>NW_006787800.1:1615042-1617617 GCF_000442215.2 Lipotes vexillifer
AGTGAATATTTGAACCACACTCTGAGGGTCAAGGGAGGGATTACTGCCCATGAACAAGTAAAAGGTCGCCTTCAGGTGGCAACCATCCCTAGATTAGATTTTTATGGATTTTATCAAGAGGAGCGGAAAAAGCCTACTTAGAAAAAGCCTAAGTATTTAACTTAATTTAACTTAAATGGTCGAGACGAGCCCGGTAAAAAAGTAAAAGTGATCAAAAGGCTGGCAAGTTTTGCAGCAGGCAAAGGAGTCCAGGCTCCGGCAGTTCTCAATAAAGTAAGGAACTCCAGGTAGACTCAGGGGAAATGAGAGGTTAGAAAGCGGCCTAAGACAAAGAGACCGAACAAAACGCCCCACACCAACCGCTCGCACCTCCTCTCCCCGCCGCAAGCACGAGGGCGGTGACAACACTCCCGTCGTGGAACCACACTACAGCCGGGAAGAGACCCCACCCTGCAAACCCTCACAACTCCAGGTCCAGGCCCCATTCTCCTCCACTGACAACAGCACGGCGGCGCGCGTTCCCACTGCACTCCGGCTCGGGCGTCCCAAGCCGCACCCTCCACCTGCGGAAAAGGAACGGAGGTAGGGCTCCCCCGGCTGCCCCGCGAGGCCGCCCGCAGTGGGGTAAGACCCGCAGAGGCCGGAGGGCGGTGCGCCGCGCCCGCTTCCGCCCCACCCACTGCGCGCGCACCGAGCCCCGCCGCAGGAGTTACGGAACCCGCCCTCACGCCTGCGCACTGCTCTCCCCGCGGCCTCCTGCTCTCCTTTCCCCTCCCCCAATCTGGTCGCACCCATGCGCCTGCGCTGTGCACGTTCCCGGGCTGCGGCAGCCATGCTGAACCCGTACGGAGAGGCGAGTGGGGGGGATAGGGTCGACGATAGCGGGATGGGAAGCCGGGGATATTGCAGAAGCAGCGGCATTAGAGTGCTCTGGGTCTGTGGAGAAATGCCTGGGCCATGCGGCCCCCTTGGCCCCTTGAGCGACCCCTAGGAACCTACGGAAAACTGGCCCCCGTGGCGGGGGGAGGGAGCGGCTGGCACGTGACCCGGGTCAGCCAATCTGGATGTTGCTGACGTGGCCGCGCGGCCCCGATGCTCTCCCCACCCCCCAGTTCAGTCGGGAAGGGAGGGGCTGGGGGCTACGCCCCCTCCCCCAAAGCAACCTCAGTTTCCGGGGGGGTGACACCCCGGATTACATCCTCCCCCCGCACCAAGACAAGGGGAACATTGGAGCCCCCCTGGAAGGTTCCAGGATCCAGGTGAGAAGGGGCCTTTGGCGGGCGGGGGCGTTGTCAGTCATTTAAGTGCCTAACCAATGGTGGGGAGTCCGGGAGGGAGATTCTTGGGGTGCAGAGAAGAATCCCGAGGGTGGGAGGATTTGTCCTTCAAACAGTTTACAGCCAATGGGAGTGTGTAGGGGGGCGAGCAGGAGAGGGCCCCTCGGGTGGGGGAGGGGAATGGCCAACCTCTGTCTCAATACCAATTGGAGGGCAAAGGGGCGTGGGGGCGGTGTTCCCCCCCCATTCCATTCGTCCCCTGGGGGTACAGGAGCTTGGAGCCAGGTGAGAAGGGATCCTTTTGGCGTTCGGAGGGTGGGGTGACCTAGTGGGCTGAGGAGTGGGAGTGGTGACTGTAGTTCTTACTCGTAGATGGGAATGCTGAGAGTTGGCAACCCGGTTGTAAACTGAGATTGTTCCCAGGCGCCCACTCCCTTTCTCCGCAGAGACTAAGGAGCATTTCTGTGCTTCCTTTGTATCAGCGGTAGGAAGCTGGCAGTCACCACATGGCACGGTGGAGGTTACACTTCGAGTCGCTTATCGAATTTGTGTGCATTCACGTGGACATGACCTGCGGAGCCTTCCGAACAAAACCTTCTTTGCCGCGGCGGGGGTCTTAGCTGAGCATGTGTCTACCCCAGGCTGGGGAGGGCTTGCAGGCTGGAAGCTTGGGGTCCTCTTGGGAGCAGAAACCGGCCCAACCGGCGTCTTGGGAGGGGTTGGAAATCGTGGCCTGAGACAGGAGAGAGTGAGTCTCAGGACCTGGAACGATTTCACAGCTCCCAAGGTTTCGAGTTTCTCCTGGGTGGCGTCTTTTGCCTCCTTCATCCCCTCCCCCATTCCTGAACAGTTCTCTCCTTGTGTATTGCGGGGGAGGGAACGGAAAGGAGGGAAGAGTTACTTTTCCAAATTACTGAGTAGCAGTAGCCTCCCCTGTGACTCATGTAGGGGAAGGGAGAACTGGGAGGGAGCGGAGAGCAGTGATTTTCCGGAATGCAGGGAAATAAGCCAGAGTACTGTCTGGCTGCCCTTTTCCTTTCTAATAAGGCCCTGTGTACTCTCGACCTCCTAAATTTTCTTTCCTGGCCAGCCCCTTGATGGGCCTGTGTGCAGACTTGCAAGGCCCCGGGTGGAGAAAGGCAGATTGGGGAGGTTGGGCCATTAGGGGGAGGGGAATGGGGGAGGGGAGAAGGCCTTTGCAAAGTTGCTGTGTCATTGCTCTCTTTGCTGCAGCCACCCGGGCGGGCCCGCTTGTACTTTTGGGGCCGAGGTCTGATCGGAGGTGGGGGGGGGGGGGG
>NW_006787800.1:1617788-1619180 GCF_000442215.2 Lipotes vexillifer
CGGGGGTGTGGGGGGGGGGGGGGGGGGGGGGGAGAGACTGCTTTCCCGGTGCGCATTACCCCTCCCCCGCAGGGTTTGCCGGACTCGGGTGGTCGAGAATTGATGGCCATTTTAGACACAGTAAGCGAGATTAGGGTTCCAGGGCCGCTACCGAGGGAGGGTGACCTAGTTGGAGTTCAAGGACCTAGGCCCTCACGAAGCCCTGGGTTTGGGGGGGAGGGGGCTCTTATATTCCTTAACTTACATTAATTTCCTTATTCAGATATGCATAGTCTGTTTTCTTCCTTGGTAGCCAGAAGAGGGGACGTGGAGGAGGGGAAGGCCCCCCACTAAAGCCCAGGTGGGGGAAATTCTTTCACTCTCCGGTAAGGGTGCAGGGGAGCCCCAGAGGTGGCTTTAGAGATCTTGACCTTGTGCTTTGGCTCTACTCACACTTAGTCTGTAACCCTATTCAGATTACTGTACTAGATTGTGGGAAAGATGTAAGTTGAGTGGGTTGGGGGAAGGGGGCGAAATTGAGTTCCCAAAATGGCTCCTGCCCCTCCTCGGAGGCGGACGGCCCGGGGGGAGGGGGGAGGGGAGAGGAGGGGGAGGGCTAGTCTGAGCCGCAGCCGCCGCCGCCTCCGTTCGCCCTCCTCCCTGGCGCTGACCGATGGACCAGCCGCTCCGTGGGGAGGACTCCGAACCCTGGTGGGGGGGATGGGGGGGGCCCTTCCGCCCCCGCGACGCCAGGACCCTTAGAGGGTGTGGGCCTGCCTTCGGGGTGGGGGGAGGGCGGGGAGCGTGGGGAAAGGTCTGAGCTCGCCAGGAGGGGGAGGACGTTCACCCTGATTCGCCCCTCGCGGGACTTGTTTTTTCCGCTCTGAGCCAGACACCGGAATGAAGTTTGGGGAGGAGGTGGGTTTCATTTTAAAGGGTATATGGGTGCCTTTGGAGATTTTGCTCCCAGTTAAGGGTTGCCGAGGTTTTGTCGAGCAGGCACAGATATTTGAATTGGTACCTGAAGGTATGAGTGGGAGGGATTGGAGAGGTGCTTGGGGTGCAAGTGTTTGGAACGTATTCTGTTTGGTTGCCTTGTTGGTGAAAAGCCTTTAAGAGTTCACAGATGGTAGACTCTGGGGAGAGTTTTGCCTTTGTCTTTCGATTGTTTGGCTTGGGGAAGGAAAGGGAGGATTTTAATACTCTTATCAATTCTGTATTTTTGATTGCGGAGAACGGGAACGTTCGGTTCCTTCCTCGCTGCGTTTGGGAGCCCTTAGCTGTTTGCCAGTGCCAGGCCGCGGCTTCTAAGATGGCGTCTCCTTCCTCATTTCAGATTCTTCACTGCGGCGGCCTCCTCACTGCCGAGAACAACAAGCCGCGGGCGTCCTGTGGCCACACCCCGGCGGGCCC
>NW_006787800.1:1621122-1675063 GCF_000442215.2 Lipotes vexillifer
ATTGGCTCGGAGATGTGGCTGGTTGCCGCTTCCCTGTGGGTCTATGCGGCATTCTGCCTGGTGACTAACGCGTTGGAAATGAGGCTTATGACGTCATCGCATCCGCCGACCAATAGAAAACGCTCCCGCGGAGAGGTGTTCCGCCCCCTTCGACTGCGCTTCTTCACGCGCGTGAGCGAGCGCGAGCGCGCGGAGGGGGTGGGGGAAGTCGCGAGCGCGGTGGCGCGCATGAGCGGCGGAGCTCCGCCCCCCTGCCTATATATAAAGGGCTGGCGCGGGGCTCGGCGGCGCCATTTCGCGCTGGAGTGGAGCAGCCTCTAGAACGAGCTGGAGGATTCTGCCTACTTATACAGAGCCTTCGAGTCGTCCGGGGCCGCCATTACAATCCACGTCCATCCGCTTGGAAATGGCCTTCGTCTCGGCCTATGACCGGTCCCGGCGGACAGTACAGACCCCATAGAAGCCCCCGAAGCTCCCCTTTTTCGAGCCCCGCCCAAGTCCTCGGAGTCTGTCCACCCCCTCTACTCCGCCCTCAAGAGGATTTCAAAGATGGAGGCGGCGGCTCCCTAAACCACTTTTCGTGTTCATCCGCCTCCATCCGAGATCGAAACGGGACCTCGTCCGCGCCGGACGGTCCTGGCAGGAAGAGGGGATCCTTGCAGACCAACGGCGGGCAATATTGACGACGGTGTCTGGGATCGGGGACTGTCCTGGGGTTTGAAGAGTCCGTCCCCCTTCGCTCGCCCGCCTCAGCTGGGGCCGCCGCCATTTTCTCGCTGTCCGCCTCCTGCGGAGCGCGCCAAGCTGCCGGGAGTTCTCCGAGAAACAGCGGAGGAGACTGCTCTCGTTCCGGCCCGGCGGGGGGGGGGCGGTTGTCGCCTGGAGGGCCGAGGGCAGCGGCCCCCGACCCCCCCCACTTCCCGGGTTATGCTGGACTGGAAGGTAAGGGGAACCGAGGCCACCCGGACTTTCCGCGGCTGAGGGCAGCGCCGGTTCCCCGTGGTCAAGATGCTGCAAAACGTGACTCCCCACAACAAGTACGTCCCCGCGAACGGCGTGTGGGAAGGGGGCGTTCGCGAGTTGCAGCGCGCGGGTGTGGGGCGTCGGGCTCGGAGGGAGTGCGGAACCGAGTGGGGCGCGTTGTTGTTCCGTGGCGCAACTGTTGGCTCGCCGGGCTCGCGCAGGGGGTTGAGCGGCGGTCTGGGACTGAGGCAGTGGCCCAGATCCTGAATATGGAGGGAGCACAGGTTGTCAGTTTATACGTTGTTTTTTCCTCTGTGGTTAGATCTTACCCGAGTCGGGCAGAGGGAGGTGGCGGCAGAATGTAATGGGGAAGGACACTGATTGGGGAGCAGGTCCTGCGAGTAGTGGGTTTGGTGTCTAGTGACGGTTTGTCAGGCCTTTTGGGGGAGTGGGTTCGTGGCCATATCTTGTGCTTTACAGGGTTGCCATGGTGATAGAGCTCGAGGACTGGAAACGGAGATTTCCTGAGTAGGGTAGAAGGATCACTCTTTCCTAATGTCGGGTAGGTCATTAAGTTCCTGCTAGTCTTTCGTTGACTGGTGCGGCTTTGTGTTGAGAGTTGTGTCTTGTTGCAGAGGATTGGGTTTTTTGCTGTGTGTTTTTGTTTTTGTTTTTGTGATACAATTGGGAGTTTCATTCAGGATAGGAGGGTGGAGCTAAGGATCCTCTAGTCCAGCTCTGCGGATGTAAACAATGAGATTTCGGTATAACGTCTTTAGTCTTGGGCCTTGGGAAGCATCTGGTCTCGAGGAGCACCAGAGAGAATGCATACTTGGTGCATTATTGGCCTTTGATCTTCAGAGTTGATGCTGCAATGGGAACTGTTAACGGCATCGCAGTTTTTGTTAGGGGTTGCAGGGGAGGTCTGTATCACTTTTCTGAGGGAACTCGCTAACCTTGACTGTTCGGACAGCTCTATTTTTTGAATTCTTCAGAGGGAGGAGACGAATTTGTGAATAATTTCTGGAGGATGGTAGCTTGGGGTATTCCAGGCTGTGAAGTGTGACAAATGCTCCCTTGTCTGATTTTTTCTTTTTTTGAGTTGATAGGGTTTTCCGTTAGATGTCTGGTCTATTTCGAGTTAACTATCCAGAGCTTGTGGAGGATGCTGATTCCTTCTGCACAGGTGGATTCTTAAGTGTTTAATTAGCATTTTATGAAATTTTTCTATTTTGTTTCCTTTTCACCCGCTTCCCTCAGGCTCAACCACCATGGCAACCACCAAGTCCCTAGTGAGGAGGAAGCTTGGGGCTTGAGTTTCTCGGCTCCACCCATTTTGCTTAAGTCCCATCCCAATAAGGCTGTGATTCTCAAATGGCTGTGCCCTGTGAGAAATTACCTTGGGCTTTTTCACTTTAAATTTTAAAAACAGATGAAAGAGTCCATCAGACTTGAGAATTCAGAATGTAGGACTAAGAACAGAAGAGGTGGTAGGAAGTACAAGAACAAAAGCTCCGTGGATTGTTTGGATACTGTTTTCATTTTCATAATCTTGACCACCTTTCACTAGATTTCAAGCCTGGATTTATTGAGGGTACGTAGTGTAAATTAGTGTAAATTGTACTCTCCCAAGTTCCACAAGATTATCACATATGGTTTTGTTCCTTGTCTTCACAGGCTCCCTGGGGAGGGGAATGCAGGGTTACTGGGACTGGGCCCAGAGGCAGCAGCGCCTGGGAAAAGGATTCGAAAGCCCTCCCTGTTGTATGAGGGATTCGAGAGCCCCACAATGGCTTCAGTGCCGGCTTTGCAACTAACCCCTGCCAACCCACCACCCCCGGAGGTGTCCAATCCCAAAAAGCCAGGACGGGTTACCAACCAGTTGCAATACCTGCACAAGGTGGTGATGAAGGCTCTGTGGAAACATCAGTTTGCATGGCCCTTCCGGCAGCCTGTGGATGCTGTCAAACTGGGTCTGCCGGTGAGTAGAGATTGGAGTGGGGAGGTATGGAAATGAACAAGAATGTGTGTGTGTGGAGGTGGGCTGTGTAGTATAGCTGCTGCGGCCCCTAGGAGTTCCTGTTTCTACCCTGTAGGGCAGATAGCCACCAGATTTCTGGATTCTTGGTCCTTTGTGTTTGATCCAACCGCTTGCTATCTTAGCATCTCTCATTGTGCCCTCCATGTGTCCTTCCTTAACTTTTGTGCCCTGGCTCCATTTTACAGATTCCCACCCCAGGTTGGGAGAGGACCACGGTGGCCAAAATTCTTAGCTTCTTCCTCTCCCTCATGCAGCCCATGGATAGCCAGCCCCAGAGGTAATGTCACAGGATGGGAAGCTTTTCCAGAGTGGGTGGGAGGTGGGTGGTTAGAGAAAGGCAGTAGGGGCCTCCCTATGGGTGATAAGAATCCTGTTCCATTTTTTTCCTATCCCATAGATTTAATTGGGGCCGCAGTTTAGGAGACTTTGTATTCTTGACTCATAGGGGGTGTGTATGTGCGTGTGTGTTGGGGTCGGTAGTTTGCTTAGGAGAACAGGAGTTTTATCTTTCTGTAGCTCTGACCTACCATTTCTTTTTTTAGGATTATCACAAAATTATAAAGCAGCCTATGGATATGGGTACTATTAAGAGGAGACTTGAAAACAACTATTACTGGGCTGCCTCAGAGTGTATGCAGGATTTTAATACCATGTTCACCAACTGTTATATCTACAACAAGGTGAGTGTTTTTGTGTTATTAGTAGTTGGGGACAGACAGTGCATTTTTTATCACTACTTTATCAATGAAAGTTTTAAGTGTTTTACTGTAGGTGTTCTCAGTAGTCAGGATCCTAGAAAGTCTGAGTTCCAAAAGGTACCACTGAAAGCAGTGATGTGGTCTCAGAGATCCAGCGTTAAGAGATGTTTAAATAGAACACTTTTTATTCTTGTGGATAGTGGCCCTGTTTTTCAGAGAAATCTCCAGAGATCTGAGTAGAGCAGGAACTATTTTTTTTTTAATCAGCTCTCATTCTCTTATTTCTGAACTTTTATTTCTTTGTTGCATCTTGAGGGGCAGAGTTGGAAAAGAAAAGGGAATTTAATGGCCCAATACAGGTGATTTTCAGTACTTGATGGTGAAGTTGTGTAAGGGGGGGTGGTGGTGATGCCTGGGGCTAGGAATTCCTCAGAGAAAAATGGTTTTGCTTGTCTTTTGCTGGCATTTGAACTTTTTCTTTGTGTTTCCTGTAGCCTACTGATGATATTGTCCTGATGGCACAAACGCTGGAAAAGATCTTTCTACAGAAGGTGGCGTCAATGCCACAAGAGGAACAAGAGCTTGTGGTGACTATCCCTAAGAACAGCCACAAGAAAGGGGCCAAATTGGCAGGTAGGAAGAGAAGGAGTTTTGCTAATGAAGACCAAAAGATGGGAAAGATAATCAGACTAAACTTTTTTTCTCTCCCCCCACCCCAGCACTCCAGGGCAGTATCACCAGTGCCCATCAGGTGCCTGCTGTCTCTTCTGTGTCTCACACAGCCCTGTATACTCCACCACCTGAGATACCTACCACTGTCCTCAACATTCCCCACCCATCGGTCATCTCTTCGCCCCTTCTCAAGTCCTTGCACTCCGCTGGACCCCCGCTCCTTGCTGTCTCTGCAGCTCCCCCAGCCCAGCCCCTTGCCAAGGTATACATCTGTGGATATCTTTGGGATAATGAGGAGGGAAAGGTCTTGAATGGAGTGGACCCAGGGTAAAAGGCTCCTGTCTTGTTTTTCTCTGCAGAAAAAAGGGGTAAAGCGGAAAGCAGATACTACCACCCCTACACCTACAGCTATCCTGGCTCCTGGCTCCCCAGCTAGCCCTCCCGGGGGTCTTGAGCCTAAGGCAGCACGGCTTCCCCCTATGCGTAGAGAGAGTGGCCGCCCTATCAAGCCCCCACGCAAAGACTTGCCTGACTCTCAGCAACAGCACCAAAGCTCCAAGAAAGGAAAGCTGTCGGAACAGTTAAAACACTGCAATGGCATTTTGAAGGAATTACTCTCTAAGAAGCATGCTGCCTATGCCTGGCCTTTTTATAAACCAGTGGACGCTTCCGCTCTTGGCCTGCATGACTACCATGACATCATTAAGCACCCCATGGACCTCAGCACTGTCAAGGTACCCACTGCATGGGGCAGATGGGATACTCAGGCAGTGATTGGAGCCTAGGGATCAATAAAACAGTCACTTTTTCCGGGCACACAGCAGTCTTGGCATTTTATTTTTGCAAAATAGTAATGGGGCAGAAGGTCAAGGACTTGTTAGGAGTCCATATTTTCTGGAGTTTGAGACAGTGTGGTGGGTTTTGTGTTCAGAGCATCGCTACTCATCTACAATTAGGTCCTACCTATTGGGAATGTTGGGTTAGGATAGAAAAGTTAAGGGATGGCTGGTTAGTCAGAGGCCACCCACCCTCTCTTTTCACTAGAAATGATTTTTTTTCCTAGACATAGATATTTCTTCAACCCACCCAAATTCCTTTGACTTCAAACTTGAGCCCCAGGGCATAGATCCTTAAGGCTACCCCTGCCCCGCCCCCGTGCTCTCGAGAGGGCTAGCCTTGCGGTGTCTGGAGCTGGCAGGGAAAGGTGAGTCTTCCTGCCTGTGCAGCTTCTGATGCTGCCTCCTTCTGCAGCGGAAGATGGAGAATCGTGATTACCGGGATGCACAGGAGTTTGCTGCTGACGTGCGGCTTATGTTCTCCAACTGCTATAAGTACAATCCCCCAGACCATGATGTTGTGGCCATGGCACGAAAGTTACAGGTGAGTGTCAAGGTCGGAGTTGGAAGAATAAATGGGTCTGGGGAGAGAAATTTTGCTGTCTGTGGTGCACAACCTCAACATGGGGCTCTCCCAGTCTCTACAGTTGTAAATTGGAGCTGCCGTATGGCTGGGTATGATCAGGGCATATCCACTAGCATGGTTTTGAGTCTGCTGTCTCTCTCTAGGATGTATTTGAGTTCCGTTATGCCAAGATGCCAGATGAACCACTGGAACCAGGGCCTTTACCAGTCTCTACTGCCTTGCCCCCTGGCTTGGCCAAATCATCTTCAGAGTCCTCCAGCGAGGAAAGTAGCAGTGAGAGCTCTTCTGAGGATGAGGAGGAGGAAGATGAGGAGGATGAAGAAGAGGAAGAAGAGAGTGAAAGCTCCGACTCCGAGGAAGAAAGGGCTCATCGCTTGGCTGAACTACAGGAACAGGTATTATTTTAATTTGTCACTGTTCAGTTTACTGGGTGAGGTTCGTGCACTGTCTTGGCCCTAAATTTTTTTTCATTTAGTCTTTATTGCTTTACCTATTTATTTTTTCCGTTTCACATGATTCTTTTTCCTCTTTAGCTTCGAGCAGTACATGAACAACTGGCTGCCCTGTCCCAAGGCCCAATATCCAAGCCCAAGCGAAAGAGAGAAAAAAAAGAGAAAAAGAAGAAACGGAAGGCAGAGAAGCATCGAGGCCGAGCCGGGGTTGAGGAAGATGACAAAGGGCCTCGGGCACCTCGCCCATCTCAGCCCAAGAAGTCCAAGAAAGCGAGTGGCAGTGGGGCTGGCAGCGTTGCTACCCTAGGCCCTCCTGGCTTTGGACCTTCTGCAGGAAGTAGCACCAAGTGAGTACTATCTAACATGGAAGCAGAGACAGCTCAGTTATGTCTCGGATCTTTCCGGGGAGGATGATTTCTCCCACTCCTTGCAAAGGTTTCTCTAAATCAGGGTCCAGCGAATTTTTTCTGCAGGTGGCCAGGGGATGAAGTCGACTTTTGAAGACTGTAGTCTCTCAAAGCTGCTTAACTTTGACAGTGTAGTCTGCCTACCCCTTCTCTAAACCAGTGAATCTGGTTTTTCGTGTTTTCTTCTGTGGTCGGGGGTGGGTTAGTGCTTTAGGGAGCAAAAAAAAGTGGACCTGTGGCAGTGTACTTATATTTAGTTCTCAAAGTCCGAGATTAATAAAAGTGTTTGGCATGTAAAGAAGCTGTGCTCCCCTGATACAGTGTCTAGTAGCCCACTCATTTGCCTTAATGGAAAACAGTTTTTCAGGCATGAAATCCAGGTCACTGGGTTGAATAGTGAGAATGTCCCACAATTGACAATTTTCTTTTGCCCGTAGACTCCCCAAAAAGGCCACAAAGACAGCCCCACCTGCCCTGCCTGCAGGCTATGATTCAGAGGAAGAGGAAGAAAGCAGGCCCATGAGTTACGACGAGAAGCGGCAGTTGAGCCTGGACATCAACAAGTTGCCCGGGGAGAAACTGGGTCGAGTTGTACACATAATTCAAGCCAGGGAGCCCTCTTTACGTGACTCAAACCCAGAAGAAATTGAGATTGATTTTGAAACGCTCAAGCCATCCACACTTAGAGAGCTTGAACGCTATGTCCTTTCCTGCCTACGAAAGAAACCTCGGAAGCCCTATAGTGAGTATGAAATGAGGCCCACCAGTTAACTCAGCAAATCCTCGTGAGGTTCTGAGGAGGATTTGTTGCATCTAGAGGGGCAGAGTTAACTCAGTTAACTCAGCAAGTCCTCGCGAAGTTCTGAGGACAGTGAAAGAAGGATAGTAGGCATACGCTCGATGGACTTGAGATCATCAGCTCCTGGGATGATAAGGGTTGGATTAGTTGCTTCCCAATGTTCAAGAAAGGAATTTGGCAGCAATAGGGGACAGAGAAGCTAGGGTGCTTCTGGCTATCTTAATCCTGGTATATTTCTTTTTCTAGCTATTAAGAAACCTGTGGGAAAGACAAAGGAGGAACTGGCTTTGGAGAAGAAGCGGGAACTAGAAAAGCGGTTACAAGATGTTAGTGGGCAGCTCAATTCTACCAAAAAGCCCCCCAAGAAAGGTGAGTGTTCAGTAAGCCACTGTGAATTCACTACATCCTGCCCTCTTGACTCTTGAAAAATGGAAATCAGACGGGAATAACCTTTAAACTTCAACTTTGTTCTGCAGCGAGTGAAAAAACGGAGACGTCATCGGCACAGCAGGTAGCAGTGTCCCGCCTCAGTGCTTCCAGCTCCAGCTCGGATTCCAGCTCCTCTTCTTCATCTTCCTCTTCTTCAGACACCAGTGATTCAGACTCAGGCTAAGGGGCCAGGCCAGATGGGGCAGGAGGCTCCGCAGGACCGGACCCCTAGACCACCTTGCCCCACCTCTACTCTCCCTTTGCTGTGACACTTCCTCATCTCACCCCCTCCCCCCACTGTAGGAGAGCTGGCTCTGCAGGGGGGAGGAATGCAGGGACAATTACTGAAGGAGGGACATAAATGGACAAAATACAACTGCGTTCCCAGCCCCATGGAGAGTGACCTCTTAGGCATAGAGCCCCTATTCAAAATGACTGTGGTGGGGCAGGGGTAAAGGGTGGGAATGGGCAAAGGCCCTGATACAGGGTTACCTGAGGCCGTAGCTGCCCTGTTCACTTGTAAGGGCCCTGTTTTGAGGGAGGTTGTTCTAATTTATTTTAAGCTAGGTAAGGCCGAGGCAGGGTGGGGCCATGGTCCCCTCAGCCTCCATGGGGAGGGAAGAAGGCGTTCTTTTTTTACGTTGACTTTTTTTTTCTACTGTTTTCCCTTTTGCTTCTCCATTTGGGGCCCCTGGGGGTTTCAGTCATCTCCCCATTTGGTCCCTTGGATTGTCTTTTCTTTGTCTGTTGATTCTAACTTGTAAATAAAGAAAATATTATTCAAGTTTTGAGTTTATTACTTTAATGACATTTCTTTTTCTAGTGCTTCAAAATGAATGTGATACAATTGAGATTTTGAGGAAAGTACTCCTGAGGTGAGGAAAAAGGACCATCCTGTTTTAAATAAACCAGTAGGCTGTTGCTGTAGTGATAAAAGTGCATCTGCCCTTTGTAAAGTGAATCCCCCAAAATAACCTTAAAGTTTGCAATTTGCTCTGGTTTTAGATGAAGAAAACAAAATTCTCTGGCTCATTCATATCTTAACCAAGAGTTTCAAACCCAAGATTTGGAATAGGCTCAAGTTTTCCTCTGGTTCTGGATATGTGGATTGTTTCCTGGACACTTAGCAAGATGTGAAAGGGATGGGAGGTAGCCAACAGTAGGTACTTCTTGCATTGGGCATCTGCCTTAAAAAGGCAGTTGTGCCTACTTTTATAATTTGCAGCTTTGGCGCAAGTTGCACATGTACATAGCTCTGCAAAGTTGGTTAATACAGTGCCAGTTCAGAGAATTCCAGTGATCCTTACCAAAATGAAATCAAAAACTCATTTCCAGGGCTTCCCTGGTGGCACAGTGGTTGAGAGTCTGCCTGCCAATGCAGGGGACACGAGTCCGTGCCCCGGTCCAGGAGCGGCTGGGCCCGTGAGCCATGGCCCCTGAGCCTGCGCGTCCAGAGCCTGTGCTCCGCAACGGGAGAGGCCACAACAGTGAGAGGCCCGCGTACCGCAAAAAAAAAAAAAATTGCTGCAAGTCTAACCCCTTCTCACGCTGTATAGACAGAAGGGCTCTACAGTTGAGAAATATGAGATGTCTGGTTTCTGGAATTTTGGGGGCTTTACACCCTACAAAAGGGGACGGTTTAAAATAATGTGCCGTAATAGAAAATCTGAATTTTTAAATGGAAGGCTGGGAATGTAAACCTACAGTTTATTCTGATGTAATGTTGCTGGAAACAGGTGGAAAGTGGAATATGGTGGAGATGGTAGTGATGATTTTGGAGGTAGCAATAAATTGGGCTCTAGCAGTGACTCTCAAGCCTTGTTGCATACTTGGACTCCAGAGCTGCTAAAAGCTTGTAACTTGGGTGTCTGAATCCTTTTTTGGCCATACCCTGTGGCTTGTGTGATCTTAGTTTCCCAACCAGGGCTTGAACCCAGACCTGCAGTGGAACTGCAGAGTCCTAACCACTGGACTACCAGGGAATGCCCTGAATTCTTTAGTTGAGGCCCAGGCAAAGCAAAAGCTCAAAGAGATGGTAATACCCAAGCAGGGCTGGGAATCACTTGTTACCATTTTGCAAGGCCCTTAGTTTTTTAAAGGGGAGGAGCCCCCTGATTGGGCTTTTCAGCCCAATTAATTGTAGATCTCAGTGAGTGAACTCTTCAACTCCCTTTGAGCTCTGTTCATCTAGAGAAAAGTGATGGAAAGGATTTGGAAAGTTCAGTAGTACTTAAAGAGTTGTGGGTGTGGGATAGGATTTATTTAAGTCTGAAGGGATAAATGTTGATTTCAAATAGATGTGTGTCAATCTAACACTATATCTCATTTAAATGGACATTTAAGGTGTGAGATTAGTTTGGGGAGGAGACCAGGCATACAATCTTGGAAGACTGTCCGTGGCTGCATCCCCTTCTGTTCACGTCATTTAAGTATTTTAAAGTTGTGGTTTGGGAAAATAAAGACTTCAACTCTCAAAAGGTGAGTTTCTGACATGGTACCTGTGGAGGCAATTTAACATTCCCTATAGACTGAATCCAGAACAGTCTAAGTGCTATAAAAGTAGGTGGCCTGGCTTATTCCCTTGACTGCAGAGCAGGCTGAGACTGGGCAAGAGCGGCTCTGGACCTGGTTTACACCTCCCTAGACAGCTTACAAACGTTCATGGATTTCCTGATGGTAAGTCTGTTGTTGAAGAGTCCTTTCCCTGGTTCCTGACCCTTGAGTCTGCCATTTAGCCCTTTGATTTACTTTTTCCCTTAGTCGAATTCACTGGTCAAAACCTTAGCTCTATCCCATCCTCTCCTTGAGGCATTGTAATAGTTTCAGGAGTCTGATCCCCATTTTGGTTGGAATTACTGTCTTCCAAAGTAACAAGCACAGTCCCCAGCACAACCAGAAGGAACAATTATGGAATCCTACCGTGGGCAGTATTACCTCCCATGCTCTTTCCAGCTCTTGTAAGCATGGGTTCCACTGCCTCTTTTTTTTTTTTTTTTTTTTTTTTTGCTACCTCTTGCTGTTTGCTCCCCTTTAATGTTTCCATAGTAATCATTTATTCGGAGTTCCTTCGTCTTATTTTTCAATAAACACCATTGATCTAGACGTTGTCAAACTGCTCAGGAGGAGTGGTGGTGAAGATAAAAGACAAGGCCCTTGCCTTGTCTTTGAATCTTGCTTTAGCAGTGCAGTTAGCTCATGGTGCAGTTACTGGGCTGATTTGCTCTAAGATGAAGGCATGACAGTCTTCCAGATGATTCTAATTGCACCCAAATGTGTACACCCCAGTCCAAGCCCTGCCAACCTTGCTCTTGGATTCTCTCAGCACTATGCTGACTGAAAAGCCCTGCTTCCCTGAGGGGCTCCCAGGACAAGAACCAAAGCTGGTTGGAGTTATTCTCTGAGGCTTGCCAAGAATAACACAGGGGAGGACTTGCTGATCAATGAGAAAAGGACTCCCAGAGAGCCAGGAAGGGGACTGGGTGGGAATGGTAGACGGAACTGATCTGATGATTCCATGATCTCCGTCTTTGCTTCTTTCCCCTTTCCTGGATCGTCACCCTAGTTCAAGCTCTGCACATTCCCACTAGCAGGTCTTGCTGTCCCCGTAGTTTACATTCTGGGAGCAGGAAAAGGGGTGATATTAGACAACAGATCACAGTTTTTAATAAAAATTATAAGTTTTAGCAGTGCAATATGCAAAGATCTGTAGAGAATTTAGGAGGGCTCTGATCTGAGAGATTTCTGAGAACTGTTCAGATATATCTCGGAAGGATGAGTAGTGTTTGTGTCAGGGAGGGCGGGAGTGAGCACTGCCAGCAGAAGAAAGTGATGATAGTTTCCTGGTGGTCTAGTGGTTAGGATTCCGGCCTTCCACTGCCGTGGCCTGGTTCAATCACCGGTCAGGGAACTGAGATCCTGCAAGCCATGCAGCATGACTCAAAAAAAAAAATAAAAGGCGCGGCGGACGGCGGCCCGAGAGTAGCGCCCGCGCTGCGGCCCGCGGGACCGCACCGCGACCGCCCCGGGCCGGCCCCGAGGAGCGCCCTCCGCTGCCGCCGCCGCCGCCGCCGCCGCCGCCGCCACCGCCTGGGACATGTGGATTTGGGATATGAATTCATTTGAAAAACCACTTTGGGGTTGTGAACGTGATTTCTGATGAAACTGGATTGGAATAATTTTCATGATCTTTGTATATTTATATATATATATTTTTTTTAATTTTGCATTTGACTTAAAGTGCCATGAGAAAATTTGCATATTGCAAGGTGGTCCTAGCCACCTCCTTGATTTGGGTATTCTTGGATATGTTCCTGCTGCTTTACTTCAGTGAATGCAACAAATGTGATGAAAAAAAAGAGAGAGGACTTCCTGCTGGGGATGTTCTAGAGCCAGTACAAAAGCCTCATGAAGGTCCTGGAGAAATGGGGAAACCAGTTGTCATTCCTAAAGAGGATCAAGAAAAGATGAAAGAGATGTTAAAATCAATCAGTTCAATTTAATGGCAAGTTAGATGATTGCACTCAACAGATCTTTACCAGATGTTAGGTTAGAAGGGTGGAAAACAAAGGTGTATCCAGATAATCTTCCTACAACAAGTGTGGTGATTGTTTTCCATAATGAGGCTTGGAGAACACTTCTGCGAACTGTCCATAGTGTCATTAATCGCTCACCAAGACACATGCTAGAAGAAATTGTTCTAGTAGATGATGCCAGTGAAAGAGGTAAATTTTACATTTTAATGTTTTGCTGTATGCGGGCCTCTCACTCTTGTGGCCTCTCCCGTTGCGGAGCACAGGCTCCGGACGCGCAGGCTCAGTGGCCATGGCTCACGGGCCCAGCCGCTCTGCGGCATGTGGGACGAACCCGTGTCCCCTGCATCGGCAGGCGTACTCTCAACCACTGCGCCACCAGGGAAGCCTGAAAGAGACTTTTTGAAAAGACCTCTAGAGACTTATGTGAAAAAATTAAAAGTACCAGTTCATGTAATTCGAATGGAGCAACGTTCTGGATTGATCAGAGCTAGGTTAAAAGGAGCTGCAGTGTCTAAAGGCCAAGTGATCACCTTTTTAGATGCTCACTGTGAATGTACAGTGGGGTGGCTGGAGCCTCTCTTAGCCAGGATCAAACATGACAGGAAGACAGTGGTCTCTCCTACCACTGATGTGATCAGTGATGATACTTTTGAGTACATGGCAAGTTCTGACATGACCTATGGTGGATTCAACTGGAAGCTTAATTTTCGCTGGTATCCTGTTCCCCAAAGAGAAATGGACAAAAGGAAAGGTGATCAAACTCTTCCTGTGAGAACACCTACAATGGCAGGAGGCCTTTTTTCAATAGACAGAGATTACTTTCAGGAAATTGGAACATATGATGCTGGAATGGATATTTGGGGAGGAGAAAACCTAGAAATTTCCTTTAGGATTTGGCAGTGTGGAGGAACTTTGGAGATTGTTACTTGCTCACATGTTGGACATGTGTTTCAGAAAGCTACACCTTACACGTTTCCAGGAGGCACAGGGCAGATTATCAATAAAAATAACAGACGACTTGCAGAAGTGTGGATGGATGAATTCAAGAATTTCTTCTATATAATTTCTCCAGGTGTTACAAAGGTAGATTATGGAGATATATCATCAAGACTTGGTCTAAGACACAAACTCCAATGCAGACCTTTCTCTTGGTACCTATAGAATATTTATCCCAATTCTCAGATTCCACGTCACTATTTCTCTTTGGGAGAGATACGAAATGTGGAAACAAATCAGTGTCTAGATAACATGGCTAGAAAAGAGAATGAAAAAGTTGGAATTTTTAACCGTCACGGTATGGGAGGTAATCAGGTTTTCTCTTACACTGCCAACAAAGAAATTAGAACAGATGACCTTTGCTTGGATGTCTCCAAACTTAATGGCCCAGTCACAGTGCTCACATGCCACCACCTAAAAGGCAACCAACTTTGCGAGTATGATCCGGTGAAATTAACCCTGCAGCATGTGAACAGTAATCAGTGCCTGGATAAAGCCACAGAAGAGGACAGCCAGGTGCCCCAGCATTAGAGACTGCAATGGAAGCCGGTCCCAGCAGTGGCTTCTTCAAAATGTAACCCTTCCAGAAATATTCCGAGACCAAATTTACAAAAAAAGAAAAAAGTAAGGATTGACTGGGCTACCTCAGCATACATTTCTGCCACATTCTTAAGAAGCAAAAAAGGAAAAGTGCTTTCCTCCTGCAGGATGTAAGGTTTATCAGCCATTAAAACTTAAACTGCTCTCTCTTTCACTAGCTGTGAACCGGCCTTCCTGTCCAAGGACGTGAAACTATGTAGTAGCGAGACTGTGCACACTGATGTTTACAAGATTAAGAGTCTTTCATCAAGAATCATTGTAAAGAATATTCAAACTGAAACAATCTACGAAATGTGCTTTCCAGAGAGCTGCACCTTTTATGGTTTGCTTGCACATCAGTCATTTCTGCTGAATGTGCTGTTGTAATGAAGAGATGTCCAAGATTTTTTTTCTGATTAGAACTGGTAGCCAGTATATTAAATATTGATATAAAAATAAATGAAAAAGAACTGGAACCAGATTCAGAATCATGAAAACATTTTTACAACAATTTAAAGAACAATATTAAACAGGGTTTAAAGGAAATTAGAACTATGAGAAGTACCATTTGTTATAGTATCGTATCAAATTTCTATATAGATTTTGGGGCTTCCCTGGTGGCGCAGTGGTTGGGAGTCCGCCTGCCGATGCAGGGGACGTGGGTTCGTGCCCTGGTCCGGGAGGATTCCACATGTCGCGGAGCGACTGGGCTCGTGAGCCATGGCCGCTGGGCCTGCGCGTCCGGAGCCTGTTCTCCGCGGTGGAAGAGGCCGCAGCGGTGAGGGGCCCGCGTACCGCAAAAAAAAAAAAAAAAATTTCTATATAGATTTTATACCTCAGCGGGGGAAAATAACTGATTCCAATGACATTTCATTCTGTTTTCATCTGTGATAGTCATGGATGCTTTTTTTTTCCTTGGGGTGCTGAAATTGAGCTGAAAAAGTGGCTCCTTGAACATAGTTTTAATTGCTTTCTACAGTTGTTTTTTTTATGTGGTTTGTGGGCTGTTGGAACTGTAATTTTTAATTGCCTTCAAAAAATGGAGATTTAAAATAATGTCTGGTTTCACTGAACAAGTTTGATATCTCAGGTGCTCTTGGGTCAACTGGCTTATAGACTTTCTCTCACACACAAATTTCTTATTAGATTTTCAACTTCCTAACTTGATTCAACTGATTATGTTTAATACCCAAGATTCATACTACTGTACTACAGATTTGTTTTCACAGCAATAAATCTTCTGTTCTTTGTTTATGATTCCACTCAATAGACGGCCTGCAGAAGTGATTTATTATTAGGGTATTTGGAGATGATACGTTTGATGGTTTTTTGGAAAAAACTTTTTTCACTCCATACTCAGATGTGCTTCATTGTCAAGTGCATATTTAGATTAGGTTCTTGAATTGTAATGTTGATCTGCTGCTTTGTTTTTTTTTAAATAAAATTTGACTGAAAATAAAAAAAAGAAAGAAGAAGAAAAAAGAAACAGTGATGGTAACTGCCTGAGAGAAGGTGGTGCTGAGGCAGCAGAAAAGGATGCCTGCTTCCAGATAAAGCCAGAAAGTCGGGCAAAGCTAGATCAAGGAGGTCACTTAGGCCACAGTAAGAATTTGAATTTTCATCCTGAAGACTTTTAATAACAGCTCTCATCTATTGAGCACTTACTGTGTACCAAGCAGTGTACTAAAAACAAACTGTAAACTCATTTGGTCCTCATTATGGTCCTTTGAGGTAAGTCTTTTTTTCTTTTAATTAATTATTTTTATTTTTGGCTGCATTGGGTCTTCGTTGCTGCGCACAGGCTTTCTCTAGTTGCAGTGAGCGGGGGCTACTCTTCATTGCGGTGGGCCGGCTTCTCATTGCGGTGGCTTCTCTTGTACGGAGCACCAGCTCTAGGTGGGCGGGCTTAGTGGCTTCACCGCATGTGGGATCTTCCCGGACCAGGGATCAAACCCATGTCCCCTGCATTGGCAAGCAGATTCTTAACCACTGCGCCACCAGGGAAGTCCCTGAGGTAAATCTTATCTCCATGTAACAGATGAAGACCTGAGGCAGAGAGTGAAGGAACTTGCCCAAAATCGCAACACAGCCAGTGAGTGCTGGAACTGGGATTTGAACCCAGCAATCTGGCTCCAGGAACTGCTACACTAAGAATTCCAGTACTGTGGTCTGGTGGGAAGCTAGGAGACATACCTACTTGGAAGAAATTGCAGAGGGAAGAGTCACATTGGGTCAGCGGGGCATTGAGAATGAATGCAGAGTGACACTTTAGAAAGCATCGGCGGTGGTGGGTCCCAGCAAGTGAGCATAGTGGTTTGGAATGGAACTATGAAAAGTTCCATAATGAAAAGACGTGCTTAGATTTGAAAACTATGTAGGAAATAAAATGGATGGGACTATTCTCTGAAAGTTCTTATTTTATCTTCACATACCAAAGGAAGAGCAGAGGTGTGTGTGTGTGTGTGTGTGTGTGTGTGTGTGTGTGTGTGTGTGTGTGTGTGTGTGTGTGTGTGTGTGTGTGTGTGTGTGTGTGTGTGTGTATCCCTCAGAGCTTTCCAGTAGTGGAAGTTTGATGGTTCCGTGACTAAAGGAATGCCACCTGGCTGACTGTCAGGTTTGAATGCAACCGCCGCGAGGCTCGCCTAAGGGGCAGGCGTGCTAAGGCCCGTGTTAATCGCCACGCAGGGTCTTTGGCGCCACCTGGTGAGCATATTACCAATGACATCCTCCTGAATCTCTGTTCTAGATATTTTTGTGCCCACCCTCCCATCTTTTGTTTTTCGTTTTTTTGTCTGCGCTGTGGGGCTTGTGGGATCTTAGTTCCCCTACCAGGGATCAAACCCGAGCCCTCGGCAGTGAAAGCGCGGAGTCCTAACGTCTGGACCACAAGGGAATTGCCCCCATCCTCCGACGTTTAGGTCTTTCTTGCCTTCTTACCTCCAGCTTCAGCTCTTGAAACATGAGCCTTCACTTTTCTGACCCAGAGACCATTATCTCCCTTTACCTCTGAAGCATCCCTGGTTCTTTGATACCCCAGTTCCTAGCGCTCATCCTCTGTAGACAGCCCCTCTTGGTCGGCTTCTCTGGAGTCCCTGCCTCAGCCTTCCATGAGATGTTGTCTGTCATGTTACCATCCTTGCTCTCTTCTCCTTATTTGCACAGTATTTCTAAGCAATTTCATCCATTCCTCTGGAGGCAACTCCCACTCATAAAATCTATCTCTTGTCTAGACCTTGCTCCAGAGTTCCAAATCTGTTTTTCAGCGACCTCATAGCAATGTCCCATAGGCTCCTGGCACTCAATGCATACCCAGAAAAGATCCTGTCTTTTCCCCCAAACATTTCCCTCTGTGAGTTATCCGTTTATGTAACAAGCATTCGTACAGAACTCATTAATGTGCCAGACACTTAGAATGCCTTTAAAATTAAGTCCTCATAGGGAATTCCCTGGTGGTCCAGTGGTTAGGACTCCACGCTTTCACCGCCCTGGGCCCGGGTTCAATCCCTGGTCGCGGAACTAAGATCCCGCAAGCTGTGCTGCACAGCCGAAGTCCTCATAATAAGTCCTCATAATAATTAAGTCCTCATAATATTCCTACGAAGTACATACCCATCACCGTTTCACAGATGAGAAAACTGAGGCTCAGAACCATTCTGTTCTACAGTGGATAAGTAGCAGAACCATTGCTAAGGTATCATTACTTTCCCTGGTGACCTGCCTGCTGGTCTCGCCCTTGCTCTCCGCTTCTCTGCTCAGCCACTGAGCCCTCCTGAGCCCTCCTGAGCCGCCTTCTTCTCTCCTTTCAGTGCCCCCACCACCCCGGCTGGACTGTCACAACTCTCTTCTTCCTAGTCTTTCTTAGAACTTTTTTTTGCCACAGCGCATGGCATGTGGGATCTTAGTTCCCCCAGCAGGGATCAACCCAAGTCCTAACCACTGGACCGCTGGGGAATTCCCCTCTTTCTAGTCTTCTAGCCACAGTCCCATTTCCATGGAATCCATCCCCCACACTGCTGCTGCCAGGGAGATCCTTTAGAAAAGAAATCTGGTCATGTTGCTTATTACCTTTAAGGATTAAACTCCTTTGCAAGACCTCTCTCTAGCCCTTGTCATCTCTATAAGGTTATATCCACCATCCACCCTTCCTTGAACCCTGTGCTCAACTCGGAGCTGAAGAGAGGCCTTCCTGGATTCTCCCATACTGTTTATTGCCACTGGACCTTGGCACGTGCTGTTCTCTCTGCCCGAAATATGCTCTTTCCCCCATCAGCAAATCCTACACAATCTCCTACATAGTGTTAACTCCACTATGAAGACTTCTTTTTTTTTCTTAATTAATTAATTAATTAATTAATTTTTGCCTGCGTTGGGTCTTCATTGCTGCCCATGGGCTTTCTCTAGTTGCTGAGAGCGGGGACTATTCTTTGCGGTGCGCGGGCTTCTCATTGCGATGGTGGAGCACAGGCTCTAGGCGCGTGGGCTCTAGGTGCACGGGCTTCAGTAGTTCTGGCTCGTGGGCTCTAGAGCCCAGGCTCAGTAGTTGTGGCGCACGGGCTTAATTGCTCCACGGCATGTGAGATCTTCCCGAACCAGGGCTCAAACCAGTGTCCCCTTCATTGGCAGGCAGATTCTTAACCACTGCACCACCAAGGAAGTCCTATCATGGGTACTTTTCATAGTGATCTCTTTAGTCCACAGAACATCCCTATCGCATATGTATTGTTCCTATATTAGAGATGAGGAAATAATAACAATATGTATAAGATCGTAGAGCTGGTGAGACCGGGTAGTGCTGATTTCAAAGTTTATATGCTTTCATCTATGCCCAGAGTTTCTGGTTATATTATAGATATGAGCAAAAAAGGAGTTCAGAAGTGAAATTTTTGTTAACTCCACCAACCGGAACTGAAGAATAAGGCTGGAGATACACACACACACACACACACACACACACACACACACACACACTCACATGGACATGGACACACACACGTCTGTCTATCATCTATTGATCTATCAACATCTTTTTTTTTTTAAATAGATCTTAAAAAATAAAATAAAATAGATCTTTATTGGAGTATAATTGCCTCACAATACTGTGTTAGTTTCTGTTGCACTACAAAGTGAATCAGCCATATGCATACATATGTCCCCATATCCCCTCCCTCTTGAGCCTCCCTCCCATCCTCTCTAGGTCATCGCAAAGCACCAAGCCGATCTCCCTGTGCTATGCTGCTGCTTCCCACCAGCCAACTATTTTATATTCGGTAGTGTATATGTGTCAATGCCACTCTCACTTCACCCCAGCTTTGCCCTCCCACCCAATGTCCTCAAGTCCATTTTCTATGTCTGCCTCTTTATTCCTGCCCTGCAACTAGGTTCATCAGTACCTTTTTTTTTTTTTTTAGATTCCATATATATGTGTTAGCATATGGTATTTGTTTTTCTTTCTGACTTACTTCACTCTGTATGACAGACTCTAGGTCCATCCACCTCACTACAAATAACTCAATTCCATTTCTTTTTATGGCTGAGTAATATTCCATTGTAGATATGTGCCACATCTTCTTTATCCATTCATCTGTCAGTGGACATTTAAGTTGGTTCCATGTCTGTCTATTGTAAATAGTGCTGCAATGAACATTGTGGTGCATGTCTCTTTTTGAATTATGGTTTTCTCAGGGTATATTCACAGTAGTGGGATTGCTGGGTCATATGGTTGTTCTATTTTTAGTTTTTTAAGGAAACTCCATACTGTTTTCCATAATAGTTTTATCAATTTACATTCCCACCAACAGTGCAAGAGGGTTCCCTTTTCACCATACCCTTTCCAGCATTTATTGTTCCTAGATTTTTTGATAATGATAGAATGATAATGGCCATTCTGACCAGCATGAGGTGATACCTCATTGTAGTTTTGGTTTGCATTTCTCTAATAATTAGTGATATTGAGCATCTTTTCATATGCCTCTTGGCCATCTGTATGTCTTCCTTGGTGAAATGTCTATTTAGGTCTTCCACCCATTTTTTAACTGGATTGCTTGTTTTTTTGCTCCATGTGCTGTTTGTATATTTTGGAGATTAATCCTTTGTTGTTCCATTTGCAAATATTTTCTCCCATTCTGAAGGTTGTCTTTTTGTCTTGTTTATGGTTTCCTTTGTTGTGCAAAAGCTTTTAAGTTTAATTAAGTCCCATTTGTTTATTTTCGTTTTTATTTCCATTACTCTAGGAGGTGGATCAAAAAAGCTCTTGCTGTGGTTTATGTCAAAGAGTGTTTTCCTCTAAGAGTTTTATAGTGTCTGGTCTTACATTTAAGTCTTTAATCCAACTGGAGTTTATTTTTGTATATGGTGTTAGGTAGTGTTCTAATTTCATTCTTTTACATGTAGTTGTCTAGTTTTCCCAGCACCACTTATTGAAGAGGCTGTCTTTTCTCCATTGTATGTTCTTGCCTCCTTTGTCATAAATTAGGTGCCCATATGTATGTGGGTTTATCTCTGGGCATTCTATCCTGTACCAGAGTTCTATATTTCTGGTTTTGTGCCAGTACCATACTGTCTTGATTACTGTAGCTTTGTGGCATAGTTTGAAGTCAGGAAGGCTGATTCCTCCAGCTCTATTTTTCTTTCTCAAGATTGCTTTGGCTATTCGGGATCTTTTGTGTTTCTATATGAATTGTAAATTTTTTTGTTCTAATTCTGTGAAGAATGCCATTGGTAGTTTGATAGGGATTGAATCTGTAGATTGCTTTGGGTAGTATACTCATTTTCACAATATTGATTCTTCCAATCCAAGAACATGGTATATTTCTCCATCTGTTTATGTCATCTTTGATTTCTTTCATCAGTGTTTTATAGTTTTCTGCATACAGGTCTTTTGTCTACTTAGGTAGGTTTATCCCTAGGTATTTTATTCTTTTTGTTGCAGTGGTAAATGGAAGTGTTTCCTTAATTTCTCTTTCTGAGTTTTCATTGTTGGTGTATAGGAATGCCAGAGATTTCTGTGAATTTTGTGTCCTGCAACCTTACCAAATTCATTGATTAGTTCTAGTAGTTTTCTGGTGGCATCTTTAGGATTTTCTATGTATAGTATTATCATGTCATTGGCAAACAGTGACAGTTTTACTTCTTTTCTGATTTGGATTCCTTTTATTTCTTTTTCTTCTCTGATTGCTGTGGCTAGGACTTCCAAAACTATGTTGAATTAGAGTGGCGAGAGTGGAAATCCTTGTCTTGTTCCTGATCTTAGCGGAAATACTTACAGTTTTTCACCATTGAGAACGATGTTGGCTGTGGGTTTGTCAAATATGGCCTTTATTATGTTGAGGTAGGTTCTCTCTATGCCCATTTTCTGGAGAGTTTTTATCATAAATTGGTGTTGAATTTTGTCAAGAGGTTTTTCTGCATCTATTGAGATGATCATATGGTTTTTATTCCTTAATTTGTTAATGTGGTGTATCACATTGATTGATTTGTGCATATTGAAGAATCCTTGCATCTCTGGGATAAATCTCACTTGATCATGGTGTATGATCCTTTTAATGTGCTGTTGGATTCTGTTTGCTAGTATTTTCAGGATTTTTGCATATATGTTCATCAGTGATATTGGTATATAATTTTCCTTTATTTGTGATTTTTTTTTTCTGGTTTTGGTATCAGGGTGATGGTGGCTTCATAAAATGAATTTGGGAGTGTTTCTCTCTGCAATTTTTTGGAAGAGTTTAAGAAGGATCGGTGTTAGCTCTTCTCTAAATGTTTGATAGAATTTGCCTGTGAAGCCATCTGGTCCTGGACTTTTGTTTGTTGGAAGGTTTTTAATTACGGTTTCAATTTCATTACTTGTGACAGGTCTGTTTATATTTTCTAATTCTTCCTGGTTCAGTCTTGGAAAATTGTACCTTTCCAAGAATTTGTTCATTTCTTCATGGTTGCCCATTTTATTGGCATCTAGTTGTTTGTAGTAGTCTCTTATAATCCTTTGTATTTCTGCAGTGTCAGCTGTGATTTCTCCTTTTTCATTTCTAATTTTATTGATTTGTGTTCTCTCCCTTTTTTTCTTGATGAGTCTGGCTAAGGGTTTATCAATTCTGTTTATCTTCTCAAAGAACCAGCTTTTAGTTTTATTGATCTTTGCTATTGTTTTCTTCATTTCCATTTCATTTATTTCTGCTCTGATTTTTATGATTTATTTCCTTCTACTGACATTAGGTTTTCTTTGTTCTTCTTTCTCTAGTTTTTTTAAGTGTAGGGTTAGATTGTTTATTTGAGATTTTTCTTGTTTCTTGAGGTGAGATTGTATTGCTATAAACTTCCCTCTTAGAACTGCTTTTGCTGTCTCCCATAGGTTTTGGGTCATCGTGTTTTCCTTGTCATTTGTTTCCATGTATTTTTTAATTTCTTCTTTGATTTCTTCAGTTATCTCTTGGTTATTTAGTAGCACACTGTTTAGCCTCCATGTATTTGTGTTTTTTACAGGTTTTTTTTTTCCTGTAATTGATTTCCAGTCTCATAGTGTTGTGGCCATAAAAAATGCTTAATACGATTTCAATTTTCTTAAATTTACCAAGCCTTGATTTGTGACCCAAGATGTGATCTGTCCTGGAGAACGTTCCATGTGCACTTGAGAAGAAAGTGTATTTTGCCACTTTTGGGTGAAATGTTCTATAAATATCAATTAGATCTATCTGGTCTATTGAGTCATTTAGAGCTTGTGTTTTCTTATTTATTTTCTGTTTGGATGATCTGTCCATTGGTGTAAGTGGGGTGTTAAAGTCCCCTACTATTATTGTGTTACTGTCGATTTCTCTTTTCATGGTTGTTAGCATTTGCCTTATGTATTAAGGTGTTCCTATGTTGGGTGCATAAACATTTATAATTGTTATATCTTCTTCTTGGATTGATCCTTTGATCATTATGTAGTGTCCCTCCTTATCTCTTGTAACAGTCTTTATTTTAAAGTCTATTTTGTCTGCTACAAGTATTGCTACTCCAGCTTTCTTTTGATTTCCATTTGCATGGAATATCTTTTTCCATCCCCTCACTTTCAGTCTGTATGTGTCCCTACGTCTGAAGTGGGTCTCTTGTAGACAGCATATATATGGGTCTTGTTTTTGTATCCATTCAGCCAGTCTGTATCTTTTGGTTGGGGCATTTAATCCATTTACATTCAAGGTTATTATCAATATGTATGTTCCTATTACCATTTTCTTAATTGTTTTGGGTTTGTTTTTGTGGGTCTTTTTCTTCTCTTGTGTTTCCCGCTTAGAGAAGTTTCTTTAGCATTTGTTGTAAAGCTGGTTTGGTGGTGCTGAATTCTCTTAGCTTTTGCTTGTCTGAAAAGCTTTTGACTTCTCCACCAAATCTGGATGAGATCCTTGCTGGGTAGAGTAATCTTGGTTGTAGGTTTTTCTTTCATCACTTTAAGTATATCCTGCCACTCCCTTCTGGCCGGTGGAGTTTCCACTGAAAAATCAGCTGATAACCTTATGAGGATTCCTTTGTATGTTATTTTTTGTTTTTCCCTTGTTGCTTTTAATATTTTTTCTTTGACTTTAATTTTTGTTAGTTTGATTAATATGTGTCTTGGAGTGTTTTTCCTAAGGTTCACCCTGTATGGGAGTCTCTGTGCTTCCTGGACTTGGGTGACTATTTCCTTTCCCATGTTAGGGAAATTTTCAACTATAATCTCTTCAAATATTTTCTCAGACCCTTTCTTTCTCTCTTCTTTTTCTGCAACCCCTATAATTCGAATGTTGGTGCATTTAGTGTTGTCCCAGAGGTCTCTGAGATTGTCTTCAATTCTTCTCATTCTTTTTTCTTTATTCTGCTCCTCGGCAGTTATTTCCACCATTTTGTCTTCCAGCTCACTTATTCATTCTTCTGCCTCAGTTATTTTGTTATTGATTCCTTCTAGTGTATTTTTCATCTCAGTTATTGTGTTGTTCTTCTCTGTTTGTTCTTTAGTTCTTCTAGATCTTTGTTAAACATTTCTTGTATTTTCTCAATCCATACCTCCATTCTATTTCTGAGATTCTGGATCATTTTTACTATCATTTCTCTGAATTCTTTTTCACATATATTGTCTGTTTCTTCTTCATTTATTTGGTCTTGTAGGTTTTTACCTTGCTCCTTCATCTGTGATATATATTTTTGCTGTCTCATTTTTTTTTTTTTTTTTTATGAGTGGGACTGTGTTCCTGTCTTACTGGTTGTTTGGCCTGAGGCTTCCAACACTGGAGTTTGTAGGCTGTTTGGTAGAGCTGGGTCTTGGTGCTGAGAAGAGGAACTCTGTGAGACCTCACTCCAATGCATATTCCCTGTGGTCTGAGGTTCTCTGTTAGTCCAGTGTTTGGACTAACACCACCACAGGAGCTTCTGCCCAACCGCAGGCTCATGAACCAAGATCCCACAAGCCACCTGGGGCAGCAAAAAAAAAAGGGTGGGGAGGGGAAGGCCTTGGCTGTGGAGGGTAGGGCCAAGCAAGGGTGAGGTTTGGGTGGTGGGCGGTGCCAATGCTCAGGACCCACAGGGATGGAAAAGGCCCTGGGGGCTGTGGGGGTGGGGCTTAGGCTCAAGGAACAGAAGGGGCCCAGGCGTGCCCCCCACCCCTGGTCTCAGAGGGCAGGGGACCTCACTTGGGAGCCCAGCAGGCTTCGTGGGCTCGAGTGGGTGGGGCAAACACCCTTCTTTCCTCTCCTGCTCCTCCAATCTGGGATGGCCCCTCCCGCCTGCCTCTCCTTCTCTCCCCAGCCTTACGTGCACCAATCCTGTCTGGCCTCCACTTCTCCTCCCCCCTCAGCCCCCCTACATCCTACATGTTCACTTTGGGGTTCCTCCCATCTCCCTGGGTGTCAGAATCCCCCACCAGCAGCCGGCAGGTGCCCTAGTTGTGGGAAGACACTAACTCTGCGTCTTCCCCCACCTCCATCTTGACTCCGCCTCCTCAACATCTTTTTAAGTGTAGCTTTGCCCAAGATTTCACCATGCTGTAGAAAAATAATTTTTTTTCACCAAACCCAACTAAATTGAGCTTAGCTGAAGAAATATTAGGAAGTGTGAAGACACAAAAGGAGAAATGAAACAAACTTGTTCCATCAGTACAGGTGAGGGAATCCCCAATGATGACTTTTGCTGTGTGAAGAGGAACCAAGATGAGTGGTAATTATTCACTTTGAGTGGTATTCACTCAGTAATATCACTGAGTAATATCTGAATGGTGACTGTTCATACTTACCATCCTTCAGGCTTGGCTTAGAGATTGGGACCTTTGTGAAGGAAAAAGGCTGCCAAGGTGTAGGTGGTGGATGTGAAGGAGATGGGGCTCTGACCAGCTGGACAGGGTCCACAAGAGGAAAGTTGGGGAGGGGGATATCTCGGCTTGTATTGACTGTGTAAGAAGGAGAGAAAAAGGATGAAAAAATTATAGACCAGGGCTTCCCTGGTGGTGCAGTGGTTAAGAATCCGCTTGCCAATGCAGGGGACACGGGTTCAATCCCTGGTCCGGGAAGGTCCCACATGCCGCAGAGCAACTAAGCCCGTGCACCACAACTACTGAGCCTGAGCTCTAGAGCCTGTGTGCAGCAACTACTGAGCCCACGTCCTGCAACTACTGAAGCCCACATGCTCCAGGGCCCACGTGCTGCAACTACTGAAGCCCACATGCCTAGAGCCCGTGCTCCGCAACAAGAGAAGTCACCTCAATTAGAGAAACACGAGCACCACAAGGAAGAGTAGTGCCTGCTCGCTGAAGCTAGAGAAAGCCCGCGAGCAGCAACAGAGACGCAGCCAAAAAATAAATTAAAAATAATAACAATAATAAAAATTACATGAACTTTGTAAGATTTTGGAAATTTTGTATCTTCTCCTTTTTAAAATATTTTGATTAATCTTCTCTCTTTTCTGATTGGGATTGACAATAAAAATCTCAAACATGGATAAAAGTACAAAATTACAAACGATCTTAATATTTTTACCATTGAACTTACTCTTGGTGCTCCTGAGATGACTATAGGCAGTGTGATAGTAACTTATGACTACAGAACATTTTCTCAAAGGATAAGATATTGAGGAAGCAATTGTAGGGCTTCCAGGATAAAATGAAGCTGTGCTTTGAACCTGGGGATGAAAAGGTTGCTGGAAGAAATGGCCAAATTTTATGTGTGTATTTAATAACCATGTAATGTAACAACAAAAAAAAGGCATTACATCATGCTTACTTTAATTTAAAAAAGAACAAAAGATTAAAATTATTTATATTTAAAGTACAAAATATCTATTACAGAGGAGTAATTATTCAATCAGTAGCATATATCAACTCATGGGTTCAGGAATCCAATGATCTCTCATTTAATTTCCTGCTATTTTCAAAAACAGCACACACACACACACACACACACACACACACACACACTTTATTATGAAATATTATGAAAATTTCAAATGTAAAGAAAAGCTGGAAAAAGCACAAAGAATACTTGACTACCCATAACATAGATTCAACAACTATCAAGATTTTGCCATATTTGTTGCAACTGCGCATGTGTGTGTGTGTGTATATCTGCATCCATTTCAAAATAAAGACATCATGGCATTTTATCTCTAAATACTTAAAGTTTTCTTGCTACATAACCTCAGTACAGTAATCATATTGAAAAAAATTGAAAATAATTTCCAAATATCACTGGCTACCCAGTCTGTTTTGCCATTTGTCTCAAAAGTGTCTTTAATATCTGTTTTCCCCCAAAGATGTTGCCAAGAATCACTCACTAAATTTGATTGTAATGTCTCTCAAGTCTCTCTTAATTGCCCCCTCCTCCTTTTTTTTAATGTTGTTTTTAAAGAGACCAGGCCAATTTTCTTATAGAATATCTCATTCTGAATTTGTATGATTATTTCTTCCTGGCTTCATTTGACTTATTCCTCTATCCAATGTATATTCTATAAACTAGAACTTTGAACAGAAGGCTTGATCAGATTCGGATTAAAGATCTTTTTGACTATAATTCTTCATAGGTGATACTGTGTACTTTTCATCTCATCAAGAAGGATGTGATGACTGTGTTGTTGTCTCATTATTGGTGAAGACAAGTTGGATTGCCGAGCTGAGGCAGTGACAGCCAGATCTCTCTCCTCTGTGAAGATATTTTCTCCCTTTCATCAATAGCAAACAATCTGTAGGCATGATACTTTGGTGTAATGGGACTCTCCCGTTTCCAGTCATCTGTTCTCCTAACATCTAGATGCCTTCCCTGAAACAATTCTTATATTAGGGTTGCAAAATACTGATTTTATCATTCTATTTTTTCCCGGCTGGCCATCATCTGAAAGGAAGACATTTTCTCAACCAGGGAACTATAGAGTTCCTTCTGAAAAGTCAGGATATCTGCTTGTTTTGTTTGTTTGTTTGTTTGGTGTGTGTGTGTGTGTGTGTGTGTGTGTGTGTGTGTGTGATTATTTATTTATTTATTTATTTATGGCTGTGTTGGGCCTTCGTTTCTGTGCGAGGGCTTTCTCTAGTTGTGGCAAGTGGGGACCACTCTTCATCGCGGTGCATGGGCTTCTCACTACCGCGGCCTCTCTTGTTGCGGAGCACAGGCTCCAGACGCGCAGGCTCAGAGGTTGTGGCTCACGGGCCTAGTTGCTCCGCGGCACGTGGGATCTTCCCAGACCAGGGCTCGAACCCGTGTTCCCTGCATTAGCAGGCAGATTCTCAACCACTGCGCCACCAGGGAAGCCCGCTTGTTTTGTTTAAGTACCAATTTTCTTTGTTGGAAATAGAATATTGCACCCGGTGGTGATAGAAAAGTCTTGTTGTTGCTTGTTTGCTTTACCTTTATTTGATTATTATTAGGAACTCGTGCATTTTTATCCATTCAATGTGTTTAAGTTGATTATAGTAATTTTTTTAATCCTCAAATTGTCCCAAATTTGGCCAGCAGGAGCTCCTTCAAGGTGGCTGCTCTTTTCTTTTGACATGACTCTGGTAGTCTTTGAGCACTTTCTTGTTTTCTGAAACAAGCTTGCTTTGTGTTTTCCCTAGCCTAGACTTGAAATAAGTCACTTCTCTAAGAAACTCCAGTTCCTTTTATTGGGTAATGGTATTAGGAAACCACAATCTGTGCTCTAAGGATGCCCATCGCTCCTGAAGGACCATTGCTTCCAGGTTCTTTCATTTGCTAGAGCTAGAAAATATATATATTTATAAATCATTAGTTTAAATTGATGTTTCTAATTCAAATTTAATATTAGGGTTTTAATTCAGCTACTTTTTTCTTTCCTTTTATATGCTAAAATCATGGTTCCCAAATACATCATTCCTGAGTTGCTTTATCCTATAATATATATAAACATAGTTTCAAAATAACAATACAATATTATTACTAATGATAAAACTACTGAATGACTATCAACACTTTTAGTACCTCTTTTTGTCCTTAGAATATAGTCCACTAAGAATATACAGTACTGTTTCCTAATAGGAGTTAAAATAAGTCTTCTCTCTTGGTTCAGTTGTTTATGTTTGTTTTAAATTTTAGGGCTTTTTGTTTCATGTTTATAAAAATTGTAAAGCATTTGTATATTTCAAAAGTCAATATTCACTTTTATCCCTGTTGCCTCAAACGCATTCCCTCAACTCTGCTCTTCCCCCCTACCACTTTTTAAACAATTTCTGCTTTATCTTTTCACTGTGGCTTTCTGCAAACATATATCTTCCCTCTTTCTTACCCCAAGGTAGCACACAGTAGGTACATTCTTTTGTATCTTGCATTTCTCCACTGCATCCTAGGGATCCCTCCATATCAGCTTAAAGAGATCTTCCTCATTCTTTCTAACAGCTTAATGTCTCTCCTCCTCATGGATGTACCGTAGCTCTTTCAACTTTTCCATTCTTGTTGGACATGTTTCCAATCCTTTGCTATTACCAAACATGGCATGTCATTTTTGAAAGGCAGATTGCTATATACTAAAACCTGCATACTTACGTTTGGCATTTCCTTACCCGTAATAAAATGTGTTTTAGAAAAAAAAGGTTACTTACATTGATTTGTTTTTAATTAAGTTATTAACATCCTTCAGAACATTTGAGTTCCATGGAACAATTTAGGAAACACCATGGTAGGTGTGCAAACTCATAGCTTTGACAGATGTTAAGTGTTTAGTGTTTGGCACATTGGAAGTGCTCAATACATGAAAGCTAACAATAATCATGAAAGCAATCATGTCAATAACAGCAGAAAGTTTTTAAATGTTTTCTTCATTGGGGTGTGTCATCAAGGAATTTGAGAGCTGAGCAGACTACATCTTACTCTTTGGTCAGTTACTGAGTAACTGCCGTGTTCCAGGCGTTATGGTAAGAACTTGTACCTGGAGCAGAGCATATACTGCAGGCCTGAGGGAAGGAATGAAGGAAAAGTGGGAATCCAACCGAGTCTCAGGAGTGTCACTGGGGCTCTAGGGATGGGGCAACAGAAAGTCTCCGGGGGGCAGAAATGCCAGGGAGTCTTCTCCTGGGAAGAGAAGGTTTACTCAAATTTGGAGCCTCCACAGGAGGTGGAATCAAACCAAAAGACAGAGCCAAACCACAGTTAATGGAAATGACTGGAGATGAGGGGAGAGATAGAGAGAAGGGAGGAAGTGACGTCTCTACATGACGGGTCACTCCCCCGAAGGAGGAAAGGAAGCCTGAGAGGAGGGCCTCCATTCCAGGAGAGATGTCTGTCCACAAAGATAAATGGAGTCTTGTGATCGAGAAGGACTGGAGATGGGTGGTTTATTTAGCAAAGCTGATCAGGGAAGCCTCCGAATTTTTACCACATGTGTTGTGAATGAATGATGAGTTGGAGGCATTGATGTTAAGATCACAGTCAGGAGGAGTCTAAGGAAAGAGAGTGTGGCTGTAACTTAATGAAAGAAGGAAGGCCGGAGAAGGGGTGAGGTTGGAGAGCCTTAGCCAGTAAGGAATTGAGAGTCTATCCTAAGTGAGAAAGTCTGAACAAGAGGAGTTGCATGAATGGTTGGGAGAAGTAACACCTCGTCAGTAATTCCAAAACCTGGTCATTCTTCTAGTTGGATATAAGAAACAGAAGGTCCAGGGCTTCCCTGGTGGCGCAGTGGTTGAGAGTCCGCCTGCCGATGCAGGGGACACGGGTTCGTGCCCCGGTCCAGGAAGATCCCACATGCCGCAGAGTGGCTGGGCCCATGAGCCATGGCCGCTGAGCCTGCGTGTCCGGAGCCTGTGCTCCGCAACGGGAGAGGCCACAACAGTGAGAGGCCCGCAACTGCAAAAAAAAAAAAAAAAAAAGGAAAAAGAAACAGAAGGTCCAACACAGAGGACAGGTAAATCCTGACAAGGATGGTAAATGGTGGTCCCAGGATGACAACTGTCTCACTGAGAGCAACTAGTTAAGATCGAAGCCGACACAAGGTTCTGGGAGTTTTATCTGACAGTAAAATGGACAGAATACCCAGGGTAGCTGATTGTATTGTGAGGAAATTTGTGATTCATTAATGATAGGTACCAAGAAAACCAAGCAAAGAGAAAACAGGCCAATTATTCATCCCAGGGAAAACACAAAGGTTGTCTAGGAAAGGAGGAGCAGGCATGGTTTACTCTGTAGTTTGGCTATGAATACCCTTCACAAGATCATAATAATATAAACACTGAACACCAACCTATCCAAAATTACAATGTAACTGTATTAGAGGAAGGGGTGCATGTGTGTGGTGTGAGGATGAAAAAATTTAAATCCTCTTCTTCCATAGCAGGAAGTAAAGAGAAAAGTCCTGAAGCTGGAAAATCAAGATATAGCGAAGCAAGAATACTATTTAGAGACAGAAGGTCAGTATTAACAGAATTAGTTAAAGACAGTTGAAAACTTATCAACTCTGGGGACAAGAACATGATAGGAGAAGGGGCTAGAGACTGGAATTTTTTTTTACACAAATCTGGTAAAACTATTGGATTCTCTAAACTATGTGGATAAAATTACATTGTTAAAAATTAAAATTTTAAGAAAGAAAGTAGATTGGAAGAGGGGATGTGGATGCAGCCCATGCAGAATCCTCTTTCAGAGAAAGTGACGGGAGGAGCTTGCGGGGTGTGGGTTATAGGACAGAGAGATTTAATGTTCTCAGTATATGAGAGTGATGATATGTTTATTATCTGTGGAGAGGGAACACTGCCAAGGGGGAGAGTTTGAAAATACAGAAGACAAGGTGACTGTCTATTCTAAAAGAGACTGAAAGAAGTCAGATCAAGAATGCAGAACAGGGGCTTCCCTGGTGGCGCAGTGGTTGAGAGTCCGCCTGCCGATGCAGGGGACACGGGTTCGTGCCCCGGTCTGGGAGGATCCCACATGCCGTGGAGCGGCTGGGCCCGTGAGCCATGGCTGCTGAGCCTGCGCGTCCGGAGCCTGTGTTCCGCAACAGGAGAGGCCACAACAGTGAGAGGCCCATGTACCCCAAAAAAAAAAAAAAAAAAGAATGCAGAACAGGGCTTCCCTGGTGGCTCAGTGGTTAAGAATCCGCCTGCCAATGTAGGGGACACGGGCTCGATCCCTGGTCTGGGAAGATCCCACATGCCGCGGAGCAGCTAAGCCTGTGCACCACATATACTGAGCCTGTGTTCTGGAGCCCGCGAGCCATAACTACCGAAGCCCGTGTACCACAACCACTGAAGCCTTCGCACCTAGAGGTTGTGCTCCGCAGCAAGAGAAGCCACCGCGGTAAGCCTGTGCACCACAACGAAGAGTAACCCCCGCTCGCTGCAACTGGAGAAAGCCCGCACACAGCAATGAAGACCCAGCGCAGCCAAAAATTTAAAATAAATTTATTTAAAAAAAGAAATGCAGGACAATTTTTTTTTAATGAGAGATAATTTACTTTGAGACTAGAAGAAAAAAAAATGTGAGTGGGAAGGCAGATACATAAACCTAAAAGATTTGGAATAGCTCCATATTCCTTCCAAATTGTTTCTAGTGATTTCTGGGTAATATATGCATAGTGAAAAAAAGCACACTTCTGGTCAAAAGAGGACACTTTTTTTTTTCTGAAGTATAGTTAATTAACAATGTTGTGTTAATTACTGCTGTACAGCAAAGTGATTCAGTTGTACATATATATACATTCTTTTTTTCATATTCTTTTCCATTATGGTTTATCATAGGATATTGAATATAGTTCTCTGTGCTCTACAGTAGGACCTTGTTGTTTACCTCTTCTATATATAAGAGTTTACATCTGCTAACCCCAAACTCCCACTCCATCCTTTCCCCAACAGCCCCCCCTTGGCAACCACCAGTCTGTTCAAGACAGGACACTTTTATGACTTTATTAAACATTAGGACAGAGATCAGAGAAACACTTTTCCAAGGATGCATCAAGTTAAGTTTTAAGTAAAAGATCAGCAGAGATCAGGGCACTATGGGGACAGACATCTCTTGTGGTGTCTTCTGAGATCTTCTTTCTCTGAGAACGACCCGACTCCTCACCCCAGAGGTGGGTGCCAGCCACCACCATGTTTGTACTATGGGATCTTGGTCCCCTGGTCACAGTACATTGGGCTGGGGTGGACACTTTCCCCAAGTTTGGGCAGTCGTTTGTTTTTTCAATAATTTAAAATTGTGACTGGGAGACACAGTCTCTGTGGGCGGCTAGAGTTGAGGTGACATACAAACACAGGACCTATAGGGATGACATGTCGGCTGAAAAGGACAGTCAGTCCATAGGGAGAGGATATGGCTGATGTACCGAGGGATCTAGAAAACAGGGACCATATGGCCCAGAGAGAGGGTAAGACGGACTGCTCTGGATTCTGCCGGCTCTTCCATTCTGAGTTCTGTTCCTTGCAGGGCCTGTGGCTCAAACCCACCCTTGGGTTCTGGATGCCACTCTTGTGTCTTTACTGTAAATACCCTCTCCTTTTGTCTATAACCATTTTAATAGGGTTTCTGTGACTGGCAAGCAAAAATCTGGATTAGAACAATCTTCTCCCACTTCCATCCGAGTCCTCTTCTGGCCATCGATTTCCCCCCATTTATTCTCTCTTGGGAAATCCACAGAGTCCCCATAATCTCTTCGTTTCTCTCTTTTCCGGGACCAAATGCTTCCAGTTCCAACCCCCATCTTGCCCCTACTCACCTGTATCTTGCTCAACTTTTTTTTTTTTTTTTGGCTGTGTGGAACAGCATGTTCCCTGACCGGGGATCGAACCTGTGCCCCCACATTAGAAGCACAGAGTTTTAACCACTGGGAAGTCCCTTCCTCAACTTTCATGCCCTAAAAAAACCAGGTTTTCCAGAAAGCCCTCCCGGACTATTCAGACCTCAGGGATCCCCTCTTCCAATGACCTCCAATAGCACCAGACTATGTCCATGGGTCCCCGTTCCCAGACCACAGCCTGGGTCCAGGATGGCTTCATCGGCACCATCTAGAACATGTTAAAATATTACAGACTCCCTGTCACCACTCTCCCCAGCCCCGCGATTCTAATTCAGTAGATCTGGGAGAAGCCTGTACTTTTTAAAAGGCTCTCAAGTGACTCTTCTCTGTATTCCAGTTTGAAAACCATCAATCTGTACCACTCATTTGGTACTTGACATAAACTACTTTGTATAGTTAGTTACCACTTTGTGTGCATTTTAAATTTTGTTCACAGTAAACTAAAACCTTCCAGGCCACAGATTTAGAGAGCATTCAGGTGGATCTCTCCTAGACCTCCCTCTTACCAGATACCTTGCTGATCTACTCTGCTACCCTCCTACCTGATATGATTGACCCCAGGCAGAAGATATGGCCATCCTACCCAAGCCTTGGGCCTCTTTGTCATGCTTGGGACTCTAGGGAATGTAGAAAAAGGAGATGACATTGTAGATCATGGCTGGATACCAATGGCCTCTTCAGGACAGAGTAAATCTGGACAAGACTGAAATTTCCAAGAACGTTTCCTCTCCTGGTGCCCTGTAGAACTGTCATTGGTTGCGGGAAGTTGCAATGAACAGGATACTCTGCATCCCTTTGGGGGCAAATCTGAATTCAGGATGTTAATTTCATGATGTCCATGTGAAACAGTCCGTTCACACGTGACACACAAGGGGACCCAAACTGAGGAGTCAAATGGAGCAAGATGTAGCTAGACTGGCCCGGGAATGATTGTCAATCCCCAGTAGCAGGTGGTCATGCTCAGTAGTCATCCCCAGAAGTCCCCACTTCCAGATCCCAGCATCCCTTACACCCTGAAAGAATTGGCCAAGACCTGGTAAAATGAATACAGTGCAAACACTGTTTAAAATTTTACTGCTGCTAGCCAGGGCTTTGGGTAGAGCAAGAAAGTGTGTGTGTGTGTGTGTGTGTGTGTGTTTTGGGGGTGGGAAAGGGAACCCCTTGGTGCCCCACAAGTCCCTGCCATGAGTACAGGAGCCAAAAAGGGGGAGACCTGTAGGACAGAGGTTGATCCCATTCAAAGTCAGCACGGTGGGGATGAATGTGGTAGACTCTGACACTGAGCATTCAAGGGCTGTCAGACACTTGCCAGGAAGCCGTAGCGTGTCTCCCCTACCTGTTTCTCTCAGAAGGGCCATTACCTAAAGTAGCAAAAACCATATGACCAATGTTGTCCCAGCTCACACTTCTGGGATCCCATCTCTGCCCACCTCCCCCAAACCTGACACCCTCCCCTCACCTCTTCTCTTCTCTTCCCTGCCTACCACTCATCCCTGACCCCACCCCTCCCCACAGAATCTCTCATCCTCCACCCTAGTCCCGTGCAGAGTCATCTGCTTTCCTCCCCACCAGACTCCCGGGTCCTGCGCACCTGGGGGTGCTGGACAGGCATGTGCCTGTGATGATGAGGGTGATGCCCACGAGGAAGCCGGCCAGGCCAAGGGCCAGGCCGAGGGTGCAGACCAGGGTCTCTGTGGTGTCAGGCAGCAGGGTAGGCACCTGGGGCTCTGGGAGAGAAAGGGAGGGTCAGGGGGTCGGGCAAAGGGATTCCAGAGTGAAGGACACATGGGTGTGAGAAGGGGGGCCTGGGGAGGGGGCTTCGTACCCCAGTGCTTAAAGAGCGGCTCGTCCAGGCCCCAGTGCTCCACCTTGCAGTCATAGAAGTCATCCGCCGAGGGCACGAAGGGCAAGTAGTGGAACTTCCGGAACAGATGGTTGGGCTGGGCATAGAAGCTGGTCTGGGCCACCCCCTTGGTGATGGTCTGACCGTTGCGCAGCCAGGTGATATTGATGACAGGGGGGAAGATGTTCTCCACAACACAGATGAGGACGTTGGGCCGGCCCAGCTCCACGTGAGACTTAGGCAGCACAGTCACTCTTGGGGGCACTAGGAGGAACCAGGCCCTGAATCCCACAGGCTCAGCCCTCCAGCTGGGCCTTATCAGGGCTGGGATTGAAGGGTGTTTCTTCCTATTAGCTTTCCGAGAGCAGGGAATGGTCTAGGATGGTGACACCAGGACAGAAGCAGGGGGACAGAGGGATGAGAGATTGTGGAGGGCAGAGGGGGCCCCTGGGGGTCCTGTATCTGCCAGGTCCCTGATGGGGAGTCCAGCGGGAGGGGTCATTTCTCAAGAGGAAGAGGTTGCTGAAGGAATCTGAGAAGATCTAGCACCTCCTGGGAAGGAAAGGGCCTGAGCACAACAGATTCTCAGATTCCGAGAGTGGAGCCCAGGAGTCAATAGAGGCCTGTTGGGGGGGGCTGGAGGAGGCTTCTCTGGGCCTCCCCTGCCTGCCAGGGGCTTAGTGGAGGGGGGCACAGAGGAAAGGCCCGGTACCGTTGGCGGCTCTGGTACGGTTCGAGCGCTCCACCAAGACATCCAGATGCGCTTTGATCATCGTGATACTGGCCAGCCCATTCTGCGGGTCAAAGTAGGCGAGGTTGCCAAATTCAGGCAGACGCCACACAGCCTCCCTCTTCTTCAGGTCCACAGAGAACAGCTGCTCTCCATCGAAATCATGGGTGAACTGACCCGAGCCATCATAGGACTGGTAGAAGGCTGGTCCGTAGGAGCCCATGTGGTCAGCTGTATTGGGTGAGTTCAGGGTCGGGGGAGAAAAGAAAAGGTATCAATCTCATCCATCAGATGTGATGTATTGAGTCTCTGAGCTGTGCCCCATCCTTGGTTCTGTGTGGGGGCAGAGTCCCGTTCTGACGCCGAGCTGGTCCTTGGAGAGTAGAAGGGTTGCCAAGGGACGGAAGGGAGAGGATGGAGGGCATGGGCACATCCCCTGCACACTGGCCAGCACAGTGGCACGGGTGCAGCCTGGCATACCAGGTTGGGAAGAAGAGAGGTTGCCTAAACTCAGGCTTGGGATCCCCAGAGTTAAATATTGGCTCTGATGGTCTGCCCCAGCTGTGCTACCAGGTCCTGTGTGTGAGATGAGAGGTGAGTAGGGGTGGGATGAGGAGAAAATAAGTAAGGTTAAGAGCATCCATGGAGCTTTGGGCACACAGATGTAGTGCAAGAGGATGTGAGGGAAAACAGGTGACAGCGGGCAGGAGTAAGAATTAAGATTTGTGACCAGAGACTGTGACCAGGGATAGAAAAAGGCAGCCCAAGGTATTGCAAAGAGCAGTGGAAACAGAGTCAGAAGTTCAGTGTTCATGTCACAACTCTTCTGTCTCAGAGCATTATGATCAAATGTGCATCTTCCCATGACTGAGGCTCAATTTTCTAGAAATTGGGAGTTAGGTGTTCGTTGATAAGATGCCTTTATAATTCTATGAAATTATTTGTGCAATGATCGTGAGAAACCACCATGTGCCCAGCACGATACCAGGCCCCAAGGAAATACAGACAAACCAGCTGTGGACCCCGCACACAAGGAACTCAAGTCTAGAGCAGGATAAAAACAGATAAACAGCTACCTATTGACCTGGTGATAAATACAGCAATAGAAAAGGGGCTCACCCGAAGCCAGGAAGTGGTACAGAAATCAGGATGCTGGGCAGCAGTAGGATGGAGGTTTGGGTCTCAGAGAGGAGGAAGGAATGAGGAGGCACCTGAATGTGATGCTGGGCTGAGCTGCACCTGTATTTTAGGTCCAGGACAGACCTGATAGAGGTGAGAGGGATGAGGGTAACAGACATTGCCCATAAACCAAAGGAAAGGAACTGTTCACTCTCTGTACCATCCGGCGTGTGACCCCATGCCCTTAATCTCCTCTCCTCACCCAGCACCCTCTGCACTCACCCTTGATGGCCCCAGCTTCCTGGGGGCTCAGGAGGGTCATCAAGGTGTGGAGTCCCAGGACCAGCCCCCCACTGAGGACCATTGTCCTGGTGCTTTTACCAAATAAGTCCCAGTCGGTGTGGAGGGTAAAGGAAGAGGGGGAAGGTAAAGAGGAAGAAACAGATTCTAGGATGAGGGAGCCCCCTGCTGTATTCAGCCAATCAGAGAAATTCTCTGAGTTAAGTGTGGCTGTTGCTGGGGAAAGAAGTAGAGGAAAGTGCCTGGGTGAGAAGATGGAAGAATTCATTGGGCCCACAAGCACCAGGGAGGCTTGGTCCACAGGAAGTCAAAGGGATGGGAGGGGCTTAGATTAACTGTTTCTACCTCCTCCAAGAAGGGACCCTCTGAAGGGAGAGGAAAGGCCATCAGAGCACCGCACAGCTGAGCTCAAACAAATCCTCTATCTTAATCCATGGTGTAGGGACTCCTACCCGTCCTATAAGTTTCTGTGGACCAATTTGGAGTTAAAAAATAAAATAAATTTGGGGATTCCTTGGCTGTCCAGTGGTTAGGACTCTATGCTTCCACTTCAGGGGACATGGGTTCAATCCCTGGTCGGGGAACTAAGATCCTGCAAACCAGATGGCATGGCCAAAAATAAAAGGAAAGGGCTTCCCTGGTGGCGCAGTGGTTGAGAGTCCGCCTGCCGATGCAGGGGACACGGGTTCGTGCCCCGGTCCGGGAAGATCCCATATGCCGCGGAGCGGCTGGGCCTGTGAGCCATGGCCGCTGAGCCTGCGCGTCTGGAGCCTGTGCTCCGCAACGGGAGAGGCCACAACAGTGAGAGGCCCGCGTACCGCGAAAAAAAAATTTTTTTTTACTAAGAAACTTTAAAAGGGAAACGCTGGCTACACAGTAGAAAAAATCTTTTAAATCTTTAAATCATGTTTTAAAATATTACTTTATTTCATCATGTGAGGAAAACTGTATAATTGTTAGAGATGTTTAGAGTGAAAAAGAGCCATAAGGAGTTCCAATGGACCTTTCTGAGGAGGGCAGAGGGTGCTGGGTAACCTCCATGAGTCCCTCCATGGCCCCTACGCCCGTGTCTCACCTGGAGGTTGACCTGTGTGGACTGCACCACCCTTACTTTTGGCTTCTGATTGGGAGGCATTGGCAGAATTTAGTCTAATGTAAAATATATATATAAAGTTAACTGTCTATCCTGGTAAAGAGAAGTCTAACCAAATATCTGAAGGCAATGTGTCAAAAGTGATGAAATAAATGATTTTCAACTTGGAAGGGATCTAAGAAATCATCTGAGTCTGTGTTTCCAAACCTGGCCACACAGGAGGATCAGCCACGAAGTGTGTTAAAAATACAGATTCCTGGGTTCCATCGTGACCTGAGTTAGAGTAACTTTTCCAAAGTAGGGCCAGGGGACCTGTGTGTTTAGCATGCTCCCTAGATGATTCTTGGGCAGCCAGTCTATGGACTGCTTTTTGGCACAAAAAAACAAACAAAAACTGCCTGCTCTGATGCTCTTTCCTACACTGAGTGGCGTTGATTTACAATATTCTGTTAGTTTCTGTTCTACAGCAAAGTGAATCAGTTATACATATACATATCAACTCTTTTTTAGATTCTTTTCCCATATAGGTCATTACAGAGTATTGAGTTCCCTGTGCTATACAATAGGTTCTTATTAGTTATCTATTTTATATATATTAGTGTGTATATGTCAATCCCAATCTCCCAATGTATCTCCCTCCTTTCCCCCTTAGTAACCATAAGTCTGTTTTCTACATCTGTGACTCTATTTCTGTTCTGTAGATAAGTTCATTTATACCATTTTTTAGATTTCACACATAAGTGATAACGTGATATTTGTCTTTCTCTGTATGAGTTACTTCACTCAAGCATAACAATCTCTAGGTACATCCATGTCATTGCAAATGGCATTATTTCATTCTTTTTATGGCTGAGTAGTATTCCTTTGTATATATGTACCACAGCTTCTGCATCCATTCATCCATCGATGGACATTTAGGCGGCTTCCATATCCTGGCTCTTGTAAATGGTACTGCAGTGAACATTGGGGTGCATGTATTCCATCATCTTTTTTTTTTTTTTAAGTGTTGTCTGTACCTCCCCCATCTTCCCTCTAACCAGATAAGCACCTTAGCATGCTTTCAAATACATTCAAATATTTCTCCTTCACCAAGGTATTTGATCAGTCTTACTTCCCATACCTTTTTGGCACCTCCTGAGATTTTCTCTTATTGGAATACTTCCTCCAAAAGTGTTTTAAATGTATTTGTGGGCAAACCTTCTGAAGCTTTGTATGCTTGAGAACGTTTTTATTATATCATCACTTTGAATAACATTTAGCTGTTGTATTAAATTCTAAGTTTGACTTTTTTCTCTTTAATATTTTAAATAATATTATCTCAATGACTTTTTTGCATCCATTGTTGGCATTAGGAAATCTGCTGTCAGTGTATCTCTCCAGAATCTTAGAATTCTCTCATTGCCTGCTATTTTAAAATTTGTTATATTGTATCTAAAATGGGTTTGTCCATATCTTACCATAGGATATTATGGAGCCTCTTTATGTTTTAATTCTAAGAATTTGTCTCTTTTATTTCTGTAACTATTTCTCCTCTCTATTTTTATTTTTATGAAATTCATATTACCCACATTGGGCACATCTCTCTTTCATCTCTTTTGGCTTTTCTTCTCTGTTTTCAATTTCTTTATCCTTCCATCTTTTATTCTAAGAGAGCTCTGTAGTCTAGTACTCCAGCTTACTAACTGTTTTTCAGTTGTATCTCTCCCAATATTTACTCTCATTAATGTGGTTTTTCTTTTGAAAGAAAAAACTATATATATATATATATATATATATATATATAGTTTGTTTGTTTTCTTTTGTTTTTGTTTGGCTGTGCCTCTTGGCATGCGGGATCCTAGTTCCCGCCCGGACCAGGAATCAAACCTGTGCCCCACCCACCCCCCCCACCCCCGCAGTGGAAGTGCCGAGTCCTAACCACTGGACCACCAGGGAATTCCCGACTAGTATACATTTTTACACCTAGACCTTCTATATAGTTTTCCCTATATCCCCTAGGTTTTTTACACAATAGCTTCTCTTACTTTTGTAAATGCATTGTTATGCTCATTTTAAGTGGCTAGTCTATATTTACTAATAATTCTTTTAAGGACTCCTGTTGTTTTTTTTGGAGGTGGTGGTGCTCCCTGAACTGAGGGAGTTACTATTTTGGTAACTGTGAACCAGGACAGGACCAGAGGGTAAGTGAGAAACAGGAAATGGCCTCCTCCTCCAGCTGCCCCTTATATGTAATGTATAATAATATTATGACTTCAAGGTTCCTGTAACAAATCCTCATAGCACCTCTTAATTTCTAGTTCCAAATCACCACCAAGACCATGTGTAAGAGAACAGTGAAATAGTTTATGTTAAAATTCCCCAAATTCAGGCAGATACTCATCCGTATGTCTATACTTTGCTCTCGACCCTATGGGAGAGATCAGACCTTGATCCACAAATGCGATTCAGACATGAGTAAACTAGCTAACATACTGGGGTCTCCAAAGGTGCTCACAGATGCCCCTGAAAGAAGTTAGCAGGAATAAAGTAAAGCCTGGCCTGGTGGGGCGGGGCTGTCAGAAGAGTAGTGGCTACAGTGCAATATGACGTCATATCAAAGATGATATTGAATCACTAAGGGCTTAACAACGTTCCTATGGGAAACGCCTGCAAAACGTTATGTCTACTGCAGAGAAAGACAAATATCAGACGATATCACTTATATGTGGAATCTAAAGAAATGATGCCAATGAACTTATTTACAAAACGTAAATAGACTCATAGAGTTAGAAAACTAACTTATGGTTACCAAAGGGGAGTGGGGGAGGGATAAATTAGGAGTTTGAGATTAAAATATACACACTACTATATATAAAATAGATAAACAACAAGGACCTACTGTATAGCACAGGGAACTATACTCAATATCTTGTAATAACCTATGACATTAGAGAATGTAAAAAAAAGAATATATATATATATATATATATATATATATATATATATATATATATAAAACTGAATCGCTTTGCTATACCCCTGAAACTAACACAAAACTGTAAATCAACTATATTTCAATAAAAATTTTTATAAAGTAGGTCTCCTAGAAGATGGGGCACCTAGAATAGGAGGGGCACCCCGGGGGTCTAGACGTGATCGGAATTCTGGGTGAAATAAAAGGGGTGTCAAAGGAGGTCAGCAGCAGCATAGAGACAATGTGAGGAATAGTTCAGAGTAAATCAGCCCCGTAGGGAACAGCAACCATCCTTGTTTCCTCCACCTCCTGCTCTTGGCTAGGGAAGGACGCAGGGCAGAGTGAACATTCTCAAGACCTACCTCCTGGCAGGTCACAGACTGCAGTATCTGCACCCACATTACGTGTCCGAGATACGTGCTACTAGGGACTTGAAAGTATAGCGAGACCAGGGACAGGCCGTGGAGTCGCAAAGAAGGCACCAGAGATGTCCAGCTCTGACACACAGGTATTTACTGGTCTCTGGTATTTCTCAGGAAGGATGCTGTGTAGGAAGAAGTCCCAGAGGAGACCGGGGCTTATAGATCAGTGTGGGGATCACCTTGTCACCATACTTTAAATTTCAACATGTATTAAGTGCTTTCTATGTGTCAGGCCCTTTGCAAGGAGCTAAGTGTGAGTGGAATCACAGATGGCCAGGATTTGGAGGAGTCTTTGGAGACTCCCATCATTGGTGCTGAGGAGCACAGAGATTCAAAGGGACTGGAGGTTTGAAGGAGATCTGACCAAAAAATAAATAAATTAGAATTCCCTGGCGATTCAGAAGTTAGGACTCTGCACTTTCACTGCTGTGGCCCTGGGTTCAATCCCTGGTCGGGGAACTAAGATCCCGCAAGCCGTGCACGCAGACAATAAATAAATAAATAAATAAATAAAGTAGATCTGATGCTGGGGACTCCCCTCTGTCCCCTTCTGTTGCAGAAAGGTTGTCACCTGCAGTAGGACAAACAGTGTGGTTAGGACTCCCCGGTTAGCAGTGCATCCTTCATTCCTTTACACCTGCCCCCTTCTATTTCTCCCCTCACAGGCCACTAAGGAGAAGATGATCTTTCCAGCAGATGAGGACCAGTGAGAAGTCAAGAGGTACCCTAAGGAGATGTCATGTCACTCTCTCCATCTCTCTCCACCTGTCCAACTGCTTGTTTTCCTCTTAGACCTGAAGGTTCTCTAGGGTAGGCCTCTTTATGATTAATGCTGGAAAAGACCTCAGAGATGATTTAGTTAAATCCTCCATTTATGGGGTAGGAGAACTTTGGACCAGGGGGGTTCTGTGATTTCTCCAAGGTCACATGACTGAGTCCAGGAACATTGTATATTCTATCATTTCACACTGGGAGGCGATGGGTTTAGGGGTAGTCATCAAAATACCTTTACGTCAGGGCTTCCCTGGTGGTGCAGTGGTTGAGAGTCCGCCTGCCGATGCAGGGGACACGGGTTCGTGCCCTGGTCCGGGAAGATCCCACGTGCCGCGGAGCGGCTGGGCCAGTGAGCCATGGCCGCTGAGCCTGTTCATCCGGAGCCTGTGCTCCGCAACGGGAGAGTCCACAACAGTGAGAGGCGCGTACCGCAAAAAAAAAAAAAAAAAAAAAAAACCTTTACGTCAACAGGAATAACACTGAATTGATGTGTCAATGCCTTGAGAGAGAACTGCTCAGAGGCTGGAGGTGAGGTGAGGGGATAGAGAGAAAACACTGAACACAAAGTAGTAATTGTGACTCTGCTCTGGACAGAAGGCAGAGGGAGGTCTCTGAGTTCTCCAATCAGACACTCTGCTGAGGGAGGATGGAGACTCAGGAGAAAGGAGGCAAAAGACCACTATGTGGTCCTGGATGCAGCCACTCGACGTCACAGGGAAAGTGGGCAGAGTCTCTTGGGGGCATGGTAGCCTCTCCCAGCCCAGCTATGCCCTGTTCTCTACCGTCCGCAGAGCTATACGTGTACAGAGGAGGAGTGACTGCTACTGGGAGTGATGGACCGCTACTGGAAGGGATACCTTTATAACAGAGTGGTGTACATCCAGTTTGACAGTGCCGTGGGGGTATTTGTGGCCGTGAGCAAGATGGAGCACATGCATGTTCACAGCAGAGCTTTTTACAATAGCCAAGACTTGGAAGCAACCTAAATGTCCATCGACAGATGAATAGATAAAGAAGATGTGGTATATATAAAATGGAATATTACTCAGCCATTAAAAAGAATGAAATAATGCCATTTGCAGCAACATGGATGGACCTAGAGATTATCATACTAAGTGAAGTAAGTCAGACAGAGAAAGACAAATACCATTTGATACTGCTTATATGTGGAATCTAAAAATAATGATACAAATGAACTTACTTATAAAATAGAAACAGACTTAGAGAACTAACTTATGGTTACTGGGGGGAAGGGGGCGGGGAGGGATAGATCAGGAGTTTGGGATTGACATGTACACACTGGTATGTTTAAAATAGATAACCAACAAGGACCTACTATATAGAACAAAGAACTCTGCTCAGTACTCTGTAATAACCTAAATGGGAAAAGAATGTGAAAAAGAATAGATACATATGTATGTATAACTGAAAAAAAATAATGGAAAAGAATATGCAAAAGGATATATATGTATAACTAAGTCACTTTGCAGTACAGCAGAAGTTAATACAACATTGTAAATCAACTGCACTTCAATAAAATGTTTTTAAATGTAAAAAAAGAAAACCCTGCCAAGATTTGGAACATCCAGAGGGAGTTGCTGGGACTGAGACAGAGCGCGGTGGACTTGATGTACAGACAGACTACACATGGACAAGGGTTTCACCCTAAAGCACAGAGGTGAAAGGGTGGGTGGGAGAGAGAAGACCCTGGAAGGGGTGGGCTCGGGCAGCAGAGGAGGGAAGCACTCTCCATCCCATCTCCGAGCCTCAGTGTGTCCCAGGCTGCGTGGCCTGAGTCCAGAAGGCTTCACAGTGCACGGTGGCCAGACCAGCATGGGAAAAGGCCAGACCCCCTGCTAATTAAACACAAAAAAATATATTGGGTTTGTGGCTCTTGCTACAATTTTCTTTTTTTTTTGGAGTTGGGGGGAGGTAGGTAGAGGAGACCAGGAAACATACATTAAATGTATGTTCTCTTTTTCTAATGAGGATATCAGACCAAGAGATCAAAAGAATGCTATTGGCTGAATATATTCTGATTCTAAGATCATGTTTGGCAGCATGATACATCCCTTCGAACAAGATAGGAAAGTGTCAATTTAGGTAGTTTCACAACTGTTTCACCATTTCTGTTCAAAGAATATTAGTTACCAGCCTATACGTTTCTGATGAAGGTGTTATAAAAAGTATTATAGTGCTGACTTTGACCCTCTCCTGTTCCTCTCTGCTCTCTCTTTATTGTGTCTGACAAGGCCCTTCTTGGAAAACTTGAATGTTTTACTGTTTTTCCTACTCTGTCCCCCATCTTCTGCCTCCAAATAGCTTAATGGATGATATATTCATCTTTAAAATCTAAAAGTCAATTTGGCTTAAAAATGGTGAATCACTGTATTGTATGTACAACTGTAACTTATATAATCTTGTATGTTAACCATAATTCAATTTAGATTTTTTTTTAATGTCAATTTGGCAAGAAAATCACTCAACGCACTGCATTAGCTATCTCCATTATCATAACAAGATTCTTTCCCGCACTCCTACTCCAACCTAAAGTGAACGTCTCCCCCTCCAAGAAAGAGCCCCTGCAAGCACACAACCTGCTCATCTGCTGTGTGACTGATTTCTATCCAGGCCACATGCAAGTCCGCTGGTTCCTGAATGGAGAGAAGAAAACAGCTGGGGTTATGTCCATCCACCTGATCTATGGTGGAGACTGGACCTCCCAGCTCCTGGTGATGCTGGAAATGACCCGTCAGCAGGGAGACGTCTACCCCTGCCACGTGGAGCACCCCAGTCTGGACAGACCTGTCACCGTGAAGTGAGTTACTCCCTTATGACCCTCTGGGCTCCAAGCTCTGGGGTCCACTCACTACGCCTCGGGGCCACACCACCCCGTGTTTTTCCTCCTCAACCCCCTGTGGTCTGGGCTGGGAGCAAAAGAGAGCTGGTGACTCTAGTGTGCGTTTATCCCTGCCCTGGGAAATCCTAAAGACTACTCTCTCCTTGTTAGAAAACCTCAGAAAGTAACCACCTTCGTGACTGGCCCTCAGACATGGGAACCAGCCTCTCCCCTCGGTCTCCCTTCAGCCCCTGAAGCTGGGACTGACGGGCTGACATTGGCTCCTGTGGAAGTCTCCACTCCAAGATCCAGAACTTTGGGGGTGATTGCCACATTTTTAAAATTAATTTTTATTGGAGTATAGTTGATTTACAATGTTGTGTTCGTTTCTGCTGACAACGAACTGAATCGATTATGCATATACATATATCCACTCTTATTTAGGTTCTTTTCCCATATAGGTCATCACAGGGTATTGAGTAGAGTTCCCTGTGCTGTACAGTAGTCCCTTATTGGTTATCTATTTTATATATAGTAGCGTGTATATGTCAATCCCAATCTCCCAATTTATCCCTCCCTCCCTTTCCTCCTTGGTAACCATAAGTTTGTTTTCTACACCTGTGACTCTATTTCTGTTTTGTAGCCACATTTTTAAACTTAGTTTAAAAATCATTTTGACTGTTACCTTAGAATACTGAACATTCCATGCTCTGCTTATAAGCAGAACCAATAGATTAATATAGGGTTTGACAAAAAGAAGATGGTCTCCCTGACTTTCTGTTTGGCCAAGAATTCCTCCTAATGTGGTGTTATCAGACTGCAGTCATAAAGCTGTAAGTTAACTCAGGATTCTAACCATCAAATCAGGTTTGGTTTTTGTTTGTTTGTTTGTTTTTGCGGTACGCGGGCCTCTCACTGTTGTGGCCTCTCCCGTTGCGGAGCACAGGCTCCGGATGTGCAGGCTCAGCGGCCATGGCTCACGGGTGCAGCCGCTCCCGGACCGGGGCGCGAACCCGTGTCCCCTGCATCGGCAGGCAGACTCTCAACCCCTGCGCCACCAGGGAAGCCCTCAATTCAGGTTTTGAAGCTTGCCCTCGTGGGGGTAGAGGGTTGTCACAAGGAAACATGGAAGGTAAATGATTTAGTACTTCTTTCCTTTCCCTGTTTTATTGGACAAACTATAGGAAACTAAAACTGTGGATGGGAGAGGGAAGGACTGGGAGTCTGGGATGAGCAGATGTAAACTATTATCTATAGGATGGATAAACAACAAGGTCCTACTGTATAGCACAGGGGACTATATTCAATATCTTGGGTAAACCATAATGGAAAAGAATATGAAAAAGAGTATATGTAGGTATAGCTGAATCACTTTGCTGCACAGCAGAGATTAACACAACACTGTAAATCAACTATACTTCAATAAAAAGTAATAAAATTAGGGTCTTCCCTGGCTGTAGTGGTTAAGACTCTGTGCTCCCAATGCAGGGGGCACAGGTTTGATCCCTGGTCGGAGAACTAAGATCCCACATGCCGCGCGACGTGGCCAAAATAATAATAATAAATAAATAAATAATAGTAAAAAAAAAATCATAAAAATTTAAAAATAAATAAATAAACACACACTCGGGCTTCCCTGGTGGCGCAGTGGTTGGGAGTCCGCCTGCCGATGCAGGGGACGCGGGTTCGTGCCCCGGTCCGGGGGGATCCCACATGCCACGGAGCGGCTGGGCCTGTGAGCCATGGCCGCTGAGCCTGCGCGTCCGGAGCCTGTGCTCCGCAACCGGAGAGGCCATAACGGCGAGAGGCCCGCGTACCGCAAAATAAATAAATAAACACAAAACTGTAAGAGAAATAAATAAAACTGTGGGTAATTTTTAATTTTTATGAGAAATAGTCTAAGATTTTTGAGGGAAAAGTCAGATTATCCATTGCCAAGAATCTGAATTTTACATGTTCTGTAAAGCTAGAGAATGTTCAATAGGCTCCCATCTCCACCTAGTGGCCAACAGTGGGATTTAGCCTTGGAACAAGAAATCAAGGGATTTGTGAAAAATTTGTTGGAATACTCCAACATTTTTTTTTAATATATATACATTTTAAATTTTTTTTATTTATTTGGCTGCGTTGGATCTTCGTTGCTGCACGCAGACTTTCTCTAGTTGCGGTGAGCAGGGGCTACTCTTCGTTGTGGTGGCTTCTCTTGTTGCAGAGCACCGGCTCTAGGCGCGCGGCTTCAGTAGTTGTGGCTTGCAGGCTCTAGAGCGCAGGCTCCGTAGTTGTGGCGCACGGGCTTAGTTGCTCCGCGGCATGTGGGATTTTCCCAGACCAGGGCTCGAACCGCGTCCGCTGCATTGGCAGGCATATTCTTAACCACTGCGCCACCAGGGAAGTCCCACTCCAACATTCTTTACAAAAAAGTTAGAGAAAAGGTTACACATATAAAACTCAGGGTAGGGACTTCCCTGGTGGCGCAGTGGTTAAGAATCCGCCTGCCAATGCAGCGGACGCGGTTCGAGCCCTGGTCTGGGAAAATCCCACATGCCGCGGAGCACTAAGCCCATGCGCCACAACTACTGAAGCCCACCTGCCCTAGAGTCCGTGCTCTGCAACAAGAGAAGCCACCACAACTACAAGCCCGCGCACCGCAACAAAGAGTAGACCCTGCTCGCCGCAACGAAGACCCAACGCAGCCAAAAGTTTAAAAAAAAAAAAAAAGTCGGGATAAGTATGGCCAAATGTAGAGGCTTTGGCAGCACCAGCACTTCTGCAGTTTGGCTGTGCCTCGGACAGCAGCCATGAAAATATACTAATCATTGCTCTGTTGCAATATTTATATTTTTGTTAAATAATTGAATATAAAGAAATATACCAACAGAAGGCAACCCTTCAAAATTAACTTTTGAAAGAAGGTCTACGGAAGTAGAGAGTCATAGTACCTATAAAGTGAGTGTGCTCATCAGAGAACATCTAGAGCAGCCCTGCCCAATAGAACTTTCTGCTTTGATGGAAATGTGTATATCTGAACTGCCCAATAGAGCAGCCACTAGCCACATGTACTCTTGAACACTGAAAATGCCATTGGCTGGTGCAACCAATGGGCTGAAATTTTCATTTAATTCTAAACTAGTTAAATTTAAATTATAGCCATATGTGACTAGTGGCTACCATATTGGACAGGCAAAGTAGAGTTTACAAATTTTCTCTTAAAGAAATGTAGGCCCTCTCTTAGTAGCCTTTACTGGAGGCTGTAGGATAAGCTGCTAGAAAAATGAAAAATGAAAAAGAATTTGAGGGACTTCCCTGGTGGTCCAGTGGCTAAGACTCCGCACTCCCAATGCAGCGGATCCTGGTTTGATCCCTGGTTATGGAACTAGACCCCACATGCATGCTGCAACTAAGAGTTTGCATGCTGCAACTAAAGATTCCGCATGCCGCAGCTAAAGATCCCGCATGTGTCAACGAAGATCCCGCGTGCCGCAACTAAGACCTGGCGCAGCCAAAATAAATAATAAATAAATAAATATTTTTTAAAAAATAGAACTTTAGAAATCAGGGAAGGTAGAGATAAAAGAGTCTTCTCTGGTCATGGATCATTAGATTTGGGGATAGCAAAATCTCAAAAACATAAGAGGCCCACTAGCAACTTAATACATTTACAAAAGAGATTAAAGAAGCATCAAAAACCATCCAATTCTAGCAGATACAGAAGCTACAGCCATAGAAAGAATCTTGGCAAACCCTCAACTCATGCAGTTGAAAAGCGCTGGGAACGAAGCCAAAGGGAATCTCCAAGACAAAGAGCTTACAAATTTTAAGAACATGTTTTCTCAGTACATACAGGAAAGGAAGCACTTCAACACACCTCCTCTGATTCACCCTCTGAGTTTAAAGAGCTTTGCCCTGAAGATCAAGCCAGATCCTCTCCTAGGACAGCACAAATAACTTTAATTTCCTTCCCGCCAGATCTGTTACAGTAGTAGATCTGTCTGGAAACACTACACTCTATTAAAACTTTGGACAAAGGACAACATTGCAGAATTCTAGGAACTTTGGGATACAGGATCAACAGGAACTTTTAACTAGGAAACCTAATCTAATAAGAGGGCTATTTTGACTGTTGGGGCATGTGGAGGAGAAAGTATCTAAAGGAATAAGTTGTGATAACATTAAATGAGGTTACAGAGAAACAAAAAAGTTCCTATGGTGATTTCACCTGCCCTTGGGTATGTTGAATTTACTACTGCAATTCCGGGAAATAGAAAAGCTCCCACTTTGAACCTCTGGAATTTCACATTCCCACCAAAAAATGTAAATGTGAAACAGTGCCAAGTCTCTAACAGAGTATGTAAAAAAACAATTATGATAAAATAGCTGGAGAAACTTGAGATAATCCATCCCACCAACAGAACTCTTTAACATCTCATTTGGGCCAGTCCAAAGGTAGGTGAATCTCAGAAGTTAATTGTGAATTATAGCAATATTAAGAATAATAGTTAGGGACTTCCCTGGTGGAACAGTGGTTAAGAATCCACCTGCCAATGCAGGGGACACGGGTTCGAGCCCTGGTCCAGGAAGATCCCACATGCCGCGGAGCAACTAAGCTGGTGCGCCACAACTACTGAGCCTGCGCTCTAGAGCCCGCAAACCACAACTACTGAAGCCACGTGCCTAGAGCCCGTGACCCACAACAAGAGAAGCCACCGCAATGAGAAGCCTGCGCACCGCAACGAAGAGTAGCCCCCGCTCGCCACAACTAGAGAAAGCCTGCGCACAGCAACAAAGACAAGGCAGCCAAATTAATAAATAAATAAAAATTTAAAATACCATATAAAAAATAATAGCTAATTCTTTTTTTTAATTTTTATTGAAGTATGGCTGATTTACAATGTTGTGTTAGTTTCAGGTGTATAGCAAAGTGAATCAGTAATGCATATACATATATCCACTCTTTTTTTTTAGATTCTTTTCCCATATAGGCCATTACAGAGTACTGAGTAGAGTTCCCTGTGCTGTTCAGATGGTTCTTATTAGTTATCTATTTTATTTAGAGTAGTGTGTATATGTCAATCCCAATCTCCCAATTTATCCCTCCCCCCAAATAGCTAATTGTAAATATTACTCAGTGATTAAAAAAAAAGAATGAAATATTGGACAATAAGGTCCTACTTTATATCACAGGGAAATATATTCAATGTCCTGGGACAAACCATAATGGAAAATAATATTAAGAAAATAATGTGTAGGTCTTCCTTGGTGGCACAGTTGTTAAGAATCCGTTTACCAGTTCAGGGGAAATGGGTTCAAGCCCTGGTCCGGGAAGATCCCACATGCCGCAGAGCAACTAAGGCCGTGCGTCACAACTACTGAGCCCACGTGCCACAACTACTGAAGCCCGCACGCCTAGAGCCCGTGCTCTGAAACGAGAAGCCACCGCAATGAGAAGCCCGCTCAAGGCAATGAAGAGTAGCCCCCGCTCGCCGCAACTAGAGAAAGCCTGCGCACAGCAACAAGGACCCACAGAGCCAAAAATAAAAAATAAAATAAAAAGTAAAGTGACCGTTAAAAATAATAATAATAATGTGTATATATATAAGTATAACTGAGTCACTTTGCTGTACAGCAGAAATTAACACAACACTAAATCAATTATACTTCAATTTTTTTAAAGTTAAAAAGTAAAACAAAAAAATTTTTAATTAAAAAATAAAAAAGAATGCCATTTGCAGCAAGCTGGATGGACCTAGAGAATATTATACCTAGTGAAGTCAGAGAAAGACAAATATTATATGATATCACTTATATACGGAATCTAAAACCTAATACAAATGAATCTATATGCAAAACACACTCAGAGACACAGAAAACAAATTTATGGTTACCAAAGGGAAGAGGGAGGGAAAGAAAAATTAGGAGTAGGGAATTAACAGATACAAGCTACTATACCTAAAATAGATAGGCAACAAGGATTTACTGTATAGCACATGGAATTATACTCAATATCTTATAATAACCTAGAGTGGAATTTAATCTGAAAAAAATACATAACTGAATCACTTTACTGTACACCTGAAACAAGCACAATGTTGTAAATCAACTATCAATAAAGTTTTTTTAAAGAATAATAGCTAATTCTTTTTTTTAAATAACTAATTATTAAATCGTGCTTACTAGATGCCAGGGATTGTTCTAAGTACTTTTTATATATTTCACTCATCTAATATTTTAAAAATAGGGCTTCCCTGGTGGTGCAGTGGTAAAGAAACCACCTGCCAATGCAGGCAACACGGGTTTGAGCACTGGTCCAGGAAGATTCCCACATGCAGATGAGCAACTAAGCCCTTGCGCCACAACTACTGAAGCCCACCTGCCCTAGAGCCTGTGCTCTGCAACAAGAGAAGCCTCCGCAGTAAGAAGCCCGCTCACTGCAACAAAGAGTAGCTCCGGCTCACCACAACTAGAGAAAGCCCACGCACAGCAACGAAGACCCAATGCAGCCAAAAATAAAATAAAATAAATTTTTTTAAAAAGTTAAAAAGAGTAAATAAATAAAAAGAAACAAAATGTGGTTAGCACTGTACCTGATATTATTTCCTTAGTAAAAGATCTTTCTAAGTCAATCCTTGATTAGCGTGTATGCATTCATCTGGCTGATATATTCTTCTCAATATCAATAAACTATGTCCATCACCAGTTTGCTTTCCCTTGGCTGCCCCAACAAGTCTCATTTATTATATGACCTCAGTAGATTTTTTCACCCTGAGGCACAATCCACTAAAGTAGACGTTAAAGAGATGACCTAAACCCAATGTGTGTATTAAAATTGTTCGTTACACTTATGACACATTAACCAGGAGTGAACTGAAAACAATTATGCCTGTGAGGAACTTTATGGGGGTAGTAGAAATAGCCTTTATCTTGATAGTGGTGGTGATTACACAATGAATATGCTTGTTAAAACTCATAGGGCAGTACAGCTAAGGAGGATGAATTTCACTGTAAGTAAAATATATCTCAGTAAACCTGATTTTTTAAAAAGCAACTGCACCCCAAAACTGTGTCTTCCCTTATTGATTTTATGATTAAAAGGAATGAACCATAGAACCATAAAATTTTCAGTAAATTGGGGGAGAAAAATTCTGCCTAGGATCAGGGAAAAGCCCTTGCCTTTGAAACACCCTACCCCAAAAAAGAAGACCAGAAATTAATTGGCATGTGTGAATTCTGAAATCTGCATCTCCCACATCTGTATTAAAGTTGGATCTTTTCATCATATTACTAAAAAATGGATCCAAATCATATGGATCTTTAAAGAGCAAGATACCTTAGGGCTGTGCTGTCTGATATGGTAGCCACTAGCTACATGTGGCTATTTAGATTAATTAAGGTTTAATAAAATTAAAAATACAATTCTTGTGGGACTTCCCTGGCGGTCCAGTGGTTAAGACTCTGCTCTCCCAGTGCAGGGGACACGGGTTCGGTCCCTGGTTGGGGAAATAAGATCCCGCACGCTGTGTGGCCAAAAAACAAACAAAAAAATAAAACAAAATTCTTTAGGTGCACTAACCACTTTTCAAGTGCTTGATAGCCACATGCGGCTAGTGGCTGCCATATTGGATTGCACAGATGCAGAATATTTCCTTCATCACAGAAAGTTCTAGTGGACAGCACTGCTCTAGAGGGCAAATAGATATATAGACCACTGGAGTTTAAGGACTGGAATATTGAATACATATCTGTATGGCATGGGTCTCTGAAAATTCAACTGGCTGACATTTCTAATTAAAATCATCTTGAGATGATACACATTCTAACTGTTCTACTTATACTCCAACAAGGCCAATTACCTTCTCACTCAGAGGCAAGCACACCAATAGAGATAACTCATGGTGAAGTCAGGGAGGAAAGTGTAACAACAAGAACAAGCTCTAGGGGCTTCCCTGGTGGCACAGTGGTTGAGAGTCCGCCTGCCGATGCAGGGGACACGGGTTCGTGCCCCGGTCCGGGAAGATCCCACATGCCGCAGAGCGGCTGGGCCCGTGAGCCATGGCCGCTGAGCCTGCGCGTCCAGAGCCTGTTCTCCGGCAACGGATGAGGCCACAACAGTGAGAGGCCCGCGTATCGCAAAAAAAAAAAAAAAAACAAGCTCTAGGTGCCTGTAACAGCCTGCAGAAACTTCAAGAAATCCCTAGAGGGAAGTTTGCCAGCAAAACAGAATACATAGTCTATTTGTTTTTAAATTTCTGCTTAATACTTTGCCTAGTGCTCAGGGGTAGATAATATTGGAAACCCCTCCCCTCAGGGCAAATATGTTCTTAAACAATTGATTTTTATGAAAATTGTGGGACTGCTTTATTGGTAAAAGCAGTCACTGGAGAATCCCTCCCTTTCTGAATCTAAAGAAATGATTTAGAGACATGGCAGGCAGAGAATTGTTCCCTAATATCCATAATTCCACAGTTCCTAATAGAACTTTCTGTTTTATTTGGGCACATGGACTTCCAGAATAAGTCCTAGTTTCCCCTCCTCCTTTCCAGTTATGTGTGGCCACACGTAAGTTTTGTCCAATGCTCTGTAAGGGGAACTGCTGTGTGCAACTTCCAGAAGGTGGCCTTATAAAGAGGGTGATGGGTCCTTCTTTCCCCTTCCTCTTTCCTGCT
>NW_006787800.1:1675073-1683317 GCF_000442215.2 Lipotes vexillifer
ATGCAAATCTGAAAGCTGGAACTCAAGCAGTCATACTGGACCTGAGAAGGAAGAGCCATGTTGAGGCTGGTGGAACAAGAAGATGGAAAAAAGTCTGAATCTCTGACACTGTTAAACACTTTACCAGCCCTGGAGCTCAACGTGAGAGAGAAATAAAAGTCTATCTAGGTTAAACCACGACTGTTCTCAGGGTACCTGTGTCTCACAGCTCAAACTAATCTGAACCAATATATATAGCATCTCTTGTTCTCAGCCAAGCTATAATAAGAGTAGATTCGTGGAAATGTAAAATGGAGCTCTCAATGTACATATCACCCTCAAGCATCAGATACAGTAAAATGATGGAATGGTTTCCTTCAGTCCCAGTGCAGGACTGTCACTAACAGCTCTCTCACAGCTGCTTATCTTCTTGGTAATCACACCTTACATTGTGCCTTGTCCAACATGGCACCCTCCACGGTGCTTGTCAGTAAAGAGCCCCTAAACTGTGACTGACAGGATGGAGAAGGAATCCCAGACGCTGTTGTGTGGGCCCGGGGGCATCTGTTGAGTTTAGTGCCATATCAAAGGATTTCAGAAAGGAGCTGGTATAGATTTACTTGTGGTAATAAATCAATAAGACAATACAGTGGCTGATATACTTTCCAATATCCATGTTGCATCCCGAGCTGCCAGGTAGGAGACTTAGTATCTTCAAAGCTTTTGCAATAGCCATAAAATCACTCTTTAAAGGCACAGCAAAGTGGAACTGGGCTTTTCTACCGCTAAGTGGTGTCAGGTATGTCTAATGAATGAATGTCGGTGAATGTCGTGTGTGATAGTGACATAAACAGAACCACAACAGCTATAACCAAAACATGTGCATGTACTTTAGGCAAAGAAAATGTGTAAGAATTCACACAGTGGTGCCATATTTCACTGACTTGATGACCAAGGGAAGACAGAGATATGTAGGCCATGGCGCTCTGGGATATGTAGTGCTCCCAAGTACAGTTACCTAAGTTGTCCTAATTTTACAAGTTTTTTGTTTTTTGTTTTGTTTTGTTTTGTTTTTGCGGTACGCAGGCCTCTCACTGCTGTGGCCTCTCCCGCTACGGAGCACAGGCTCCAGATGCGCAGGCTCAGCGGCCATGGCTCACGGGCCCAGCCGCTCCGCGGCATGTGGGATCTTCCCGGACCGGGGCTCAAACCCGTGTCCCCTGCAACGGCAGGCGGACTCTCAACCACTGCTCCACCAGGGAAGCCCTACAAGTTGTTTTTTGACCATAAGTCACAGATGCCACAAATACAGCTCGAGGCTAAGAAGCAGCTCCAAGATGTGACAGGCTAGAGGACCCAACCCCCCAGCCTTCGCGCTATAATCTCATTGTCCTCCCCACTCCTAGTTCTCCCCTCCTAAGTCTCCCAACCTGTGGTTGGCTGTGTATGTGTCTAGGACCTTCACACCCTCCTCCAACCTAGGGGGGCCCAAAGTCACTCCCCCAAGCCTCTATTTCTCTCTCCTTTATCTCCTCCCCATCCCATCTAGAAGCCTCCACTGTCCACAAGCCACTGGAGCCCCTGCCAGCCCCCACATGTCCAGATTCCAGGACGCTTGCTCTACCTACACCCAGTCACACCCCAAAACTTCCACCTCTGGGTGCTTCCCCTCATCTTTCCTTAGAGCCAGCCCCCAGCTTGCTGGATGAGGGGGCAGGAGATGCCCCACTGCAAGGAGAGGGCTGTGGTCCTGGCATCCTCGGCTGCAGCTTGGCACAGAATTGCTCATAAAACCGTTTGACGGGGTTGCTTGGCATACTAGTTAAATAGGCTTTTGTGGATGGGCCTGGGGACCTAACCGCCGTGTATAAATGTTAGTTGGGTAAATGCATGGCTCTGTTTCCACGGAGAAAACCTCTCTGAGCTCAGAGCATCTGACCAAAAGTGACCTTTGGGAACACTCCCCTCTGTGCTCCAAGGGCGACCTCTGTGGATTTGGCTCCAACTGCAAAGAGAGCTCCGGAGAAACCTCAGCTCTGGCACGGCTTGTCTGGGAGTGGGTGCGGGCGAGTGGTGTGAGGAGCATCTATTTAGGTCTGATCTTCTGTTCAGCTGAGGCCTGGGACTGGGGGGAGAAGGGTGCCTGAAGCCATTGAGATGGAGGGGAGGGCGTGGCTGATCCCAGAAACCACGTCCATCGCCTGATTCCATATAGACGAGGGCCAGGGGCTTCTGCTCCATTCGGCCTCCTCCTGGGTTGGGGGAGTGGGAATGAGGGTTCAGTTGGTGACGCAGGAGGGGCGGCGGTTTAGGGGTGTCTTAGGGCGCGGAATCACTGCGCTTGCGCTTTAGCCGGGCGAGGTCTCCGCGCCACCACCAGGGGGCCGCAGAGGCAGAGAGATGCGCGGAGCCCGAAGAGCAGGCGCGCGGAAGGGGGTTTTCACCTGCGCTCGGTTTTCCTGCCCACCCGCCGCCGATGCGAGGCCGGACTTCTAGATGCCCATAGGAGAGCTCCCTGGGATCGATACTGAGTTAGCTCCAACACTTCAAGAGTTTCAAAGATCGGGGCTTTGTCCTTGCCGTCGGGGACGAGGGGCGGGGGCGCTGCCTACTGGGACTCCGGGTCTGGGGTGCAAAGCAGCCCTTCCCCGATCCGCACTAGGGGTTTGCGGAAGAGAAGCAGGGACACACATACGTGCACACGCTCGTACACCGTCCCCCTCCCGTACCAGCAGCCCGAGGAAAGGGGCGTCGTAATCAGGAGGCCCTGAAAGAAGTCTTCATCTCCTGCCAGGACGGGCGGGAGGCAGGATGTGCTGTGTGAGGATGGGAAGCCCAGGAGCTGCCAAGAATGCCCGGCTGTGCAGCCAGCCCTGAACAGAGGAGACACCTGACCCAGAGGGCTCGGAGCTGCTGAATAAACCCCGAGAGGGGCCGCCACCGGGCGGCACGGAGTCGGAGGAGACACTGGGCGAGGATTATTCATCTTGACACGGCACAAAGCCTGGAGTAATGTAGACGCTAATACACACAAGCATGAGGGGCCCCAGCCGCAGCCCTGGCTTTTTATGGCAGGACATTCAAGCCTGTACCAAAGGGACTGGGGCGGTAAACGCTGTCGTGAAAGTGAGCCTCCGTCTCATTTGCAAACAGTTCAGACTAGACATCTGAGGCTCCTTCCAGCCCCGAGGTCCCTAAAGCTGGGGAGGCAATGGGGTGTTTGAGGTGAAACCAGGGAGGGCAGGCACACCCTCACACCGAACCAATCCAGCGCCAGCGTCAGGCAGAACCCTGGACCCCCACCTGCTGTCACTGGGGGATCTGTTTGAGATTCTGAACTCTTAATGACAGGCTTTGTGAACTCTCTCTGCACCCTAACACCCCAGCTGGACAGGCCCTCCAGGAAATAGGGATTAAGCCATTCATTTCTGGTAAAAGCTCAGCCAGAAGGGGCGCCTTTGGATGAGAGTGGGGGTGGGGATTGAAATAACAACACAAGCACCACACACATGCACCCCAGCAGGAGACAATCACATTTTTTAACCATCAGTCAGAATGGGCGCAGGTCATAGTGCTAGACAAGGCCCTGGGAGTCCCATCCAGATGCCACACATTAACCCTTTAATTGCAGGATCAGAGAAGGTGAGGGGGCACCCAGGGGAGGGATGGGGGTGGCCAGGATGGCAATGGTGTACTGGGGGGACTCAGGGCCACGGCGATTTCCCAGCTAACGTGGAAGAATTTCAATAGTTCAACAGTCTGCTGACCGCAGGCCCTGCACACACCCCTCTCTATTCCATTTCTCCCCTGAGGGACTGGTCTGGTCTCCAAGTAGCAGGCATCCCGGCGAGCCCCAGACCAAGTGAAAGACAGCAGGCATGCGGGCCACAGAGCCAAACACCCGGTAGGTAGAGATGAGCAAGCCCCACACTGGGCAGAGAGAGGCAGAGCCCTGAGACAAAGGAGACCATGTATTGCAACGTTCACAGTGGGTGCTGCAGGTGGGGTGTGAGGGAGGCGGGGTTCGGCCCCCAACCCCCCACAGTCTCTGAGGAGAGCCCTGAGGCAAAGATGAGGGTGCCCCTGGAGCCCTGTCTCCAAAGTCCACTGATTTTTGTTGGCATTTCTCTCTTTATCTTTTTTGTCATTTTGTTTTCCACTCTTTAAATAATTAATATAATTACTTTTAAATACAAAATACACAGTGTCCTTTCTCTTCCACGTGTTTGGGGTGATTGGGAGGTAAATTTTAAATAAGGGTCTCAGCTGTCGAACAGGGCACAGGCTCCAAGTGGGAGGGCCGCGAGCCCCAGGTGCACCCCTCCCCTGCACTGCCCCTGACTGGGGGCTCTCGGTGCCCTGGCCCAAGGCCCCCTAGATGGCGAGGAGCCCTTCTGCGAGGTGGCACAGAGCCGATGCTGCGGGAGTCCAGGTGGGCCTGGTGTTGACGGACAGGGTCAGACAGAGGAGAAGGTCTTAGCCCATGAAGCAGACAGGCCCCAGCAGCACCCCTCCCCGCCTCGGGGGGGCCCCCAGGTCTGAGAAGGAGGCGTCCAGCACTGGCAGCTGCTCCAGTACAGGTGTTCGAACCTCCAGCACCGTCCGGCCTTGCTGGGTCTTGAGGGGGAGACACCAGAGTGAGAAGAGTGAGCATAGGGGAGGCACACAGGGCCCGCAGACACCCCAACCTCAGGCCCAGGCTCTCCGCGCCTTCAAGTGCCCTGAGATGCTGTTCCTCTCATCCGTGTCCCATGTTCAGACTTTGCTAAATTTTCTTCCTAAAGTTTCTTCCAGAGAGTCAGGATTGGGAAAGCTGGGAAGGTTGTGCGTGTGTGTGCGCATGCACACGCATGCAGTCTTGAGCCAGTCTGAGCAGCTTTGGGTTTGCCTTTGAGATTATTTGTCTGTAGTGGTTGTGTGAGCCCGTGTGACTCCACGGGGACGTGTGTACATGTGTTTGTGGGTGTAAGTGTGTGATGACAGCCAACATGATTCCACGTGTGTGTACCTGTGTGACCCTCTCCAGGCGACGCTGGGGATGTATATACGGATTGGGGGTGTCCATGTGCCCCTCCATGGGGAGGGGGCATTGTTTATACCCCGTGCGTGCAGAGGGCAACCTGTATAAATGTGCTTACAAGCCTGCATGACTCACTCTGGGTGACACTGCCATGTGCACACAGGTGACACCCACCTTCCATCCTTCCATCCTTCCTGCCCTTCCTGACACCAGGAAGCTGGCCTCCTCATGTTCTCCGCAAGCGCCCCTGCCCAAAGGGTCTTCCCACCGCCTCCTGCAGCCTGAGCCTGCAGGACCCGCCCCCACCCAGCTCTCCCTGGTTCCCACCTGACAGCCGTCTCTGAATTCCTTGACGTAGGGGCTGGTCTCCGGGCTCAGCTCATCCTCATTGGCCCCTCGGAGCTTCAGGGGGCCATCCCGGGCCTCCCCAGAGCAGGGGTACGAGATGTTCTGGTGGGCTGAGACGCTGAGCAACCGCAGGAAGGTGAGCTGGACCACACCGACGGGGGAGCCTTCGGAGTCCACGTAAGAGAACTGGCAGGAGAGAGGGCTGTAGTCAAGGATGGACACGGGCCTGCAGAGCAGCTACAGAAGCAGGGCGGCTGAGCCAGGGTCATGGGTGGGGAGTGGGTGGGAGGAAAGGGCTGGGTGAGAAATAAGGGGCCGGGGCAGGAACCAAGGGATAAATAAAAGGCAGACTTTTGTCTTAGGTCGTCAAGGGAAGGAGATGAAGTGAGCACCAGAAGACTGGTGAGAAGGAATGGAATAAGAGAAGAGCCAGCAGGCTCTGCAGGGTCAAGGGTCAGGGAACTTGTCACACAAACCCAGAAACCACTAGGCCCAGAGGGGGGCTCCACTGTGGTGCAAGGGACAGGGCAGTCAGAGGCCAGATCTCACCTGCGTGACATCATCCCTGGGCGTCACACAGGTTTCCCCTCCTGCCGTAAAGTTGCAGAAAACCCTGAAGGCATCCCGAGCACAGCCCTGGTTGGGGTCGACCCAGTACTGTCCTGTCGAGTCGGGGGAGGGTCAGGGCCCCCGAGGTCTTGGACCCAAGATGCTCTTTGCCCCACTTCCCTCCCACTGCTCCAACCAGCCGCCCCCACGTGCCCTCAGACACCCAGTCCTCCGTTCCCCCGCCAGACCCCTAGAACACAGCTCTGGTTTCCCTCATCACCTTATGCCCCTGTCCGTCTCTGCCGCCCCTCCCCCCAGCAGCACCCCCAGGCTCGCAAATGGAGGGGGTAGGAGTACTGACACCCTCACGCTGGCCCAGCGTGTGGCTGTAGGCTTGCACACGTGTCTCTGTGTGTAAATGACAGCACGTGTGTCCACGAGTCTATGTTTATCTATTTCTGTAGACCCCGAGCAGATAATGAGCTGAAGAGCCTGGTAGGACCATGTCAGTTGCTAAATACTGAAATACCTCTGACCCAGTTGGTAAAGAGCTGCTGCCCCAAGCCCCTCCACCCTCACCCCCACCCCACAGCTTCCGACATCCGTCCTGCATGTTCATGCCCACGCAGTTGTTCACATGTCGTGTCCCTGGCACTGACCGTCGGGCAGCTCTGGGTGGCAGAGCTTCAGGTCCTGGCAAGTGCGAGCGGGGCTGTCCTGGGTCCCCGTCGGCCGCCTCATCTGCTCAATCTCCTCCCGCAGGGAGTCCAGGGAGCCAAAGACCTCCTCCAGCCCCCCAGGACTGCCAGGGGCCCCCCCAGTTGGCACGGCCTCATCTTCCTGCATCAGCTGGCTCCCATCCACTGAGCGTCGAGTCTTCTTGGGCATCTGGATGGGCAGGGGCTGGATCACCTCGCCAGGGGGGCCCTGGTGGAGGGAAGGGCACAGAGGGCAAGAGACAGGTCAGGGTGAGGGCGATGCGGAGAAACACCAGACAGAGGGGGACCGTCAGAAGAGCAGGACCTGACACTGACTCACCGGGTGTCCCGGAGGGCCCTGGATGCCCTTCTCTCCCTTAGGTCCGGCTGGGCCCTGCCAAGGGAGTCAATGAAGTCATGGAGGGGTCAAGAGGTCAAGAATGCGATCAAGGTCACAGAAGGGTCAAATCAGTCTCTGGGCTGGGAATGAGGGGCTCCACGGGCAGGGAGTATGTTTGTCTTGAAGAGACAGTGTCAAGTCCACCTATGGAGGGCTGGGGGGAGGGAAGGTCAGAGCTGGCTGGGGGTCACTCACTGTGGCTCCTTTGGCTCCTTTGGGGCCAGCGGGTCCCTGTGAAACGAGGAACAAGAAAGAGATGGTCAGCACAGGGGAAGGTCGGGACAAGGAGAACTGGAGAGGCAAGGTCACGAGTTCACAGGACCCGGGAGCCATCACAAGAGGGGCAGGCATGGGGGACATGGGGACATTCGGGAGGCCCTGGAAGGACAGGAGTGGAAACACTGAAGGTGTAGGAACATATGGGGGACACGGGAGCCTATGAGTGTTATGCTGGCGTTGTCATGGAAGCCAGTGGGGGATTATGGAGGCGGGCAGTGGGGTTTAGAGGACTGAGTTGAGGAACAGATGGGGTACTCACAGGGAAGCCGGGGGGCCCTCCAGGACCAATAGGGCCAGATGCTCCTGGGATGCCCTAGGAAAGGGAGGGGCCTGGTTCAACTGGGTCCTCCTCCCCTCCTCCTCCCTCACGCCACAGCTGAGTCTCCACCCCCCACCTTCCCACACCCCCATGAATCCCCACCCTCACCCCACCCTTAGACCTCCCAGGACCACGCCCTCTACTCACCGTCTCCCCCTTTGGCCCTGTGGATCCCTGAGGACCAGGAAGCCCTCGATCACCCTTCTCTCCCTGCTCCCCCGGGGGGCCAATCAGTCCAATGAGACCTGGGTGACCCTGGAAAAGGGGCCAGGTGGTCAGGGGGATGCAGAGAAGAGACACATGGACGGAGAGAAGGAGAACCACAGGGGTCAGAGCCCAGAAGACAAGAGAGGGACTTGGGCCGGGTCTGAGGAAAGAGCGGGGGCTGCCACGGCCCTGACTGAGGAAGGGCTCCCCAAGAGCACGAGGGCCCCTGGAGGTTTCAGGGGTGGGGCTGAGACACCTGGCAATGTGCGGTCACTCACCTTCTCTCCCTTGGCCCCAGCATCGCCCCGGAGGCCAGGAAGCCCTGGGGGTCCCTGTGGGGAGACAGGAAGTCACTCTCTCCTGGGGGAGGCGGGACCACACTCTCCCCCGCATCACTTCCCACTTCCTCCAAGGCTGGATGCCCACTGCCCCAGGGCCCCCCCAC
>NW_006787800.1:1683510-1700771 GCF_000442215.2 Lipotes vexillifer
CCCACCCCCCCCCCCTATCCACAGTCACTCACCACAGGGCCTGGAGGCCCAGCCTGGCCTGTGGCCCCGGGACGGCCTTGCTGACCCTGCAGATTCAAGGGGACCACGGGGATGAGGAAGAGTGTCCCCACACCGTGTGCCTCCCCCTCTCTAGCCAAGCCTCTCTGCCCTGTGACTCACCACTGCGCCCAGGAGCCCCCGCAGACCATCAGGGCCAGGCTTTCCTGCTGGGCCTGCAGGACCCACAGGGCCTGTCTTTCCCGGGGCACCCACAGCACCAGGATCCCCCTGAAACACACCCAAAAAAGTGTCCTGAAGGGCAGAGGAGGGGGTGTGGCTGGGGGCAGTGGGTCCAAGGTGGACGGGGGTGAGGCAGGGAGGAGGGGTCAAACCCCAGGGACCCCTGGGGCAGGGACAAGTATAGGGAGCCCTGTCCCCACAGGGGGCTCGGCGTGGAGATGGTGGATGTGGGGGAGGTGTTTGGAGGCTGCAGTGTGAGGACCAAAGGGGTGGGAAGATGGAAGGGATGTTCCAGCATCAAGGGCGGCCTCTCCCTCACCTTGGCTCCCTTCTCTCCTTGTCGCCCCTCAGGACCAGGTGCACCAGCAGGTCCCTGCAGGTGGAGGCGGCAGTGAATAGCCAGGCTCACCTCCCTCCCCCTCGCTGTCCTCCTGGTGTACACAAACACATACACACACACACACGTGTACACACACACACATACCTGCGCATGCACAGGCACGATCGCAGAGGCCGACTCATGGTTGGGAGAGCCGGTACAGCTGTATCAGCTGTTAAAATACTGAGTAGTTCTGTGCATTTGGTGAAGAGCCTCTTGCCCACACACCACCAGCAAAAGGAGGGTTAATCCTGACCCAGCAGGGACCTCCCCAGGAAAGCCAGCCCCTTCCCTCCGTGTCCATTCTGATTGGCTGGTACACAACACCACCCCTGGCAAGAACAGACTGAATATACAGGAACAAATATACACAGCACACTTACAAACACACATGGTCACACACATACACACCTCACCCAAGGACAACCGGCACACCAGGCATCTCCCTCCACATCCCACCTGCCATTGCCCCAACTGCCATCCAGCCTGCCCCACAAGGTCCCAGGTGACAACCTCACTTACCCGCTTTCCAAGTGGTCCAGGAGGTCCATTCTCCCCAGTGGGACCAGGGGATCCCTATGGAGGGAGGAAGAGTGGTGGGTGAGGGACCCCTCAGGCATAGGGCATAGTAGAGGGGAAACAGGGCTGAGGGCCTGGGCTCAGGGGTGGGGTAGGGGTCCCCGGGCACTCACAGGCTGTCCTGGCTCTCCATCTTCTCCGCGGTCACCCTTAGCACCATCCTGGCCCTGCAGGGATGAAACAAGGTCAGAGGGGGGGCCCCTGACCTGGTTGGCATCACCCCCCAAACTGCCAATCCTCCCATCCCTCCACCTGCCCTACCACAAGCCCGGTTCCCATGCCCACGCCCATCGGCCACACAGAGCCCCTCCAAAGCAGACCACCTCTTCGCTCCTCCCCTCCCCTCCCCAGGTAAGACTCACCCGAGGGCCACCTTCTCCAGGAGGGCCAGGGTCGCCAGGAAAGCCAACAGGACCCTGATCCAGAGGGAGACCAAGGGTCAGGGTCACAGCCCCCTAAGCCCACGCAGGGCCAACACAGACCCCCATGGCCACACGCCACACTCTCCCTCTCTACAGGCAGTGCCCACCTGCACCATTTAGGAAGAGGGTCTCCGGCACCCCCTTTCCCCACCTCCTGCACTGCCTGCCCTCTAAGGCTTGCAGGTTATTAACTAGGGTTTCTCTCACTCTCTCTCTGGATCCCAGACCCCGTACATCCCTCCCAGGAGACCCCATTTGCAAAGCCTTCCTCCCAGGCATCCCCCACACTCTTGGGCTCCCCAAACTCCAAGATCCTCACACCCATATCCCCAGATCTCCATTCACAGGGGCCTCCCTGCGAGCCCCTCCCCGCAAACTCACAGGGTTCCCTTTGGGGCCATCATCACCGGTGGGGCCCTTAGGCCCTGGTGGTCCCGCCTCTCCTGGCTGCCCCGACTCTCCTTTCTCCCCACGTTCCCCGCGTGGACCCTAGAGGATGAGTGGAGGTTACAGATGGTCCCAAAGGGGTCCCAGAGATCAAAGATCCAGCCCCTGCTTCTAAAAAACCTTCAGCTTCCCCGTCGTGCATCGCTGACATCGGGGTGCACACAGAAAGTCAAGCCCAGGGTGGGAGTCCCTGGCCCCTCTTCCATTCAAGGAAAGGGGGACACAGCCCACCCGGATCCAGGGACCAGGCCTCACGGAGAATGACCAGGAGCACAGACTCATGGGCAGCGCAGGAGTTCCAGCTCCAGGAGGTCAGAGGAAAGGTGGGGGTGGGATTGAGGGAGTGAAGGGGATTGCAGAGCAAGGCCTCAGAACTACCACTCACCTTGACCCCTGGCTCGCCCTGGACTCCTGGAGATCCTGGCTCTCCTGGCTCCCCCTGCAAGGAGATTGGGGTCAAAAACCTCCACCCCCCCCAAAAAAATCCTGATATTCCCCCTCACTCTCTTTTGACCCCCCAAAATTGGCAAAAGTCCAACCCTCATCCCCCCCAGACCATCTATGTATCCCTTCCCAGTACCTTCTCTCCAGGGGGACCCAGGTTCCCAACACCTCCAGGGGGACCTTGTGGACCCTGGAAGAGGAATAGAAATAGGGATCATTGCTTATGGGAGGGGGCGCCATGGGGGGGCGGAGCCTGGAGGAGGGCCTGAGGTCAGAACAGTGAGACAGTGGGAGACCTTCCCAGGGTCCACCGGCTTCTCTTGGCATCTGAGATGAGACTAGAGTTTACAGTCTGGGGAAAGGGAGGCAGAGGACTGGCCACAGTGATCTGGAGGGACAAGGGGCCAAGAGGACTCACATCGGCTCCATTGGGTCCAGCTGGGCCTCGAGGTCCTGGGGGCCCGGGAGGTCCCTGGAGAAAAGATACACGTGATGGGAAGGGAAGTGAGAGAAAGCGAGCCGTGGATGCACGTGAGTGGTGGAGGGTTAGGGAGGCAGAGGTCCTGGCGGGGAGGGAGGCAGCCAGGCCAGGGAATGGCATGCAGGAGGCTGGGAGTCGGAGGCAGTGGGCTGCTGGGGTGGGGGCTGGATGAGCAGGGGTGTGCCTAGCGGGTGGGGCTGGAATCAGTCGGGATCACACCCTATCAATGGGGTCGCACTCACCATAGGGCCCACATCTCCTGTTTCTCCCTTCTCCCCCGAGGGGCCTGGCAAACCCTGCGCAGGTGTACACAGCACGAACCCAGGTGACCAAACCATCTGGAGCACAGCCCTCAGCACAGGGGTTGCCCCCCCAGATCCCACATGCCCCCCACCACCCAGTCCTCTGCCCCCACCTCCCCAGACCTCCTTTGTCAGCAGGGGGCTGGGGGGTCTGGGGCGGACATCAGCTCCAGCGTGAACCCACCTCTCAGCCCCTGTCTCCACCCCCCAACTCACCTGTAGACCAATGGGTCCTGGAGGCCCATTGAACCCTCTTGTTCCCTCATCACCTTTGGCTCCAAAGTGTCCCTGGGGACCCCGAGCTCCAGGCTCCCCATCTGCCCCCTGAGGTGGGAGGAGGGCAGGACAAGGACACAAAGATGGTCGTGGGTCAGGTGTGTTCTAGCCACAAGCCCCACACAGAGCCAGGCACCAGGCCTGGAGCCCCCCACTCCCATCCCCAACCCCAAGGGCAGAGGGAAACTGAGGACAGAATCAAGGCTGCACACAGGACATCGTCACTCACCGCGGCTCCAGGCTGCCCCACGGGACCAATGGGTCCAGGGGGTCCAGGAGGGCCCTGGGGGAGAAAGAAGAGTCAGAGATGCCAAGACAAGGGGAGAGACCAGGTGGGAATGAGGTTAAAGGCCAGAGGTGAAAAGTCAAAGGGATGGACACTTACATGTTCCCCCTTGTTCCCTTTAGCGCCCTTCTGTCCGGGGTCTCCCACCTCACCCTGGGGGTAGAAAGCAGGTGGGATGTTAGAGGAAGGAGTGGGTGGGGTGGGGAGAATAAGCAGACAGGTATTGCGGGCCACGCCCAGACCAGCGATCTCATTGGGAAAGAAGATTGAGTCCAGGGTCTGTGGGCTCCCTCACCTTGTCTCCATCCTCTCCTGCCATGCCCGGGGGGCCAGCAGGGCCAGGAAGCCCCACGGGACCCTGCACCCCATCGCGGCCAGTCGGACCGATGGGGCCCTTCTCACCCTGTGAGAAATGAAGGAAGGAGTCATGACCCAGAGATGGCTGTCCCCCTCAAACACCCCTACAGGAAATCCCCCGTAACCCATCAGCTCACAGACCCCTCCCCAGCATCTCCCCAGGGACCCCACACTCACCGGAACACCTTTCTCTCCTGCTGCTCCAGGGGGACCTTGCGGCCCTGGGCGCCCTGGGGGGCCAATGGGTCCCCCAGATCCTGCTGCACCTCGCTCCCCAGGGGAGCCCTGAGACAGGAGATAGAGTCAGACACCCCCAAGGAAGAGACCACAGCTCATGTACACCAGAAGACCACTGACCATGGCTCCCAGGAGAAGAGCCCAACATCAGATGCCTTATGGCTGACCCTGCCCGGTCCCGCAGCCCGCCCAAAACCCAGATGCCGCACCGCATCCTTCCTCCCCTCTGCCCCCCAGGGACCCCAGACTTACTGCAGGGCCAGGGGGACCAGCTGGACCTTCATTTCCCTTCAAACCAAGTCCGCCCTATGAACCAGAGATCAGAGGCAACAGACATGAGACAGGAAGGGGGGACATGGGGTCCAGGAGACAAGCGGGGAAGGATGGGGGTGGGGGGACGGGAGTAGGGTGACGCTGAGGGGTGCCGGGAAGCCTGGTGACTTATTACAGGCAGCCAGGTTGGAGTCACACTCACAGCAGTGCCAGGGAGGCCTCTCTCTCCCGGGAAGCCCCTCAGACCAGCGGGACCATCCTTCCCTGGGGCCCCAGGGGGCCCAGGGTCACCCTAAAAGGAAACAGAGGTGATGAGCCACTTCCACGCTCCCAAATTGGACAGAGAGATCTCTGTTCCCTCAAATCCCCATTTGCCTGTTCCCTTAGGCACCCCAACCCTAGACCCCCAAGTTCCCCCCTGCCGGGCCCCTTACTGACCTTTGTCCCTTCTTTTCCAGCTGTTCCAGTGAGTCCCTGCTCTCCAGGGGGTCCCGGGGGGCCTGGGTGACCTCGCTCCCCCATGGGCCCGGTTTCTCCTGCGGCTCCCTGGGAAAGAGACAGAAAGACTCCAATCTCAGAGCCTTCACCTCACTCTGTCCACCTTAAAGTTTCCCTTAGAACCCCTTCATGTCTGCCCCAAAGCTCCTGGGAAATTCCCGGAGCTCTCCTAGGCCTCCGCTCTGGTTTTCATTCCCCGGTGTGGAGTAACCATACCACCTGGTGTCCCTGAGGTGTCCCTGGTGTCCCTCCAAGATGCGAGAAGATGAGAGCTGGTCCAGGAAACAGACTGAAATTTGGGATCCCTGCTCCAAATCCCAGTCCCAGGGGCCCAGCTCAGTCAAAGGAGCGGCAGGGGCCCGTGACCCGGAAAAGGGAGAAGAGAAGCAGATAGACTAACTCCAGGGTCTGGGGTCCTTTCTCTCCAGGGAGCAGGCATACCTGGGGTCCCACCACTCCTGGGGGGCCTGGGGGGCCGGTCTTCCCTTGGAAACCCTGAGAGAGGAAGAGGGGAGAGGCCAGTCAGAACACACAGTCAGGCGTGGACATTGTGGCACGGACCCCATGCTCCCGGAGGGAGGGCAGGGTCACCACCAAGTCCTTGGCTGTGGTCTGAGCAGCGCCGAGACGCGCTCCACTCAGCCAGGAGAACCTTCCCAGAGGGGCTTCGGGACAGGACAGCTCGGGGGTGAGGGTCTGAGGAGGCCGGGGCACCACTTACCACTTCTCCTCTCTGGCCTGGGTGTCCCGGCAGCCCATCCTTCCCAGGGGGGCCCTGGAAGAGGTTCAGATGTCAGGTGAGCTCTAGGCTGGGAAGGGGGATGGGGAAGGATTCACAGTACCAAGGTGGGTCAGAGGTCAGAGGTCAACTTACTGGAGGTCCTTTGGGGCCAGGAAATCCGTTGGGGCCCTGAGGTCCAGGGAGACCCTAGAGACAAAGCTAGGTTGAGTCAGGAGAATGGGGAGGGGTGCTGGGCAAGGGGCCTCTCCCTGCGGTGAGAGGGAGCCGGCCCCACTCCGGCTCCCTGGGGAGCGCTGGGGAACAGGGAGCTCAGGCCACACTCACCCTCTCTCCGGGGGGCCCGTGGGGGCCATCACCACCCGATGTTCCCTGTGGGGGAAACAGTCAGAGAGTGAGAGGAGATGCTTTCTAGCCAACCCTGAGGCCAGAGGAGTTGAGAGCAGCTGGGCTACAGGGCAGAGGCGGGGGATGAGCCCTGCCAAGACCACCAACCTTAGCTCCAGACTTCCCAGTGGCACCTCGGGGTCCCCTCTGACCCCGTGGACCCTAAAGGGAGGACAGAGGAGTTGTCAGAGAAGCCCCAAAGCACCTCTTTGGATCTTGAGCCGCACGTCTCTCCCCTGCACTCACCGTGGGGCCACGTTCTCCCCGAGGCCCTGATTTGCCCGACACACCCTGGTGGGAACGAAGCAGAAACAACACATCACCCAGGGCGTGAGGCCCCTCCTCCCAGAGCTGCCCCTCCCTCTGCCCCCCCCCACCCTTCCCCAGCTTACACGGGCTCCCTTCTCTCCACCGGCTCCAGGAAAACCAGGAAATCCCAGAGACCCCTGGTGAGGATGGAGAAGGGGAAAAATTGACATGTCACAAAAGGGGAGGACCAAGGAAGGGCCAAGGGGGGTCAGGAGAGGTGGTGGAGGCAGCAGGGTGGGAGACCCGGGCTCTGCCAATAACTAGTGCTTCTGGCCTCTGTTCCCTCATCTGTAGAATGGGGGTGGGCTAAATTCTCCCTAGGGTCCCCCGCTGCTCTGTCAGTCTGTGCTTCCTGTAATTAGGGGTCAGGGAAGGGAAAAGGAGGAGGGGCACACGCGGGGCAACGAATCACCTTGGGACCCTGGCGTCCGGGGTAGCCAGGCAGACCAGGAACACCCAGCTTGCCCTGTGGATGGACAGGGAGCGATCAGGAGCGAGAGGAACCACGGATGCCGCTCCATCCCTGGAGATCCCAACCCTCCCCCCACCCAGAAAAGCCCCAGCCCCTGGCCCCTCATTTCCCACCTCCCAGGATGCCTGGCTTTTGTAACATCTCCTTGCTGAGAGTGGATTTTCTCCGAACTCTAGTGCTGGAATCTCACCTCCCCTGTGTCTTAAAATCTGCAGCTCAAGTCCTGCAGGCGCTGTGATCCGGCCCCTGCCTACCTGTCAACCTCAGCTCCATCTTCCCAGCACACAGTCCTGCTCCACCAAAACCGGTCCCCTTGCAGGCAGCTCCCCCCAAGCCTCACTCCCTGGCTCCACTCTGCACCACCCCGGGCCACCCCCGCAACCATCCACGCCTGCCCCCTGAGGCTTCAGGACCTATCTTGCCAAGGCAGCTGTGGAGCGGAAGTGGGGAGCAGGGGCTCTGCAGCCTGACTTTTGGGGCTCAAACCCTGGCTCTGGCCCTCACTGGCTGTGTGATGAACAAGTTTCTAAACCTCCTGATGCTTCAGGACTGTAGTAGCGCCCACCCCACAGGACTGACAGGACAAGTTGTCACGCTGCGGGCACACGGTGAGGGCCTGGTGAGAGTTAGCTCTGAAGATGTCAGAGCTCACCTCCTCTCTGACTCTCTTCCTTCTCGGAATGCCTACTGCTTGGAGTCTGGACACATTTTCACTCTGCCCGGCACCTTCAGGTATCCTATGACGGCCTCTCTGCCCTGTCCCCATCAATCTGTGGTAAAGTCTTCACGACAGAGACTTTTCCTTAACTTCTTATGTATTCCCCCCACTTCAACGCATCAGTGTCTAGGAGGTGCCATGTACACACAGAGGAGCATAATGCATGGTCATCTTTGATTGACTTGCAGACTTCAGCTGTTGGCACCCCACCCCAACCCTGATCCCAGCGCCCCGGGGCCTCATCCCCTCCATGCCCTACAGCATGTAGACCAGACCCCTCACACCCTCCCCGTCACCTTCTCGCCCAAGAGCCCAGGGGGGCCAGGGTCTCCAGTGGGTCCAGTGCGTCCCTTCGGCCCCTCGGGACCATCCTCTCCCCTGGAACCAGGGACTCCAATCTCGCCCTGGGTGAGGGGGTTGGAGAGGTGAGTGATAGGGACTAGGGGAGAGGCTGAGCCCCGAGAGGAGAGGCAGGCCCCAGTGAGGCTGAGTGGGGTCGGTGGGGGTCCCCGAAGCTACTGCAGGACAGGGAGTCCCACGGGGGCAGGGAGAGTGCTGTGATTGGCGAGCCGGTGGGTCACGGAGCACGGGGTTGGGTTCCTGCTCACATCAGGCTCTAGAGGTTTATCAGATCCTCTAAAGGGAGCCTGGAGATGAGGAGTCTGGGGTATTGGGGGGTGTGGGGAAGGCTGGTAACTGGGGGCTCCAAAGGGGAGGATCATCAGCACTTAGAGTTGGGGGGCCACTGTGGGGGTTTCTACTCACCCTGTCACCTTTCACACCCATGTCACCTTTGAACCCAGGAAAGCCATCCTCGCCCTGAGAAAGATTGGGGTGAAAGGACACCACAGATGATGGAGGGAGGGGGTGAGGCAGAGATGGACAGAAAGCCTGGTGTGGGGCAGGTAGAGGGGCTGGGAAGTTAGGGGCGCATTGCTCACCTTTTCACCCTTGTGACCCTTCAGACCCCGAATTCCATCCACTCCCTGGAATTAGAGTGGGGGATAGAGACTGAGAGATCGGGGAAGGAGGTTGGGCTCGCAGGACCAAGCTCCTGGGGCCCAGCTGGCTCCCCTGACCCCAGCCTTTATCTCCCAGTCCGGTGGTTCATTACCTTGATGCCTCGAGGTCCTGGGTATCCCAGAGGACCCTGAGGTCCAGATGGACCCTGGAGGAAGACAGAGAGGCATCAATAAAGGGGTCTCAGGGTGTCACCATGGGGGCCCCCTAGGGGTGGGGGAAATGGAAGTTACAACATTGGAGTCTGGAGAGGGTTGAGGGGCACGGGACAAAGGACTGTCAGAGCCACGTGACGAGATGAGGAAATCCCAAGGACTTGGAGGCCCAAGGTCTGGGTAGAGACCCCTCCAGGGGATGAGAGGAGGCGTGGAAGATCTCACCTGGTTTCCTTTGGTTCCAGGGGGACCTTCTTTGCCCGGGTGGCCCTGGGGGTAGGGGAAGGAGAGCGTGAGCACTGGCCCCTGTCGCCTCCTGCACCCCTCCCTACACTTCTCCCACCCAAAGGCCCCCCTGGGACCCAATGAAGCTGACCGACCATTGGCAGCACCACCAGTGACCTCCCAGGGCAAGGGACACACAGTATGGACACTCACTGAAGGTGCTTGAAAGTCATTCCCTGGGGTGGAAGGTCAAGGGGGAGGGGCCACTCACCGGGGGTCCATCTGAGCCAGGCATGCCAGGAAGCCCTGGCTTCCCTCGAGGACCCTGCAGGGAGATGAGGAGGCTCAGTCCCAGCCAGATATTTGGGGCCCACCCTACACCCCGCCTTGGCCCATCCACCATTCCCCGATCACTTAGTCACTTACCTTCTCTCCATGAGGGCCGATGGCACCCTGGGGCCCAGGGAGACCCTAGACACAGGAGAGAGAAGTCACAGGGGGCCCCCCAGGGGTGGGCCACTCTCTCTGCAGCAGCCCCCATTCAGAGCGTGAGCAGCGAAGGCTTGAGACCCTTCATTTCCTGTCCCCACCCGGGATCTGGCCCACTGTGGAAGCCCAGAGGAAATCGCTAAAGTTGGGGAGAGGATGGACAGGACCACTCACCTGGGTCCCAGGAGTGCCCTGCTGTCCAGGAGGTCCTGGCTCTCCCTGGGGTCCCTAGAAACAGGCAAGCAGGCAGGGGTCAGAAGGAGATGGTGACAGAACAAACAGGGCAGAGAGCCAAGTCCCAGCAGGGACAGCCGAGACGGCAGGCAGGGGGTCAAAGTGGTAGCAAAGGGATCAGGACTTTGGCAGAGATCCCAGGGGCTAAGGGTCAGGTGGGGTCTCCATGCCCATCACTCACCAAGCTTCCTTTGGGACCATGGGGGCCATCCACGCCTCGGACTCCCTGAAACACGAGAGGGGCATGAGCAGGCTGGAAGGCGGCCCTGGGCCCTGGAGGGACCTGTGGTTTCTGAGGCCAGGCCATCCCAGAGGGTGGGACGGGTCAGGCGCACAGCAGTTCATCCCAGACCTAAGCAAACACAGCCGGTCCGGATCCACAGGGCGTGGGGCTCTGGGGCTCTGGGACTGTGGGTTTGTGGGGGTTTGTTTTGTTTTTCTTGAGGATTTTTTTTTTTTTTTTTTTTTTGGCTATGATGAAAGCCTTTGGTGCACTACAAGACATGGTCCCGCAAGGGCACCAGTGGGTGAAGGCTGAAGCAGGGCTAGGTGGGGGCCAGGGAGGAGGAGCTGGAGGGGAGGGAGGAGGGAGGCAGTCAGGGAAGGTGGAGAGAGGGAGAGGGCAGGGTCAGGAGTCAGGGACAGTCACTTACCGGGGGCCCAGGAATCCCAGGTGGACCTTTGGGGCCAAGGAGACCTCGAGATCCCTGCATTCAGGTGAGGGGAAGATAGGACCCTCATGGGTGAGAGAAAACGTGTCCCTTTCATGCCCGCATCCCTCCTCTGGCATCCCCAGAGCCACCCCCATCCCCAAACCCCTTGACACTCACCGACTCTCCAGGCAGCCCCCGAGGCCCAATCTCCCCGTCGTCTCCCTGGAGGAGGAGGACATGGTGAAGCAGGCTCAGCGTCCAGACCTCTCCCATACCCAGCCCCCACCGCTGCCCCCGCCGTCCACAACACTTACCCGATCTCCATCCTCGCCGGGGGGCCCAGGAAGGCCCTGGGCACCAGTATCACCCTGGAAAATGGGTGAACAGGTAAGAGGGGGTGCAGAGCCCCCAACACAGGCAGACACTGACTGTCTTCCATTAACCAACCAATTTCCTTCACTGAGCTCCTGCTGGGACCCTCAGCCTCCTACCTCCCCTCCCCTCCACAGAAGATCTACCCCCTCATCACAACACACCATGCCCCTATACTCACCCTGTGTCCTTTCTCCCCAGGTAGCCCTGGGAGGCCATCAAATCCTCTGTCACCCTGGGGAGAAGAGGGGCAGCGCAGGTAAGGTCCCAGTCCCATTCCCACCCCACCCCTCTCTACTGTGTCCTGAGTGGGGAGGGGTTATCCCTAAAAACAAACGAGCTCAGGTGGGGCTGAGAGTTATGGGTGCCAGAGAGGGGCCCAAGCCTGTTACCTTCACTCCAGGTTCCCCAGGCATCCCTCGGGCTCCATCAGCACCCGCTCGGCCCTGGGGGTGCAGGGGAGGTGTCAGAGCAAGCAGGGGCACAGTCCTCCACACCCCGTGCCCTGTCTCCCATCCCCTACCCACACCCATCCTACCCTCAGGTCACTCACCCTTCGCCCAGCCTTGCCAGGGGGGCCCATGAGGCCCTGAGGTCCTCTGGGGCCCTGGGAGGGAGAGGCAGGGGCAGGGTTAGTGGGTATAGATGGGGGGGGGCACTGGTTTGGGGATCAGGTGGGTGGGGGCTGTCACCTGAGGTCCTAGGTCTCCAGATTCTCCTTTCAGTCCAGGACTCCCAGGTTGTCCCTGTGAGAGAGAAGAGAGGGTGGCTGTGCTTAAGGACACACCCATCGGTGGCCTCAGAGCCCTCCCCCAAAGAAGCAAAAAACTTGCAACTTGGTCCTTTTCCAGAACTATCCATACCCCCACACACAAATAAAGAATCCCCTATCCCAGCACCCCACTCACTCACCAAGGGTCCAGGGCGGCCCGTGTATCCCATGGGACCAGGCGGTCCTCGGAGCGCCAGCTGGGGGAGGAGGGGAGACGGAAGAGCTAAGCAAGAGGCAGCTGGAGAATTCCGGACCCCAGGTCACTTCCCAAAGTCACCCTTGTACCCCTGCTCTTCATTCCACTGCTCTGTGTCTTCCCCAACCTCCTTCTCAACCCCAAACCAACCCAGATTTCCTCCTGCCCTACATTCACTCCAACCTACCCTTCCAACTCTTCCTAGAGTCTTCCCCTTCCCACCACACCCCTCCCCCCACCAAGATCCCCCAGCCTTCCTCACCCGTGCCTGCTGCAGAATTGCCTGGGCCTGGGCTTCCTGGGCCGCCACCACGGGGCCCTTGTCACCCCCACCACTGCCAAACCGGAACTGCGGGCCAAGGAGAGAAGGTCTAGGGTCTTCCAGGAAATCCACATGACCCTCCCAGCCAGAGGCATCATCCAGCATGTCTGCCCCATGCCCCAGGTTCCAGGACACCACTTCCCCCCATGTCCCCCTCCAGTGTCTCCCATGGGTTCCAGGTAGTCACTTAGAGGTTTTCAGAAACTCAACTCCCGTCCTCCTCCTCCACTCTTGAGCCTCTTCCTCCCCAAAGACTCTCCTTCGGTTCTAGACCCCCTGAAATTTAGGATTTTCTGCCCAATTCTAGATGCTCCATGTTTGGCTCCAGGTCATCTAATGAGGCCCTAAACCCTCCACCCCTAAGATCAATCTCTTTGGGTGGATGGTCTTTAGAGACTCCTTCTTGGCGTTCCTGCTCCTCTGGTTCTTGATGACACAACACAATTCTCCCACCCTCCCCACTCAGCTCGTTCCAAAGCCCAGAAGACAACTCACTGGGAGCATGAGGGATGTGCCGGGAGGGCCAGGGGCCCCATCTGATCCAGGGAGCCCTGCTCGGCCAGGGGGGCCCTAGAGTGGGGAAAGAATGAGAAGGATACGGCCACAGGGGGTTGTTAGGGTCCTGGCATCATTTTGAAACCCTCCTCAAGAGAATAAATATAGACTTCCCTACATCTTTCCCATGCTCTCCCCACACCCCATGGAGAAAAATGACGGTGAGACACCAGACTACTCCCCTCCCCAGCCAGAGTCTACCTTCTTTTCTAATGAGAAATTACTGAGCATGGTACCCCTACTGGGTACCAGTGGCTCCTCTGCAGCCCTCCTCCCACCCCCACAGGACGTCCTCATACCCTCTCGCCTGGGTCTCCAACTGGACCTGGATTGCCTTGGATGCCAGGGGGACCAGGAAATCCCTGAAGAACACAAGAAGAGGGGGTCAGGTGTGGGCGTTCAGATAGAAGAGGGGTATGTGGCTAAGGGGTGGTCTCTACAGAAGAGATCTGGGGATCTGGGAAGCTTTGATTGGAAGGATGCTCCGAGTTCTAAGGAGGCCTGGGCCTATGTGGGGAAGGCACAGGTGAGCATGTAGGAAGCATCTCTGCGAAAAGAATGGAGGCTAGTGGGTCACAGCTAGAACTCACCGCAGGGCCTTCTGGACCAGGGGGCCCCTCCACTAGCATACCCTGTGGAGTCAAAGGTTAAAAGTCAGAGGCTATAGGGCTAGCACCCCCACCTCCTTCCCTTCATCCCACTGCCCTCAGCTCGGTGACCACAGTGACTTACAGGTTCCAGCACCGCAGGCTCCCCCTTCTCTCCTTTCAGCCCCCGGGGACCACGGGCAGCCTGAGAGAGACACATATGTAACCCCCAGGGGGGCCCATAAGCACCCAAGACATCAAGACTGCCCCCATCCTGGTGGCAGTCTCAGGTCCTCTGGAGACCTCCTGACCCTACCCCCAAGTCCCCCCCTCTTCCTCTAAGACTCCCTCTTCACAGACCTCCCAGGTCTACCAAGGTAGACCTCAGGGCTACCCTCCCTGCAATTCCCAGCTCCACCTCAACAAACACAGTCTCCTCATCTCCCTGAGAACCTCTCTCAGGAAGGTCCCCAGACACTTCCTGGGATTCCAAACCCCCAACCTTCCCAAACCCTCTTCTGGAGGATTGCACCTTATTCCCCAAACTCCCTGAGAACCTTAAGAAACCATCAACTTCCTCACCTTTACCCCATCTCACCAAGTAAGAATCTCTCTAAGATTGTGGATAGATTTTTACTTGGGTTTAGGGGAAGATCATGCATCCATATGAGGATCTGATGTAATCTATGGAGTCTTTCTCCAGAAAAGAAAAAGTGTATGCACAGAATTTTACTTAGAGTTTCAAGGGGTTCACAAGTTTAAAACTCCCTGGAGATTAGACATTCATACTGTAAGTAGATCTGGAGAGCAGTCTCCACCGATATCTCAAACTTAGACCGCATAACTGGATTTTGGAAAAATACAGCTCTTGGGCTCAGTTGCTCAAGCCCCGAGCCAAGCTCCTCAAAGTCTTCCCAGCTCCTCTCCCAGCAAGGATCCTACACCCATCCTCTGACCCTCATCTATATTTCAAGCCCACCCGTCGCCTCTCTTCCACACTTCCACTCAGATGCCCACTCCCAAATCTGGGGCCAGAACCAAGATAAGGACAAGGAGAATGGAGGATATTCACCACCACCCCGCAACTCTCCCAACGAAGATCTTCAAAATGCCCCCTTCTACCTCCATCCTGATCATCAACAGTGATCAATTTCCAAACTCTCCCATATCCCAGATCAACCCTGAATTTCCAGAAAGCAGCATAAGGGAAAGGCAGCGAGGGTGGAATTATTAGAGCAGGGAGGGTGGGATGAGGCAGTGGGGTAGAGGCAAAAGATGAAGTGAGTAGACAGGAAATACCCTACTGACAGGGAGTGGTTGAAAACATGGGACACAATTAAGGGAGACAGAACAAAGGGACAAACACTTGGAAGCAAGAATGATACCAGGGCCAAGAAAAATTAAACATGGCCAAGACGGCTAGCAAATGAACCAGATAAACAGGAAGTGGTGGGACAGACAGGAAGCAGCCAAGGAAAGAGGATCCAGGAAGTGGACCTTCAATAACAACATGGCTACCACAACCAAGAGAGAAAAGAAATTCACAAAATGGACAGAAAGTAACTTCGGGAAATGGATTATGACAATGAAAGGCAATTCTTCCAGCAAACACAAACATCAAGGCTAGTACACACAGGAAGTGGCTGTGATAAATATCTAGGCCCACATGGAAACTTTATGATTTGGATGACCTGAGACACATAGGAAGCGGCTTATTATCAAAGTATAAGAGAGCGTGAAAAACTAGAGCCAAAGCACAAAGAATAAGTCCCTTCCAGTTCAATCTGACACAGTCACCAGAACGGATGCCATGACTGGAGAAGACAGGAGGGGAGCCACTGTAGAGAAGGGGAGAAGACAGGAGGGGACAGACAGGAAGTGGCCTGTAGGTTAGAAAATGTGATAGAGGAAGTTAGGTCATTTGGCAGCAACATGGACAAGAAATTGTTTCGACCAAGAAGAAATGATCGAGACAGACTGAAAATGGACACAAGCTAGGGGCTTATTGACCAAAAGCTTTATAAAATCCAGCTTGATGGAGACAGGAAGTGACCAAGAAAGACAGAAAGTGGCCATAGGATTGAAAAAAAAAAAAACCAACAGCAACAACCAATTGCCCTGGACAGAAGGATCCATAGAATAAGACTTTTGGCAAGGGAAGGCAGGACGTAATGTTTTCAAGCAACAGGCACATCTTATGTGAACAGAAAATGGAAAACCACTAATGCGAAGCAACTCACAGACAAGAGACAACAATCAAAAAACAACAGGAAGCGATTCTTGCAGCTCCCACTGGAAGTCAAGGGTGGAAGAGGAGCTCCTTTCACTTACGGCTCCCAAGTGGGCTGTCTCCGCAGAGAGTGCAGGGCCAAGCTCCGTCTCCTCACGAAAATCGTCCCCATAGCCATAGGTGTAATCGTAGGGCCCTGCTGTGGGGTCTGTGCCACCCTCCCCATATTCCTCTGTCAGGAACCTGTCGGCTGTGGAGGGGACCTGGAGATCTGTCTGCTCCTTCCCGGGGATGGGGAGGGAGAGGGGTAGACGGGGGCATTAGGGCTGAGAGGAGGTTTTCCCTGGACCCCAGGGTGTGACGACTTCCAGCCCAAAGGATTCTGAAGGGTAACAGGGACTGGAGTTTTCCTCCCAAGAAGAGCAAGGGGAGCCGTTGTAGAGAAGGGGGATGGCCATCAGAGCCCCGCAATGTGGAGGGAGGTCCAGAAAATGGGCCCGGTTGGAAGAAATGATGGGTAACAAGAAGGGTGGCCAGAGGGCTGGATACAGAGTGGACAGTCCATGGACATAATAATCGATGAAAGAATCCAAGGAGTGACCAAAGAAATGGATGGAAGGAGGGAGAGAAGAGGAAAAGTGACAGCATTGGACAGAAAATGGCTCCTGGGAACAGAAATGTGACAGAAAGTAAAACCATTTGACACCAACAGGGAGAGGAAGTTACTCCAGAATCAAAGAATAATGGCAGGAGACATGGACACTGGAGAAAAATGAAGGTTCTGAGAGAGGAAAGCAGACCGATAGGTCCGGAGTGACCAGGAGACAGAAGCACACGAATGGAGATGACAAAGAGCCCTCCGGCCAGAGGAGGGGCTGGTTCATCAAGATGACGTGGGGCAAGGGGAGCAGGTCACAGACGCCCACCGACCCAGCTAGGGCGAGGGTGGGGGATGGAGTTACCTCCTCAGTGGGTGGCAAGGGGCGTGACTCCAGGTTTCCTCCCTCTTCACCTGGGGTGGGGTCCTAACCCCAGGGGGAAGGTGTGGGGAGAGGAGCACAGGGCGGGAGGAAAGGAGAGAGGTTAGCGGAAAGGGAGGCCAAGCAGCAGTTCATCCTCCGGGGGGCAGTGTCTGTCTGTGCTGGGGGGTGGGGGCAATCTCAGATCTCGCAGCCCTTTAGGAGGGGGGGACGCTTTGGGGAGAGTGAATCTCCAAAGTCACAGAAGTTTGGGGGCAGAGATCTGGATGCCCTGGCTCTACCTGCCGGTAACCGCTGCCTCTGGTCCTGGGGGGGCCCCGGGCAGTGAGGGGAGTTGCCATCCGAGCTGGGCGCCGGGAGAGGGGAGGCTGGCCCCGAGCTGGGCCAGAACCTCCACTTCGAGAGGGGAACGCCTGCCCGGCCGCTGATCTCTTGGCAGGTGGGGTAGGCTTTCGGGGAGGGGTCCGACGCCCCCTGGGGGGAGGGGGAGCCCTGTGGTTGGGGCTTGGAGGCCACTGCAGCAGAGAGACACGGGAGGGGGCAGTGAGGAAACGCCCACAGTCTAAATACAAGGTGGCTCTCCCCGCATGTGGGGAGGGGAAGGTGTCACAGATGTTTGCCGGGG
>NW_006787800.1:1700781-1706727 GCF_000442215.2 Lipotes vexillifer
CAAGTTTACCTGATAATCAGGGGTGGTCACCGTAGTCATCACGTCGTAATAGGGGGGCTCGTAGTCATAGTAGAGAGACTCAATGGACTGGGGTTAGGGAAGGGGCGGTGGGAATAGGTGGGAAGCAGGGGCAGGCAGGTGAGGAGGTGGCATGGGAGTTGGGGATGAAAGGAGGGGTGGGAGTCAGGAGAGAGAAGGGGTGGTGGGAAAGGGGGGTGGGTCCCACACGTGGGACAGAAGCAGACACGATTAAGAGATTGACCCTCCAATCTTCAGACCACTGACCCCTGTCACTGTCAAGACTCCACCCAATTCATACCCTCCCTTCCCTTCCCCCCACAGTCCCTTATCCTGCACCTCCCCGTGCAGGGGGCCAGAGAGAGGGCCCCCATATCCACACTTGCACAGACCTACTCTACCTCCTACTCCTTCCCCTCTTCCCCTCCTGGTCTTAGGATTTCAACTTTCTCCCTGTTTCTGTCTCTCCCCTCCTCTGCTCTCCCATCCTCTGTCCCCAGCTCTCACCCCCACCCTCCATGGTCTCGCAATCTCTTAATTCGAGGAAGGGATGGAAAGCCCAAGGGCACAGTTCCAGGAAGACTAGCAGAGGAGGAGACACAAGGAGGGGACACGGCTCCCAGCCACGAATTCTTCATGACGACTTTTTATTTTTAAATGAAAATAAAAAGATTGATGAATGAGGACTGGGGGTGGGGGGGGTGTGATGGGAATAGAGGGTACAGCTGGGGAGGGGCACAAGGGAGGGGAGAACAGGAGCCCAAAATAGGATGGGGAGCTCTGGGACACTGGGGGAATTCCGCTGGGGAGATGTGAGGGTGTCTTCCCTCCCTGGGATGTGCTGCAGTTTGGGGTTCACCCAGCTCCCTCACCTGTCGCTGGGGTTCCTGGTTTTGTGACCTATGAAGTCTTGGTGGTTGCTGCTTCGGAGATCTCTGGGCTCTGTGAGACTGTTGTCTCTGAGGTCTCTCCCTCCAACCCCCCTCGCACTCCAGCTCCTTCTGTTCGCAGGATTCATAGGCAGCTTGCACCCCCGGGACGATGGCAAGCTCCTGAACATCACCCTACAAAGACAAGAGGAAGGGACACCAATGGAGGGAGGCAGAGTGGGCTTCCAAGAGACACAGGGTAGAGTCTGGGACACGGGGTCGGAGGTCAATCCGAGATAAGACTATATAATGGAGAAGGTCATTACCAGCCCTCCCATGTGCACAGTTCTTTTCAGTTTTCAAAGGACCTTCTCATTCATAATCCCATTGAACCTTCACAACAACTGGACAGCTGGACAAGGATTGAAGTCAGTAGGACAAGGATCTTTATGCCTATTTTCCAAGCACATTCCATTCGTAAAAGTTCAAAGAGACGATGACTGGCCCAAGGTCACTCGAAGTGGTAGAATCAGGACTAGAATTCAAACCTTCCAACTGTAAGTTCAACTCTTGACCTACACCCTGCCCATGTGGCCATGCATGAGCCTGTTCACAAGGGCTTCTGGAGACAGTGGCCCAACCTTAGTTGCTTTGACCTTCCAATGACAGTGACGATGAGAAGTCTCAGGATCTCTGGAAATGGGGGGAAGACAGTTCTGATTTCCAGTGGCATTTATTTGTGCCCACATGTGGCGATAAGCACACCCTGCATTGTATTCTAGTTTGGGGATACTGTCTCATCTCCACAGTGGAACTGGTAGTTCCTTGGGATGATAGAGATCTGATATTATTCTTTTGTGTTCCCCCTTAGTGTTGGGCCAGCAGGTATTCAGAAAATGTTGACTGGCTGGGTGGGTGAATGGACAGATGGATGGGTGGATGGATAGATGGGTGGGTGGGTGGGTGGGTGAATGAGGGCTCGAACACTTGACTGAACGGAAGCGTTGATGGATGGTGAATGCATGTGTGGGTGGACTGGTGGATAAATAAATGGGAGGTGCAGGGTAGATACAAACAGTTTGTAGGTAGATGGATGAAGTGAAGAAATGGTAGGGTGGAGAGTGTGGTGGGTACATGAGTTGCTAGATGCATGCATGTATCCTATGCATGGGTAGACGGGGTGGGTGAGTGGATGGATGAGTGAATAGGTGGATGGATGGGTTAAAGAGGATGGATGGACGGAAGGATAGCTGAATAGATGGGTGATTTAAAGGAGGGAGTGACTGAGCAGGGGAAGAATGGGCAGGTGGGAGAATACAAGACTGAATGCTTGAGTAGGTGGGTAAGTGTGTGAATGGATGCATGGGTGAATAGATGTGAATAGATCTGCCGACAGATCCTTTGAAGGGATGGATGGATGGGTGGACTAACGAAAACCGAGTGACAGAGTAAGTGACTGTGGACAGTCCTGCCACATAAGTGGGCACCTAACTCTCCTACAGAAAAAAAAAAATTAGCCCTGAAGATAGGAAATGGAAATATAAATTTATGAAAGGAAAAGTGAAGGACATAGGAAGACAGAGTACTGAGGTGAGAAGGGGAGTGGATACAAGGCATAGGACCAGAAGTCACTCCTCTCTCTGGCTGCTCTGGTTACCTCAAAGACTTCTTCATCCAGGATCTGAGCACCGAAGATGATCACGCCTCGGGTGTCCAATACTGGATGAGCACTTCGGGGGAGGGGCCGGGTGACTCGCTTCTTGCAATCAATTATGAGGGTGACCGACTGGCCCTTCACGGCCACAGCCACACGGTGCCATCTGGTCATAGGGACAGGGAGGCGGGAGGTTCAAGCAACTGACTGAAGGGGGGAAAGTCAAGAGGGCTGAGCACCCCTTGATGGAAGAGTTGACAAGTCAATGATAACAATAGTAGTAACCACAGTTAACTACCATGTACCGAGGGCGTACAATACACCAGGCACCATCCCATTACTTTCTCATTTGATTCTCACAATTCTATTATCCCTATTTTTCAGACATAGAAACCGAGGCTCAAAAAAGTCAAGGAACTTGCCCAAGGTACAAGCTAGTCCTACTTGCAAGGATTTAAACTCTAAAGCCCAAACTCTGGGCTAGAAGTGACTAGGCAGAAGTTTGGGCAGTGGGTAAGTGAGTGGTGGCCCACAGGGTCGGCAGGGTTTCCTAGATTAGGGCATGGGGGCTCTGCGGGCAGGGGCCAGAGGGGAGCTCCTGAAAGGGTAGGCCAGACAGGCCAGAGGAGCAAACTGACTTACTTGCCATCTGCTAGGCTGAGGCCTCTGAAGACGGGCTGAGCAGGAGGTTGAGGCCGTCCAGTCTGGTCCTCGTACAGGAAGCGGACAGGTTGGCCGAGCTCCAGGCCCAGTTGTCGGACGCCCTGGGCACTATAGACAGTCAGGAGGGGAGCCTGGAGGCCAGGGCGGGTCCGGACAGCAGTCAGTAGAGAGAAGTCTTTGGGAAAGCCTCCTGGTACCCGAGAGACACACACAGGTGGAATGAGAGGCAAAGCGAGACATTAACCCCTTCCCTTCTCGTGTCTGATCCCAGACCCTGCCCCGTGACCTCCGCCAACTTTCCCTCCTCCAGCGTGTCACCCATACCTGGGAAGAGCTGGCGGGTGGGTGCACTGAGCTGGGCAGGTCGAGACACTCGGTAAGCCACATCAGCTGGACAAATGCCTCTCGCCCTCCGGACACCGTCAGGGAGGGAGGGGAACCTCAGGGCCCGCAGCACGTCCACAGGGGCTGCACCTGGGAGAGTCCACGAGGGTCAGGGGAAGGGACACACTCTCAGGAGGGCCCACAAAGGGGACATTTGAGGTCTAGAGCTCAGCTTCCTGGGGCTCAAACTCCTTGGAAGATAAAAGTCACCTCTCCCTTACTTGCTCCTGAACGGGGCCTGAATGGATGGAAAACGAAAGTCACCTGGAAAAGGGCAGCGCTGAGCCAGTATTCAGCTCCGTGCCCACCACTGTCCCCGCCTCCCAGCCTCTGTCTCTGTCACTCCCTCCCTATCTCCGTCTTTCAGCCTATGAATCTCTCTCTATTCTCTCTTAACCCCTCCGTCCTAACTCTGCCTTCCCTTTACTCTAGCTCTGTCACGCTTACTCTGTACCTGTCTCTGTATCTGTGGGTCTTTCTCTCTCCCCGGCTCTTCTGTCTTCCTCCGTTTCCCTCACACTCTACCCAACTTTTCCTTTCTCCCTCTCTTCCTCCCTTTCCGTGTCTCTTGGTCTCTGAGTCTCTGGCCTCGGGCCCATGTCTCCAGCATAAACAACATCTGGGCTAACGATCATCCTGGGCACGGGAGGTGCAGGGGGGCCATGAGGGAGGGAACAGAGAGGCAGCTCTGTGGGGAGGGGACTGCAAGCTGCTGAGGTTCCTGTGTTTGGGGAGGTGGGGACACCTCTGACCATGCAGAGGAAGGAGATACAAGAAAGGGCCACCCCAGGAGCTGGTGTCCCTGGCTTGGGAGATGGGCTGGGGTGCAGGGGCGGGTGGGGAGCCTGAAGCTGCCACGCAGAGCCGGAGCAGGTCCAGGGCCTGGAGCCACACATCTGTGGATCCCATCAGGGTCCTTTGCCCAAAACCCGGGCAAGCTCCCCACACCTGGAACTTCGACCGTGCCCGCACCCCCCCCCCCCCCCCCCGGCTGCACAGCATAAGGTGAGCGGCAGGCGAGCAAGTGAAGCTTCATCTGCCGCTCCCCATCGATTGCATTACCACCTGAACCATCGCTCACATTACCGCCTGAACCTCCCCAGCCACCCCCGCCCCACGTCCGTGGAAAAATTGTCTTCCACGAAACTGGTCCCTGGTACCAAAAAGGTTGGGGACCGCTGTCCTAAAAGATCACACAGTGCTCCAAAGATTCAAGGCCCGGGCCCTATCCCCCTAGAACTCGGCTTCTGAGGGTTCAAACTCCTGAGAAGACAGAGGTCGCCTCTTCCTCACTTGCTCCCCAATACACATACTTCTCACTCCATCAGCTTGATTGGAAAAATCCCAAAGAAAGTTCCAGGAAAACCCTCATAGAAGTGTGGGGCAGGGCAGGGGCCAGAGTGATCAGGAGAGCAGAGCTGGGTGGGGCGGGTGAGGTGGGGTGGGCAGGCAGAGAAAAGGCCCTTTGAGTCCAGGAGCCGGGAAACCACGGTCTTGCCCCCTCCCACCCCCCTGCCCTAGCCTGGCCCCCACGTGTGGCAGCTCCGCAAACACCAACACACAAGGGCTGCTTTGAGAGACGAAGGGTAAGTGAGACAGAGACACAGAGACTCACAGAGACCCCAGGCCAAGGAGACCTCAGAGGGCCCCGCCCTCCACCAAACCCCAGAAGAGTACAGTTCCATCCTATAGACAACCTACCCACAGGTCTGCCCACCCATCTTCCCACTTCAAGCTACATACGTGCCCCACTGTCTCTGGCCTCAGTCTGCCCCAGTCTCCCCACTGGTGGCCCCATCACCCCCACCACTCTACCTCTGGCCCCCAAAACACCCCTTTCTTTACTCTGATGAATTCCACACTAACCTATTTCCCATTAGAGTCCCACCTCTACCCACTCAACCCCCAAATAAGAGACAGTCATCTCAGCCATCCCCCTGCATCCAGGTTAAAGGTTCCCTTTTCTCCCTAAAAAAGACTCCTAGAGTCTACAGACATCCCACACTTCAATTTTCTGTCCCTGAGCCGCATGCTCCTCCTATCTTGAAAGTTCTTCCTTCTGTAATCTAATCTAATCCTTTATGCTGCTTTTCTGACTATCTTGTCTCCAAAGCAGAGAAGAAATGAATAGTCAAGTTATATGCAAATCAGCCTCCAGTGTTTCCACGGGGGGAGGGGGCTTGCTCCAGCCTGCCTAGTACCCAGGTACTCCCAGCCTCCTCCCCTCCAACATCAAACCCCCTTTCCTAGGAACCAGGACTTCTGGATCCTGGGAAAAAGAAGGAAAAGATTGGGATTGTGGATGCCAGGGTCCCAGGGGAGCCCGGCTGGCCAGAGGGGGAGGGGCGGGGCAGGAAT
>NW_006787800.1:1706737-1711858 GCF_000442215.2 Lipotes vexillifer
GGCTCCTGCCTCAGACACCTGATCCTGGCCTGTCCAGCGGCCGTCCTGTTGGCAGCCAGCCCCAATGCTCCCCAGAGCCAGCCGCGTGGCAGCATCGAGGGCACGGGGAGGGGGAAGGGGATCCTGTCGGGGAAGCTGATGGGACAAATAGTCCAGGTATCCCTTCTTTCTCTACTTTCGAGGCTCTGCTCTGACCCAAGGATGCTCCCCCACCCCACCCCAGAGATACAGACAGAAAGACAGAAGACAGAAATGCGCCTCTCACCCATCAACACTGGCATCTACCCCTGACTCCAGCACCAGCTGGACCACAGTGGCCCTGCTGGAGGACCCCACCATCCAGCCCCACTCACCGCCCTCAGGTGATGCTCCGCCATTCAGCCTTACCTGCCCTCCACCAGTCACTTCAAGGAGGAAAAGAGATCCCCATCCCGGCTCCAAGGATCCTAGGTGTCCTGCCCTCCAGTCTGGACCCCTGACCCCCCCAAATCACATTCTTGGACCCAGAAGCTCCCCCCTGCTCCCCAGGCATCAGCTGTCCCCTGTCCCGAGGTGTGCAGAGATTCCGATGACCCAGGTGCTGGGACTCCCTTTACCTGCCCAGGCGGGGGCCGCGCTCAAGCCCAGCAACAGCGGTACCAGCAGGAGGAGGCGATGGCAGCGGCTGCACCGCTCCATAGCTGGCGCCCGGAACGCCAGGTCCCAGGGACCGCCGGAGGCGCCGGACACCCCGACGCTGGCAGGAGAGAGCGAGCAGGCTCGCACGCCGGGGTCCCGGGGAAGTCGGAGGCTGCCGGGTGGCGACAGCTCTCAGTGACCCAGCTCCATGCAGCGAGGCGCCGTCGGGGCTCCCTCCTCGGTGGCCGCCGCTCCTGTGTGTCCCTGGCCACCCCGGCAGCCCAGAGCCCCCCCCCCGCTCCCGCCCCCGGCCCAGCCCCTGCCTCCAGCCGCCCGCCCACAGCCACCGAGGGAAACCCCACCCCCGATCTCCACCTGGTGTGGGGGTGCGAGTGGGAACCCTCCCTCGCTGACCCTCGGACTGCTCTCCTCTGCACCTCGCAGGGACTCAGTGGCCTGTACCTTAGGATTCTCTTTTCCGGAACCCCAATATCTCTTCCCCAGTCTCTTTCTTTGGGGGGGTGCCCAGACGTCCAGTCAGAACACCCCTCCTCGTTACTCCCCCTTGGGAGCCCAGAGCCCCCTTTCAGCAGAGTCCGGGGCGGGATTTACAGCACAGTGGGAGGGGAGAGGCGGGCCTGGGGGTCGCTACCTCCCCTCACCCCGTCGGGTCTCCATAATTATTTCCCCTCGGCCCGGCCCGCCCGCTGTAATTACAGAGCCTGGCCCGGGGCACGGTATTTATAGACACGGCTATAGATAGCGACTGGGGACCTGCAACCGACGGCCGCCGGGAGCGGGGGTGGGGGGCGAGGGGGGAGGGCGGTTAGAGGGGATGCCAGAGACTGGACAGACCCACACACAGGCTAATCAGGTCCCAAGGGATGGAAGTAGGGGGACGACGTAAGGGCGCCCGGGAGCCCAGGTGGAAAGGCACCCAGTGGAGAGGCGGGGGCGCAGGGGGCCGCCGACATTGGTTGGCAGAGTACGGGAAACGGGGTCACTCGGGGACGAGGCCGCCTCCAGGCGGGCAACAGGAGTAAGCCGCGGCGCTCGGCGCCCAGTGCGCCCCCACGAGCGGGCACGGCGCCGGGTCTGCCCGGAGCCCGCGGCGCGGCCGGAGGGAAGCCCGGAGCGAGCCGAGGCGCCGCCGCCCGCTGGCGCTGGGGGGGCGCCCGCGAACAAGGCGCCTTTGAGAGTCAGCCGCCCCCATCCCTCCGGCCGGCCCCGCCCCCAGGCTGGCACACCCTCTCCCCCCACCTCCGCGACAAAGCGCGCCTTGTGTCCCCCACCCTGCGCCCGCCTCCGAGGCCCCAGGGAACTTAGGCGGCGGCGGCGGCGTCCAGGGAGCCGGTCCGGAGCTCCCGACCGGATACCCTCCCACACGCGGCCCGGTGCGGCGCTGCCCCCCCCCACCCCCATACAGTCACCTCAGTCCAGAAAACAGCGATTTTAATTTGAAAGCGATTTTATGTGAGTGAAAGAGAGGGGAAGGGAACCCCGTAGAGAAGAGCCGCAGGGCAAAAATCATGCAGCCCTAGCACCCCATCTCTGCAGGCGGGCCATCTCCCCTCAATTCTGAGGCCAGGAGCCTGTGTCCCCAGCCTTCAAGGTGTGTGCCCCGGGCTGGGGGGAGAGCTGGGAGGAGAAGGGTCTGAGGACTACTCACCAAGCCGCTTCCCCCCACCCCGCCCTCACAGCCCAGGCCCCTTCCCCAAGCCAGACGGGAAGAGTGGGGGAGGGGGCTGGGAAGGCCAGTGCCGAAAAGCCAGCCCCGCAGACCATCTCAGGGCCCTGCCTTTCCCAAACTCCACCTCCACCACTGGCATTTCTTAGTCAACCTGGGAAAGTACAGTACTTCTCTGAGTCTAACTGCAAGTCTCTATCCTCAGAGAAAATTAAAAATAGCAGATGGGCTCCTACATCTCCACCGGCCCCTTAACCACCACCACCTTTTTCTTTTTCAGTCTGACTGCAGAAGGTGAAGCGTGAGAGGGGGCTCTGGACAGGGGACAGCGACAGGGCCCCTCCTTATTCCAGAGAAGCCCCCATCTGCCAGGCTTGGTTGGAGGACCGTCTGTCAGAGCCTTACTCCCATGTCCATCCGTTTGGGGGGCCTGCCCCCCAATATCCATCTCTGCGGGAGTTCCCATTTCCATTCTTCAGATGGGGGGCTAAGTGAAGCAAGACGAGAAGGAAGCCAGGTCCTGGGAGCAAGGCCAGTGCTCTGTGCTGAGGGAAGGAGAGGCCGTTCCAGGCCAGGGGTAAGAAAGCACCCCCAGATCATGGCAGAGCCAGACAAATTCAGAGACTCAAGGCCACTGAACGGAGAGGTCCAGCCCTCAAAGTGGTCTGGGGTCCCCTCTGACTTGGGATGTCAAGCAAACCCTTGCAGGGTTTAGGGACCCCCCTTTGGAGGTCTCAGTTCTGCCCTATGCTCCTCACCCCACCAAGATTCTAGGAACATGGCCCCTCCCCACCCTGCCCCAAGGCTCAGAGTCCCTTGCCCATGTGCCCTCCTCAAGTGTGAGGAACACCACGTCTGGGTGTGGGCTCAGGCCAGCTGGTGGGGAGCCTCAAGCATCTCCATGAGGAAGGTGTCGATGGGGGTGTCGCCAATGAGCTTGAAGAAAAACAGATGCTCTAGACACTTAAGGCCTATGGACCTGAGAGCAGGGAGACGCAAGAGCAGCTTGGCAAACCTGAGGAGGGAATGGGAGACATGGAGTGAGAGCTAGAGCCACATGGTACTACCCCGACCCCAGCAGGAGCCTCGGTTCCCACAGCCCCTCAGCCCCACAGCGCCTTCTCACCGGCCCTGCTGCTCAGGGTACTTCTGTTTGCAATAGGTCTCCAGGGACGCGTACACTTTCTCCCGCAGGACCTCTACCTCGCTGGGGTTGGAGAGGCCCTTGGCATCTGGGATGGCAGGGAAGAGAGGAGGAAGAGGAAGGAGGGCAAATCAAATCAGGACAAATGCGGAGGTGTGGCCCACACGATGTCCCTTTTGGGCCCCACCTACACGCCCTTCATCAGATGCCTGGCAAGGGAAGCAGGGCACAATGGGTTTGAGGGATGGGGCTGCAAAGGGAATGTTATCAGCAGATGTGGGTTCTTCTTTGTCAGCTGTGAGGTTTCTAGGTTGAGGGGGATAGCTGGGTAACTTAGGAGTCTCCGAAGAAGAGGAGGCTCCAAGGCTGCCTTGGTCTTGAGAGACGGGGGTAATCCTCCTCTTACCTGGATTGAACAGAATGATTGCCCTCAGGCAGCCAAGTTCTGTCTTGTCCATCCTCATGTCACGCATTTTGGACACTAGCTCTGTCAGCACCCTGGAGAGGGACCTGCAGGTCACTCAAAGGTCACAGCTCAGCCAGCCTTGGACACGGACCAGCCTATAGCCCCACCCCCTCGACCGACAGGCCAGCCTAGCCGAGGGCCACTGACCGATCAAAGATGGCTCCCACGCCTGCGGAATGGGCTGAGTTGCGGTGCACGTGAAGACCTGTGGCTAGGAGGATGCCGTCTCGGACATCGATGGATCGGTGAGAGAAGGAGGCAATGAGGAGCTCGTTCCAGCCTGGGGGTGGGGGGGTGGCAAGGGTGACGAGCCAGGGATCAGGCCGTGGGATTGAAAGCACATCAGGGGAAGAGAAGAAGGGGTGGCGAGGTCAATGAGACTGGCTCTCTGAGTATGCAAGGTAAGGCCGCTGGGGTCCCTGAAGGTCAGGAGGTCCAAGAGGGGTCAAATGACAAGAGATTCAAGGAGTCCAAGGTCACTGACCTGCCCGTAGCAGTATGACCTGGTCATCCAGAGGCAAGGAGGAAAAGTGTGGGATCCTCTTTGCCCACTCAACAAGTGTGAAGAGCTGTTTGTCAGCTGCCTGGCAGATGTTAGTCACAGGATCATTTGGCTGCAGGGGAGGAGGGATGAGAGTTATAGAGGGTTTGGAAGTACACTGGGAGCCCCCCCAACCCCATAAGAGGCTTTTGACACCCCCTCCTTATTTGTAGTCTCTCTTCAAGCCCCATCTGAACCAATTCCTCCTTTTCTAGCATTCAGGAAAGCAATTATTAATTTGGGACTTGCCTGTGGTTCTGTGAGTGGGTTGTTTTGGGAGTGGGGACGGAGGATGCTATCGCACCTACCTCAGATGTCTAAGAGACCTTGTTTGGCGGCACTTCTGGTCCCAGCAGTGTTAGATGGGTTGTGAGGGGAAGGGAGGGGAGGGGGAGATAGAACAGACCTAGACTCCCGCCTCCCCACCCCCATCAGGAAGAAGAGTAGATTGACCCCAGCACTCACGCTGCTGCCGCTACCCGCCGTTCCCCCAGGACCCTCAACGCCCTGGTCACTCTTCTGCTCCACAGCAAGCTCTGCCTCCAGGATCCTGTCCACCGGCATCTCCTCGGGGGCTCCCCCAGCCCCCTCCCCATCCCCATCCTTGTCCTTCCCCCGCTGACGCTCCTCCTGAAACGCTGCAGGAGAAGGAGGACGGAGCAAAA
>NW_006787800.1:1712282-1724757 GCF_000442215.2 Lipotes vexillifer
TGCAGGAGAAGGAGGAAGGAGAAAAAAGTAGAAAGTCAGCAGCCAGCCATGAGGAGATTCCAAAATGTCCTTAGGGTCTTATCAGAGTCTCATGGCCCTTAGAAGATATTTATAGAAATTGGGGAAGTCACTGGAAACCATGGCAGGTTTGTGGCAGTCCAGAAGCAGGACTTATAAAAGAACAGATAAATAAACCCAGAAGAAGTAAAAGGGTGGGTAAAGGAGAAAGCTAGCATTTAAACTGAGAGCCTACTATATACTAGGAAACGTGCCAAGCACACTTTCACATTCACTCAAGTATTATAACGACCCTGTGAGCTCTTGACCCCATTTTTAAAAATAACGATTTTGGGGCAGTTCATTAAACAGCTTGCCCAAGTTCACACAATACATGGCAAGTCGTATGTCCAAATCTAAGCGTGCCTGATGGCAAATCTGGTGCTCTTCTGACTCAACAAAAAAGCAGGAAAAGGAGCACTGGCCTGGGTCTTCAGAGGTGTGGGTTCTGATCCAAGACTTGCCACTCTTTTGTTGCATGACCTTGGGAAAGCCAGGCTTCAGGCTCATCTTCTCTAAAATGAGGGATGTGACCAACATATACTCCCTAAAGTATCTCTCTTAGAATTCCAGAATCAAGCTTAAGAAGAAAAGATAGAGATTAAAAAAGAGGAAAAGAAGCCCTGAGGTCTTCAGTAAAGGCTGCAGCTTAAGAGGGTAGAGTCCCAGAGTTTGGAGAAGAGAACACAGATAATAGGGAGATGGAGACCAGAGTGGAAGCACTTGGTCAAAATGAGGAAGGATTACTCAGGTTAGAGAAGGGGAGCCAGAGAAACCCATCATGGGGAAGGAAAACTTATCCTACCCTAGCACCAGACCAGGGAGGGGTCAGAGGGGCAGGCCACAGAAGCAGAACCATTAAGAAGGAAACTCAAGGCACCAGGTCAAGGTACCAGAGAGGAGGGCTGATGAGCAGGGGAGAGGGAATCAAATATCGCCCTCTGGAGGAGAGAGAGGAGTCCAGCCTTCCTAAGAGGTATAGTCCCTGCAGTCTTCCCTCCCCCTCCTCCCTCTCCTCCCACAGGGTAGACTGGGAGGCCTGGGTAGGGCAGGCCCTTACCCTCCCTCTTCATGCCGGTGGCCAGGCACTTCTGATAGCGGCAGTACTGACAGCGGTTCCGCTGGCGCTTGTCCACCGTGCAGTCCTTGTTGTCCCGGCACGAGTAGGTCAGGTCCTTACGGATGGTGCGCTTGAAGAAGCCTTTGCAGCCCTCACAGCTGTAAACCCCGTAGTGTTTGCCTGCGAGGGGACAGGAAGAGCAGTAAGACTGCACGTAGACCCTGTGCCACTAGGACTCTTGCCCACCTGCCCCCAGCAAATTTAGTTGAAGTCTGCTCTGTGTTTGCCAAAGAGAGAGATGGGGAACCAGGACATGAGGCATGATCCAGTCCCACTCTTCTCACGGTTCGAAAACCCTATGCCAGCCCCCTCTTCCCTCTGACCACCCCCCCACACCAAATCTGAGCTGCAGGGTCCTTAACTTTCATCAAGCCTCCCCCAGCTCACTTGCTCTAACCAAACCTCAAGAGCCCCTGGGAATCCCACAGGTGATGGTAAATGGTACATGCTCTCTTCCTCTCTGCTGGTCCTCTGAGCCCCATACCTGAGCTTCGGTCCCCGCAGATTGCACATAGCCGTTTGCCAGCCCCAGGGCCACCTGGAGGGGGTGGACAGTGCAGGCCCCGGACCCCTAAGACTGGTGGCTTCACATCTTCAGGGGGGCCAGACCCACCCCCAGGGAGCGACACTGTTGAGTTAATCTGGGTTGGGGGAAATAGGGAAGTCACAGGGAGACTCATTGGGAAGGATGATCTCTCAGAGGGGAGGGACATCATTCCCTACCACCTAGGCAGGGCCCTGCATTGCACATTACAAAGGACATTATTTACACTGCAGTGCCCGGGAAGGGCCACCCCGAAGAGATGAGACATAAAGGTCCCCCTGAAATTGTGCAACACAGTGGCCCTGAAGGGCTTGTATTTCAGAAGGGTAGATGGAACCAAAAGGGCAAAAAATCACTGATATATGAAAGGGACATCAAGAATAGCTGGGTTCTTTTACAGGGTTGGGGAGGAGGAGTGCACTGAAAGCTCAGTCACCTCAAGAAAGGCCAGGGGTCACACAAGGACCACAGGCCTGGAAGGTCAGTGGGCCATGGGGAAGTTCACACAAGGATCTAGGTCACCAGAAAAACAAGGAAATGAAAGTGGAGAGGCAGTAAGTGGGTCACGACCTCTCACCTGGGGACTGCTGACAGGCCCGGAGAATCCTGGGGGAGCTGGAGGGGGCAGACCAGGGGACCCCATGGAAGAGCTGATGACCGGGAAGGGGGAGCCCAGTGGCGGGGGTGGCATCGGGGGTGGGGGTGGAGCCCCAGAGCCTCCAAGGGATGCAGCTGCTGAAGGGGGTAAGGGTGGCCCCGGAGGAGAAGGGGGAGCGGCCCCCTGGGGAAGGGGATTTGGAGAGGAACTGTCTGGGCTTCGGGAGTCTGGTGAGGGGTACACACAGGCACAGACACACACAGACAGAAGAGACAAAAAGAGAAAATGAGTCTTCGATCATCCAACCGGAGCCTTTAATTCTCTCTCTGATCCCCCCACCGCGCCCCCACCTCACCCCACCCCTTCCCAAGTCCAGAGGCACCCTGCTGTCAAACAAGGGCTTAACTCCTAATCGTGGTGAGAGAAGGGGGCTGACAGAGGAGGATCGTTCAGGTGAGGCAAATTCCAAACAATGCATTTGGTCACCCCAAGCCAGACGCATCTCGTGTGGGTGGGGCAGCACGTGGGGTGGACCAGTCAGCCCCTCCACTCCCAGCTCGTAGCCAGAACGTGCAGGGAAAAGAGACAGGCAGAAGAGACCCCTCCTAGGACACAGAATTTGCCTTCAAACATCCAGAGTCCTCAATCTCGAGGACTAGTGTCCCACGCCTGAGACCTCCGTAGTGCAGGGCCTCAAGCGGCCACCGCTAGGAGGGCGGAAGCTCCCCCTCCCCGCCCCGCCCCGGGGGGAGGGCACTAAGGCCCTCGGGAGGGAGGGGACGCGTGTTTACAAACAAGGGGGCGGGAGCGCCGGGGAAAGAACACCAGGGGAGGTGGGGGAAGGGGTTGCTGATAACGCGGTCACTGGCTTGCCGGTCCGTCCGCTAGGTCACTCACCCCGCCCGCTGTCGCCCATCCCGTCCCGTCCAGCCTCCCCCGGCTCCGGCTCCGGGGTTTGTTGTTCTCCGGCTGCCGCCGCCGCCGCCGCCGCCGCTGCTGCGGGATCCAGCCAGGGCCGTCGCCGCCGCCACCGGGACGCGACCCCACAATGCATTTCTTTTCGCACCCCCACCGGCCCACACTGCCCTGCGGCATGCCGCTGGGGGAGGAAGGGAGGGCGAGCAGCCCAAGACATGATCCCTGGCTGAGTGTAGGAATACCGAAGAGGTACCAGGGATTCCCAAGGATTGATCGTTGGACTAGCTGAGCACGAGGAAGCCCCAGAGAAAAAGTCTCTGGCCTTAACCGGGTCGAATTAAGCGCTTCGCTCTGCGCTGTAGCAAATTGACAGCGCCGATGTGGCAGCCATCTTGGTATAGACGGGAAGTCTCCGCGCTAGTTCCCGCCTCCTCGTCTGGTTGGAAACGAAGGAGGCAGTCTCCTCCCGCCTGTTAACCCGCCTAGCCCAGCGTCCCCTCAAATAACCTCTACACCCGCGCATGCGCGCCAGGGCTAGAGGCTTCACCACTACCGGAGTGCCGCCATATTGGTAAAGGTACTGGGACCAAGGTAGAACGGAACTCCCTGTTCTCGCGGGAGCTAGAGGCGGGACTGCCACGTCCGAGCAAACCGGGAAAGGAGAGGATCCCGGAGCGGGTGAGAATTCCCTGTTTTTCCCTACCGTCCTTTTCAGGCCTTTTTCTTCAGTTAGTGGGTCATAGAGACGAGGGCGCAGAGAGTCCATATAGTGGAGGATCAGAGCCTAGAGCGGTGTCCCGGGGGCCCTGCATCAGGGATGGGGTTGCGGATAAAGAAAACGAGTCTTGGGAACAGTGTGGGTGGGGACAGGATGGAATGGGGAAGCAGCCCATAGAAGTGGAAGGAGGGCGCGAACGGAGTAGAGCGGACCCCGCATAGGTACAGAGTTGAGGGCCAAGTGGAGTCACTATCTCTGTCCCTCTGGTCAGCGTGATGGCCAGAGGCCTGGGGGCCCCCCACTGGGTGGCCGTGGGACTGCTGACCTGGGCGGCCTTGGGGCTGCTAGTGGCCGGACACGGGGGTCATGGCGACCTGTACGAAGACCTGCACGAGGACTTCCAGGGCCACAGCCACAGGCACTCACATGAGGATTTCCACCATGGACACAGCCATGCCCCTGGCCACACTCATGAGAGCATCTGGCGTGGGCATACCCACGGTCACGACCATGGACATTCGCATGAGGATTTGCACCATGGCCATAGTCATGGCCACTCTCATGAGAGCGTCTACCACCGAGGACATGGACATGATCATGAGCACAGCCATGCAATCTATGAGGAGTCTGGGGCTCCAGGCATCAAACAGAACCTGGACACTGTCACTCTCTGGGCCTATGTGAGTCCCCCGGGGATGGGGCAGAGGGGGGCTGGTTCGGGATTGTTGGGAAACCCCACACCACTTGACCCCTGACTCTCCCTCGCCAGGCACTGGGGGCCACAGTGCTGATCTCTGCAGCTCCATTTTTCGTCCTCTTCCTTATCCCCGTGGAGTCAAACTCCCCTCGGCACCGCTCTCTGCTCCAGATCTTGCTGAGTTTTGCTTCGGGTGGGCTCTTGGGAGATGCCTTCCTGCACCTCATCCCTCATGCTCTGGGTAAGTGATCTCTAGCTTCTGCCTCAAGTCTTAATGTATTTCATGCTTTGGACAAGAGGGTTCTTTCCCCTTTGTGATCCCTGACCTTCCAATATTCTCCCAAATACACACCCCTTGGTTGGGGTATTTCCTCATCTGGCTTTGTCTCTCCCTTCCTCCAGAGCCTCATTCTCACCGCCCTCTGGAGCAGCCTGGACATGGACATTCCCACAGTGGTGAGGAAGGGGCAGGTGAAGACGTGGGGTTGGGGTGCTGGGGAAGGTCTGTCCCTCCCTATTCTTCTCTTGTGCTTGGGGAGGAAGAGTCTGAAATCAAAATCTCCCTTAATGTCTCAATGTATCCATTCCTAGGCCAGGGCCCCATTCTGTCTGTGGGACTGTGGGTCCTCAGTGGAATTGTCGCCTTTCTCGTGGTGGAGAAATTTGTGAGACATGTGAAAGGAGGACATGGACACGGACATGGACATGCTCACGGTCACACACATGGAAGACAGGGTGAGCCCAGGAACAACTTTCCTGAAAGCCACCTTGCCATCTCTGAATCTCCTCATTTTATGGTTCTTAGGTGGGAGAAGACTGCCCTTATGAGGACATATTCGCAAATCTCTGTTCTCCACTCTTACCAACTCCTTTCTTCCCTCAGGGCGTCCTTCAAAGGAGAAACAGAGCTCAGAGGAAGAAGAAAAGGAAGCAGGGGGGTCGAGGAAAAGCAGAGGAGGGAGCACAAGGCCCAAAGACAGGCCAGTGAAACCTCAGAACTCTGAAGAGGAAAAAGCAGGTTCAGGTGAGGGCCAGCGTTGCATACGCTTGGGCAAGGGGCATCATCATGAATCACATGGAACAGCACTGTGGGTGATGACAGGTGTCTGGAAAATACTGAGGCTGGATGTGAAGTGGTCTCTGGGGGGCTGATCAGGGCTGAGACTAGGGGTGATGAATACCTCTAATTGTTTCATCTTCCTTTTCTCCTGTAAAAGACCTACGTGTATCGGGGTACCTGAATCTGGCTGCTGACCTGGCACACAACTTCACGGATGGTCTGGCCATTGGTGCTTCATTTCGAGGGGGTCGGGGACTGGGGATCCTGACCACAATGACTGTTCTACTACATGAAGTGCCCCATGAAGTCGGGGACTTTGCCATCTTGGTCCAGTCTGGCTGCAGCAAAAAGCAGGTTGGTGATGGTGTGCACCAAACATGGTTGCCTGAAGCCCTTTATCCCCCACTAACCCACCCCAAACCCAGACTGCCACCCGTTAGTTCCGAACAAGTTGTACTACAGGCATACCTCGTTTTATTGCACTCCTTTATTACACTTAACAGATATTGCGTTTTTTACAAATTTATAGCAACCCTGCTTCAGCAAGTCTATGGATACCATTTTTCCAACAACATTTGTTTAATTCATGTCTCTGTGTCACAGTTTGGTAATTCTTGAAACATTTCAAACTTCGTTATTATCATACTTGTTACGTTGATCTGTGATCAGTGATCTTTGATGTTACTATAGCAAAAAGATTGCAACTTGTTGAAGGCTTACGTGATGGCTAGCATTTTTTATCGGTAGAGTTTTTTTTTTTTTTTTTTTTTTTCTTGCTATTTAATATGTTAATAAAGGGGATATATACATATGTATCTTTATTTTAAATTTGCTATTTTTAAACATTTCAATAACTGGCTTCCTTTATGATCCTATATATGTTTATTATGGGTTTAAACACATTACTCTTTTTTTTTTACGCGGGCCTCTCACCGCCACAGCCCCTCCCATTGCGGAGCACAGGCTCCAGACGCGCAGGCCCAGCCGCTCCGAGGCGTGTGGGATCTTCCTGGACCGGGGCACGAACCTGTGTCCCCTGCATCGGCAGGCGGACTCTCAACCACTGCGCCACCAGGGAAGCCCTTGGTAGAGTATTTTTTAACTAAGCTACGTACGTTGTAGGCATAATGCTACTGCACACTTACAGGATAGTGTAAATATATGCATTGCGAAACCAAAAAAATTCATGTGACTTGCTTTATTGTGATGGCGTGGGACTGAACTCACAATATCTCCGAGGTATGCCTGTATTGTTAACAACTGATCCTCTAGAAACGAGGGGGAAGAAGTTCTGTTTCTTTGTCTTGTAGCTCAGTAGTTCTTGAACTGTGGTCCAGAGCCATATGAATGTTTTATGGGGGTCTTTCACACCATGCCCCTGACCCTGACCTATTGAGTCAGAAGGTCTGTGGAAAGGACCTCTTTGATCTAAGATTTTTCAGAAAGTGTCTATTCTAGATCCCACTCTTTTTGGCTTACTATTTAGTTTCTAAAGACATGCATCTTTTCCATGTACACTTATACCCCTCCAGCCACATCTAAACCACTGATAACCTTTAGATGTTGGTGAGTGCCTCTCTCTCTCTTTTCTGCCCACCAGGCGATGCGTCTACAACTACTGACGGCAATAGGGGCACTGGCAGGCACAGCCTGTGCCCTCCTAACTGAAGGAGGGGCAGTGGGCAGTGAAGTTGCAGGTGGCACAGGTCCTGGCTGGGTTCTGCCATTCACTGCAGGTGGCTTTATCTATGTAGCAACGGTGTCAGTGTTGCCTGAGCTGTTGAGGGAGGCATCACCATTGCTGTCACTTCTGGAGGTGCTGGGGCTGCTGGGGGGAGTTGTCATGATGGTGCTGATTGCCCACCTTGAGTGAGAGGTGGGGTAAACCAGCCCCACCCCAGCCCCAAACCTCTAGCCTCTAAACCCTCCAGGTCAGGGGTCTGTGGAAGTTGGGGGCCCTGGCCTGGGACATCTGCCAAAGGAGGGAGTTGTATCCTAGGGAGGTGGCGACTTTGTCTTGAAAGCTATCAAGATTTGGCAGTCTTACAGGGGCTGCAGAGGTGAGAATGACAGCCCAGAGGGACCATAGTGTTGGGCATGTGCTGACCATGTTGTTGGGTTTGGGGACTAAGTGGGGCCATGAAGAAGGCTGGAAGAGAGAGGAGTCATGGCAGCCTACCCCATATCCCCCACCCCACCTATTCACAGAGGACCAGGCTGCCACACACTGGCTTCTCCAGGGTCCACCTCCCTCTCTCCCACCGGTTGGTGGAAACTCCAGGGAAGACCAGAGCCCTGAAGTGGGTAGCAGAAGTCGGGGATAAACATCAATCGTGTGTCCTGATTTGGGAGTGATTGGGGGGGAGGGGGGCTAGTTGCTACTCTCATGGCCTGATTTTTCTTTTGTTTGTATTCTTTTATATCACTGTTTGAATGGAGGAGGGGTGGTGACCGGAAATAAAATCCTTGGATCTTCCGCTCCACGCGCAGTCTTTGTCTTTTTTGGGGGGAATGGGGGCCCCCGCTTCTCCCGGCTCCACTGGCCCCCAAGCTTTGGTGTCTGGCCACGCCCCCGCGGTTGGAGGTCTGCCTGCGCGGGTGGCCGCCAGTGGCCTAACGCTGGCGGGTCTTCGATTGGCCCGGCTTTGCTCTCGCCGCGCCCCCTCTGCGCTCGGATTGGCTCAGTGCTGCGGGGCCCGCCCACTCGCCGCCCGCCATGGCATCTCAGCTCCGGCTTCGCTTCGCTCTGGCTCTGGTCACAGGTTGGGGTGGGGGGCCTGTCCTCTCCCAGGGTGGGTTGGTGTGCTAGAGTGACGTCGGGGCGCGCCCTCGGACTCTTTATAACCAATGTGGCCTGTGGTCCGAATTTTACTAACTTTGCGCCCTGTTGACCTCTGACCCCTGCCCACTTCTCCCTCCCCCCCCTCCCGCGTGTTCTCTCCCATCTCAGGTGCTGGTAGCGGCATCGGCCGAGCAGTAGGTGTGCGCCTGGCCGCTGAGGGGGCCACTGTGGCCGCTTGCGACCTGGACGGGGCAGCGGCACGGGAGACGGTGCGGCTGCTGGGAGGGCCGGGGAGCCACGAGGGGGCACCCCGCGGGGCCCACGCAGCCTTCCAGGCTGACGTGTCCGAGGCCGGGGCCGTCAGGCGCCTGCTGGATCAAGTGCAGGTGAAAAAGCCGGACGATGTCGCCCCCTTTAAAGCCCTAACGTTGCCTCCAGTGCCCTTGGCTCTACAAGGTTTTTTGGTGTGTAACCTACCTCTTTCATAGGCCTGCTTTTCTCGCCCGCCATCTGTCGTTGTGTCCTGTGCGGGCATCACCAGGGATGAGTTTCTGCTCCACATGTCTGAGGATGACTGGGACAAAGTCATAGCTGTCAACCTCAAGGTGGTGATCTCTGAACCCATGACTTCTGGGCCCTCTAGCCTGGGGAGGGAGTTGGAGGAGTGTCACCCCTGCTGATCCTTTATGCCTTGTTACTTTCTCTCCCCACGCCCAGGGCATCTTTCTAGTCACTCAGGCTGCAGCCCAAGCCCTGGTGTCCAGTGGCTGTCCTGGCTCCATCATCAACATCAGTAGCATCGTAGGGAAGGTCAGGTTGAGTTGGGACGAGGTCAGCCAGCCAAGTGGGCACAGAGAGAAGAGCCCCTCCTTGGGACTCCCAACTTAACCCCAATCTCTGGCTCACCCAAAGGTGGGGAACGTGGGACAGACAAACTACGCAGCATCCAAGGCTGGAGTGGTTGGGCTGACCCAGACTGCAGCCCGGGAGCTTGGACGGTTGGTCAGACACCTGGGGCCATGTGGAAGGTCTGAGGGAGGGTCAGTGTTCAGTCCTCTCTGGAGTCAGCAGCCACTCTCCTTTCCACAGACATGGGATCCGCTGTAACTCTGTCCTCCCAGGGTTCATTAAAACACCCATGACGCAGAAAGTGCCACAGAAAGTACTGGACAAGGTAGGAGACGGTGGGTGGAGGGCAGAATCATTCAGAGAGCCAACCTCTCTGGGCTTCAGAGAGAGGATGCTGGGCCCAGTGGGGGGCATATTCAGCAAGTGTACAAGGAATGAAGACCAAAAAAAGTCACAGACTCAGTCTACAAAAAAAAAAAAAAAACATGAAAAAAACCTTCACTCACACGAGTGTTTCCTTACAGGTGACTGGAATGATCCCAGTGGGACATATGGGGGACCCTGAGGGTGAGCACTGAGTGCAGAGGGGGCCTGAATGAAGAAATCCCGAAGTTTGTGGTATCTGAGAGGGTCTCACCAGGATTGGTGGTTGGGGGAGGGATGATTCTGGTAGGAGGCTACTTTGGGTCTGTGAGAGTGAGTAGGATTCTGCCCTCTCCCCACCATTCCCGTAGATGTGGCAGATGTGGTCGCGTTCTTGGCATCTGAAGACAGTGGATACATCACAGGGGCATCAGTGGAAGTCACTGGTATGAGGCCATCGGGGGAGGAAGAGGGCAGAGAAGTGGAACCCAGAAAGCAAATGAGGGGAGTCTGGAGCCACTGAGGGAAGGGCAGAAGTTCCCATAGGCCAAGGACAGAAGTGGATGCCTCCCCCCCAGCCCATTTGTCTCCACCTATACATCTGTCCAAATGTTTCTGCCCCTCCCAGGAGGTCTTTTCATGTAACTGCCTCAAGGACCCCGGACTCTGCTCACTATCCCACCACTCTGCCGGGCCTCCTGCTGATGAGGACTCTGAGTTCCCAGGCTACAAAAGGGGTGGCAGTGTATGGCTCAGGAATGCTGAATATGGGAGGCAGGGGTGCTTGTGACCCTAATAAATTCCAAATCCTCTTCCCTGCCACCTCCGGTTCTTCTTGTGTCCAAGTCCTCAGACCCTTCGCCACCTCCCCCTCCTTTCCCTTTCGCGAAGGATTGTTCCCTTTCACTGCCTGGTCTCCCAGGGCAACCCCCGCCGCCGGGTATGAGAGGAGAGAGTGTGTGTCACTGTGTGTGCGTGACACTCTGGGTCTTTTGGAGGGAGGGGGTCTCTGCCCCACCCCCTTCCACTGATCCTGCAGCCCCAGTCCCCTCCCCCAATTCCCTGGGTCCTTATGGTCCCCAAGGGTGATTTGTTCATGGCCCCATCCTAGTATCCAGTCTAGCCTTGGGAGGGGGTCTTGGAACAGGTGGCCCTCCCCCACCCCTCTCCTTTCTCTGAGTCCCCCCCCTCCCCTTTCTCTCCACCTTACAATAGCTGCAGCCGGCCGGGGGTCGGATGGGGGGGATTAGGGGAGGGGGCCAGGATTAGGGGAATGGGCCAGCCGATGAAAGGGGCTGGAGGAGAGCAGAAGGGAGGGAGGGGGCTGGGGGGAGGAGGAGGAAGGGGAGGGGGTCCGCGCTAATCGACTCTGGAGCCCACATAAGGACTGGCCACGGACTGAAGGAGAGGACAGGGAAGTAGGGGGGAACTGGGGGAGGGGGCGAGGGGACCCACTGCTGCCTTGTCCCAGAAAGAGGCCACCCCCTGGCAGTTGCAGCCGAAGTCCGGGAGCCCCAGTTCAAGCTGGAGGAGACAAGACGCCCATCACGGTCTCTTTTCCCCCGTATCCCTCTCATCCCCTGCCCTCAATGGGGATCGCTCTGCCCCTTCCTCTTCTCTTCCCTCCCGGTCCCCTTCCTTTACTGGGAAGTCCTGGAGGAGACTTCTGCCCGCTTCCCACTCCAGACATTCGGCCCCTTGTGCCCCCCACCTACACGCGCACAACCCCTCCCCGATAGGGGCCCCATCCTGTGTGTGTGTGTGTGTGTGTGTGTGTGTGTGTGTGTGTGTGTGTGTGTGTACATGTATGCATGCCGCGTGGTGTCTCCATTCCCCCATACCTCCCGTGTGCCTCCCTCCCCCGCCCCGGGCCGCGGCTCTTGATTGTCCAAACGCAATTCTCGAGTCTCTAACTCTGGCCGAGAGTTGAGTCTGGACGTCCCGAGCCGTCGCCCCCAAACCTCGAAGGGAGAGCGGGTCGGAGGGTCTAGGGAGAGCCAAAGCGGAGGGTGGAGCAGGTCACCAGGGTGGTAAGGGAATCCCGGGCACGTCGGGACTTAGTTGCGTTCACAGGACTGAAGGACTGTAGCGGCAGAGGTTCCTCTGCAGCCCTTTTTTCCCCGGAATCCCGGGCTGGGGTTATGGAGAAGTTGTGTGTGGGGAGGAGGGGCGCCCTTCCCCAGAGCCGCCAGGGGACGCGGAATGGGGGAGGTGGCCCCTTTTCCAATTCCCTCTGTCCCCTCCCGGGGTCCGAGAGATCCCAGGCCCCGCCCTCCAGAGCGGAGGCCCCGAGTGGGGGGCTTGGAAGGGGACAGTGGCTGAGGTCGGCCGCGCGACGGTGCTGGCCAGGGGACGGAGACTGCGGTCCCCACGTAGCGTGGGACTCCGGGGACGCCGGCTCCTCGCTGGGGCCGTGGGGAACCCAGGCGTCCACGTCGCGTCCCACCCGCGCCGCGACTGGCGGGTGACGTCTCCGCCGGCGGTGGGGGGTGGAGTGGAGTGGAGTGGAGGGGCAGGCGGAAGTGACGTAGGGCCCCAGCGCCCGGGCCATGGCGGCGGCGGCGGCGGCAGCGGGAGCTGCTGTCTGAGCAGCGGCTGCGGACCGAGCGAACTCGGCCGGGGAGCCCGGGCCCCGGGAGGGGCGCTGTGGCGGCGGGAGCGCGGACAGCTGGAAGCTGGTGAGGGGCCGCGCCGGCGTGGAGTGGGGGGGGCGGAGGAGGGAGCCTAGGGAGGGCGGGGTCTCCGCGAGGGGGGGGCCCCCCGCACCCC
>NW_006787800.1:1724767-1725642 GCF_000442215.2 Lipotes vexillifer
CCTCTCCTCCTCCCCGGCGGTGGAGCCCTCGTGGGGGGTCTGTGCCCGGTCACCATGACGACGCCGGCGAATGCCCAGAATGCCAGCAAAACGTGGGAACTGAGTCTGTATGAGCTCCACCGGACCCCTCAGGTGACAGGGATTCTCCCTTTACAACTTACTCCTTTTCCCCAGACCCCTCCATCCCCAGACCCCCATCTCACAGCCTGTTTTCCATTTTTTGCCCCATTCTGCCCGATTTCACACTCCCTGGTCCTACCTTTGAATTACCTTAATCTTTCAAAGCGCTTTCACATTTATCTCACTTAATCCTCAAAACAGACGTGCCAGAGAGGTAGAACAAGTATTACTATCTTCATTTGAAAGACAGTAAACAGGCTGAACTCACCTTCCCCGCTCCTCAGGTCCCATCATAGGCCAGTGCATTTAAGACTCACCTTGGGAGTTTATTAAAAATGGAATTCCCGCTGGCCCCTACCTGTAACATTGTGATACAGTAAAGGGATGGAACCCCAGAATCTGCTTTTTTTTTTTTTTTTTTTTTTCACGAATAGTAGAGCCAGATAAATAACTTTGGTTCAAAATGGAATCATCAAATCATAACATTTTGAACTGGAGGAACCTTTTCATTTTTTACTTTTTGGCTGGGGGTGGGGGAGGAATCTTCTTTCTTTTTTTTTTCTTTTTTTCTTTTCCTTAGCGTTACGCGGGCCTCTCACTGCTGTGGCCTCTCCCGTTGCGGAGCACAGGCTCTGGACACGCAGGCTCAGCGGCCATGGCCCACGGGCCCAGCCGCTCCGTGGCATGTGGGATCCTCCTGGACCGAGGCACGAACCCGTGTCCCCTGCATCGGCAGGCTGACTCTCAACCACTGC
>NW_006787800.1:1725789-1727700 GCF_000442215.2 Lipotes vexillifer
TTTTTTTTGCGGTACGCGGGCCTCTCACTGTTGTGGCCTCTCCCATTGCGGAGCACAGGCTCCAGACGCGCAGGCCCAGCGGCCATGGCTCACGGGCCCAGCCGCTCCGTGGCATGTGGGATCCTCCTGGACCGAGGCACGAACCCGTGTCCCCTGCATCGGCAGGCTGACTCTCAACCACTGCGCCACCAGGGAAGCCCCAGAATCTGCATTTTTAACCTGCATCCTAGGGGATTCTGATATAGGTAGTACCAAGACTGCACTGTAAGAAATTCTGTTGACCAAGTAAGTCTTCCACAGATGGAAAATCTGTGCCACACCCATCCCCAGGCCTATCACCAAACCTCAGATCCTCCTATTCCAAAGCTCCTACTCTTAGAATTCCCAGTTTCCTCAAGTGGCCAACGTGAGGTACCCAGATTCTGACATCTCACTGTATTTCTCAAGACTCCGATTTCATGGACCACTTGTTTCTAAAGCCCCTTTCCCTCCAACCCACTCACCACCTTTCCACTCATCAACGCCTCCAGGAAGCCATTATGGATGGCACAGAGATTGCAGTTTCCCCTCGGTCACTGCATTCAGAGCTCATGTGCCCCATCTGCCTGGACATGCTGAAGAATACGATGACAACCAAGGAGTGCCTCCACCGATTCTGCTCTGATTGCATTGTCACGGCCCTGCGCAGCGGGTAACAGGAGGGACAGGTTTGAGATGGGGGAGGGGGACAAGAGTTGGACCCTCCATGCCCTGGTGGCTGACTCCTCAGGACTTCCTTTCTCCCACACCAGGAACAAGGAGTGCCCTACCTGCCGAAAGAAGCTGGTATCCAAGCGGTCTCTGCGGCCAGATCCCAACTTCGATGCTCTGATCTCTAAGATCTACCCCAGCCGGGAGGAATATGAGGCCCACCAAGACAGGGTGCTCATCCGCCTCAGCCGCCTGCACAACCAGCAGGCGCTGAGCTCCAGCATTGAGGAGGGGCTGCGAATGCAGGCCATGCACAGGTTCGGGGGCCACAAAGAAGGTGGCAGCAGTGCTGATGGGACAGATCCGTGGGTCAGACTCCTGGGCCTGTCTTTGCTTCTAAGCCTCAGCATCCTGAGTGCTGATCACAGTCTAACTGTCACGCCTGGAGGTCATGGATGTAAACTGTAGCTTGTACTACTGTTCTTAAGGAAATAGCTCATCTAACTTTCTAGAAGTTAGAACAGTAGAGTGCTTTTTGAGCATGAGCTCTGAGTTCAGACTGCTGGGAATTAAATCACCTCCTAGGCCAGCATCACTCAGTCTTTAATGTGTATCCAAATTACCTGAGAGTCTTGTTAAAAAAGCAGATTCTGATTCAGTAGGTCACAAGTTGGGCCTGAGATTCTGCGTCTCTACAAGACTGCTACTGGTTCTTGGACCACGCTTTGAGAGGCAAAGAGACTATGGTCTCAAACTAGTTATTTAACCTCTCTAAGCCTCAGTTTCCTTAGCCATAAAATAGAGGTGATATAGTTATCTGTGTCCGTAGGATTTGTATAATTTGAGGCAATCAGTGCAAAATACTTAACAATGTGCTTAGCATGTAGTCAGTATGTAATAAATATTAGGTATCATCATTAAGATTTCCCTGATCTCTTAATTCTCTGAAGTTTAAAATCTAAACCCCTTATCCTTGGTGCTTTCTAACCTCGACCACTTGTTTCCACAGGGCCCAGCGTGTGAGGCGGCCGATGCCTGGGTCAGATCAGACCACAACGATGAGTGGGGGGGAAGGGGAGCCTGGGGAGGGAGAGGGGGATGGAGAGGATGTGAGCTCAGACTCCGCCCCTGACTCTGCCCCAGGCCCTGCTCCCAAGCGACCCCGTGGAGGGGGCGCGGGGGGGAGCAGTGTAGGGACAGGGGGAGGGGGCACTGGTGGGG
>NW_006787800.1:1727866-1745599 GCF_000442215.2 Lipotes vexillifer
ACTCCTGGGCCTGTCTTTACTTCTAGGCCTCAGCCTCCTGAGTGCTGATCACAGCCTAACTGTGACGACTGGAGATCATGGATGTAAACTGTAGCTTGTACTACTGTTCTTAAGGAAATAGCTCATCTAACTTTCTAGAAGTTAGAACAGTAGAGTGCTTTTTGAGCATGAGCTCTGAGTTCAGACTGCTGGGAATTAAATCACCTCCTAGGCCAGCATCACTCAGTCTTTAATGTGTATCCAAATTACCTGAGAGTCTTGTTAAAAAAGCAGATTCTGATTCAGTAGGTCACAAGTTGGGCCTGAGATTCTGCGTCTCTACAAGACTGCTACTGGTTCTTGGACCACGCTTTGAGAGGCAAAGAGACTATGGTCTCAAACTAGTTATTTAACCTCTCTAAGCCTCAGTTTCCTTAGCCATAAAATAGAGGTGATATAGTTATCTGTGTCCGTAGGATTTGTATAATTTGAGGCAATCAGTGCAAAATACTTAACAATGTGCTTAGCATGTAGTCAGTATGTAATAAATATTAGGTATCATCATTAAGATTTCCCTGATCTCTTAATTCTCTGAAGTTTAAAATCTAAACCCCTTATCCTTGGTGCTTTCTAACCTCGACCACTTGTTTCCACAGGGCCCAGCGTGTGAGGCGGCCGATGCCTGGGTCAGATCAGACCACAACGATGAGTCAGGGGGAATGAAAACCGGGGGAGGGAGAGGGGGATGGAGAGGATGTGAGCTCAGACTCCGCCCCTGACTCTGCCCCAGGCCCTGCTCCCAAGCGACCCCGTGGAGGGGGCGCGGGGGGGAGCAGTGTAGGGACAGGGGGAGGTGGCACTGGTGGGGTGGGTGGGGGTGCCGGTTCTGAAGACTCTGGTGACCGGGGAGGGACTCTGGGAGGGGGAACCCTGGGCCCCCCAAGCCCTCCCGGGGCTCCCAGTCCCCCAGAGCCAGGTGGAGAAATTGAGCTCGTGTTCCGGCCCCACCCCCTGCTCGTGGAGAAGGGAGAATACTGCCAGACGAGGTGAGAGCTTCGTCCTTCCCCAGACCACTGAGAAACCAAAGGTCTCATGATCTCCCATCAGAATTGGGCTTCGCCCAAACCCAGAAAGAATCCCTAACCCAGAGGCCCTTTGGGAAATCCCCAACTTCTTCTCCATTTGAGGCTTCCTGTGCCCTCAACCTGCCCTCTCTCCCACTCCAGGTATGTGAAGACAACTGGGAATGCCACAGTGGACCATCTCTCCAAGTACTTGGCCCTGCGCATTGCCCTCGAACGGAGGCAGCAGCAAGAGGCGGGGGAGCCAGGAGGGCCTGGAGGGGGCGCCTCTGACGCCGGAGGACCTGATGGGGGAGGCGGGGAGGGTGGGGGTGCCGGAGGAGGTGACGGCCCTGAAGAGCCTGCCTTGCCCAGTCTGGAGGGTGTCAGCGAAAAGCAGTATACCATCTACATCGCCCCCGGGGGCGGAGCTTTCACGGTGAGAGCCTCTGAGGGCAGCGGTGTGAGAGAGGAGAGGAGGGAGAGTGGCCTGGGGACGCAGAACCGAGATCCTGACCTGACTGACCAGCCCTCTTCTCCCTCTGCATCTCCCATCTCCCTTCTCTGTCCCTCCTCCTTCCCCATCATCCGTGTCCGTGATTTGCCCCATTTATTATTCCTTCTTCCTTTTTTTCCCTCCTCTCATTCATTTCCTTTACCATCTTTCCCAACTTACTTTCCTCTTCCCTCTCCTCCCCCACCCACCCCCTCTGTAGACACTGAATGGCTCGCTAACCCTGGAGCTGGTGAATGAGAAGTTCTGGAAAGTGTCCCGACCACTGGAGCTCTGCTATGCCCCCACCAAGGATCCAAAGTGACCCCTCAAGGGGACAGCCAGGGGATGGGGACCATGGGGTGTCCCTGAGTCCTGGCCCACCACCCAGCTTCTTTGTCCCCCAGAGCCCCCCAGCCCGGCCAGCCAGCAAGAGGACACAAATGAGGACAAGTGGCTTTTATACAAAGTATCTATATCAGATTCTTCTATATTGTACAGAGTGGGGCCTGCGCCCCCATCTACTGCCTTTTCTATTGCCCCCAACCTCCCATCCATGCAAGATGTTGGGAAGGGTGAAGAGCCCTTCCCTTCATGCCCTTCTACCAACAACAAATTTGCTTTTATTCCTCTTTGAAACCTGGTTCTGTGTCTCTTTATCAGGGGGTTACTAGAAGGAGAGGAAAACAAAGATCGGGGAGGGAATCCTAGAAATCATGTAGAATCAGCCTTGGAAATGGGGAGGAAATGTCAAAGGATATTCACGGTGTGTAGATCCCATTTTCCTGAACCTTCAAATCAGCAAATGTGAACGAAAATTGGAAGGACCTGTGAAGCTGTAAGAGACAGGGTGGAGAGCAGAGAGGTGTGAAGTCAGATCCCAAGCTTTTCCCCTATGACCTGAATGCCCAGGCTGAGATCCCGGGTTTCAATACCACAGGGAAAGAAGGAAAGTGGCTCAAGAGGGTGACAAGGCAGGCCTGAGATGTTTGGAAGGGGTACAATTCCTCGTCCCTGCGAGAAGCTCCCTGCACATATCCCGCCCCCGGGTAGCCTCCCGAAGAAGACGGGCAGGGCCAGGGACTACAGTTCCCAGGAGCGAGCGAGCCGGTCGGTGCCCGCCGTGCCGCGGGGCCGAGCGGAGGGAGGGCTGCCCGGGAGTTGTAGTTCTGTGCCGGTCCCGGCGGCAGCGGAAAGCCCAGGTGGGGGCGTCCAGTAAAGCGCTCGCTGCTCCGCACCCCCAACGCCTCGAGTTCCGGGGTCAGGGGCCCCCTTAGCGCGCCACGCCCCGGCGAGGTGGAGAGGATCGCCTTCCCAGGAGGGACTGACGCTGCCTCCCGCCACCCCCTTTGGCCTCTCTGCCCCTCACTTCCTGTTTCCGTTGCCCTTCGCGCCCCCACCCCACTCCGCCCCAAATTCCCGTGGCTCGCTCAGTCTCGGCCCTCCCGGCTGAGGAGTCAGCCTCGGCGTCTGACTCGCTGGCCCGAGGGCACCTCACTCCACACTTGGCGTTTCTCGTTTGCTGCCCCTCGTCCCTTTCACCCTCAGTACGACGGACGCAGGGGGTACCCTCCAGCCCAGGTGACCGGGCGCCCACCCCCGAGACCTCTCGCCCTGTAGAAATAGACAACACCCACTTCACCTTCGTAGAAGCCCCTTTCTACCCCCGCCTCCCTGGATACCCGATCCTGGCTCCCCTTTTCTCCCACCCCAGGCATCCAGGGGGTCGACGCTCCCGGGATGTGAGGGCGGGAGGAAGGTGGGCGTCGCTCCCGGAGTTTCAAGGGAGAGAAACCGATGGCGAGGAGTCGCGGGAGGTACCGAGGTGGAAGCCGAAGAGTCTGGAATGAACCCGGCTTCTCTTCTGGTTCCAGCGGCTGCCCGGAGCAACACTTCCTCACTCTCCTCGTTCTCGCCAGCCCTACCCGACCCGGCGGCCCTTCTGCCTCTTCCCCCGCCCTCTGGCTTCACTCTGGAGCCGCCTGCGGGCCTTGGTCCCCGGTCTCTCCTCTCCTAGGGCCCCAGTCCACACCACGGCCCACGCCTCTCCGCCGTTCCGCTTCTCACGCTCCTCCTCGGACCCCTCTCTGCTGCCAGTGCTCTGTCGCCCTCCTCTGCCCCCGAGACGCTGAACTTCGCAGGCTGCCTGTTTCTTTAGATGGCACCATGTGAGTGACATACAGAACTGTTGCTCCAGGTCCATCTCCCCTGCCCACAACAAAGAAAAAATGACTACCTGACCTGACCAGGCATTCCCCTTCCCCAATGCTGGCAGAAGGGGGCGGGGGTTGCTCCAATTCTGTTCCACCCCCACTCCCTGAGATAGCTCCCCAAGTCTTTCAGCCTCTGTCAGTGTAGCCTGCACCTATGGGTGAGGCAAAGTGAGAGACACAAAGTATACAAAAGGGAACCTGATTATTTTGTTGAGAGACAAAATACAGAGCATAAAAGGAGAGTAACTACCCAGAGGAGCAAGGTGGAGAAAGGAAGACATTAGATTCAGACTGATCGGGGTCCAAATTTCCACCTCGCCACTTACAAACCACACGACCTCGCATAGGAAAGGGACTTGCGAGGTGGGGCCCGCAGTTGTGTATTAACAAGCCCTCCATGTGAATCTGATGTGCTCGGGGCCCAGAACCCCTGCAGTAGATACTCTGGTCCTTACAGTGTGAATGACAAGTGTCCCCTTGGAGGGATGCCAGGCCTCAGGGCAGGGGCATCACTGGAAGCCGCAGGGTGGTCAGGAAGAGCTTCTCAGAGGAGGTGCCACCAGGCTGGATGGACGGGAGGGAAGAAGGAAGTAGGTGGGGGGCCTGGGGGGGGAGGGGAGCCTCTCTCTCTGTTAGTCTCCCCCTCATTTTATCTCTTTCAGGCTTCTTGGTCCCCAAACCGAAGCAGATTATGTGTCTAAGTGCAGAAGCTGAGCCCCAGAGCCCAGGGCCAAAGGAGACCCCTGCCCAGGTGAGGCCTAACCCTGAGGGCTTGGTTGTCACCCAGCTGCCCTCAAAACCCTGGCAAACTGCTCACGGGAAAGTTGTGCCCTGGGTTCCTCAGGGTGGGGCTCAGCCTGCCTGCACCACCTTGGTCTCTCTGCCTCCCCCCGCTCCTGGCTGCTCTCACCTTAATCCTCCTCCCCTACAGGCTGGGAGCCAAGGCAGAGGAGAAGGAGAAGGCAGGACAGACCTCCAGCTCCCCATCTACCCCTTGACCCCTCTGCTGTCACAGCTGACCCTGTCCCACATCCCTCCCAGCAGCCCCTGCTCCCACCCCAAAGCCCTTTTCTGGCCTGGACTGTGGAGCCTCCTTTTGTCATGCTCCCACCCCTCCCAGCACCGCCTGGTCCATTTGAGTGAGAGGCCCTTTCCCTGCCCCCAGTGTGGGAAGTGCTGCAGCCACGGGGCCACCTGCCCCTGCCCCTGCACTCCCACACAGGTGACAGGCCCTATGGCTCTGGCCTCCATGGCTGTGGCTTCACTCAGAGCCCCCTTCTGCTTTGACAACCATCCACACCCAGTGGGAAGGACAGGGATGAACAGAGCGGGCCGCCAACCCCGCAGCACTCCAGGAGGGTAGCCCTGGGGACAGACTCCCTCCACAGTCGGAGTGACTGCCTCTTCTGTGGGAGGCATAATGGGGCACGGCTCCCTGACCCACCCCATCCCCGCCAGAGCCACCACATTAGGTGATCAGAGTGTCTCACCGGGACCTACTCAGAGCTGGAATGGCCAGGTCCACCTCACTTCTTGTCCACAATCTAATCGCCCAGGAAAAGAGCTTTTCCTGTTTCTTAGAAAGGAATCTGTACTTCCAATCTCCTGTCCTCCATCTGAGAAGTTTAACCAGGCTGCCTGAGACCTACTGCCATCACAGACGGATCAGATTTCCCGGGATTTTCTTGAAAGGATTTTTTAAAGAGATAACTGAATCCCCAGAGATCTCCATGACAACCCCCACCATCAAATTCTAGTTGCCCACAAATCCCACCCAACCCCATCACTTCCCCCAGAGGCCGCTGGGTGCTTCTTGCCTCCGGTGCTAAAGCTACACCCAGCACCCCATCGGATGAGGCCATCTCCCTGTGCCCACTCCTGGACCCACGGGCCCTGTTTCAGGGCTTTCTGTGACCTTCAGTGCATTTCACGCTAAGAATAAAGCCCAGACGGAGGCTGCTCTTTCCAGCAGCACCATGGGCCTCTTATTGAAAGGTGAAAATAGGCAGAGGCATGTATCCAAGGAGAAGGAAGGGAAATGGAGGAGATGGAGACCAGTGGAAGAAGCCCAGGGAGGTTGGGGGAGAAAGCGGGAGGTTCTGGGTGTGGAAAAAGTGGAACAGGGCTGTGTGGGAGAAGACAGACAAGAAACACCTGGCCAGTACAAGCCCTTCCTTGCATTTGCACTTCCGCAAGATTCCTCACTTACTGTCTTCTTCATGTGCTGGGAAACTGGTTTTGAACAAGAGTCAGCAGGGAGTCCCACAGAGGATCCCCTCCAGATTGGCACCCTGGGGCCCAGCGTGGCCCCGAGGAGGGCACCATCATCACTCACTCTTGTAGGAGGTTCTGCTAGGGGAGTTTCCCCCTTGGGCGGCACCAGCAGTAAATTTATTGTTATTGTTCATGTTCAAGGATAAGGTAGACCTTAGTTCTTGTATTAACTTCCCCCAAAGAAAACTCTTTAGAACTTGGCCAATTTCTCCCAATGATGTATCAGAGAGGCTGATTATTGCCACATGCAGGAAGGGATGAAAGAACCTCTAAGGTAAAAGGATCACTTGGGAGACCGCTGGTCAGTTTCACCCTTTCAGAAACTATGTATTGAGTCCACCATGTGTCAGGACTGTTCTAGGACCTGCGTACCACAAACAGGTGTGTGATGTGGACCCTGCCTTTGAAGAATGTGATCTCAGGTGTTCGTGGTGAGCATCTCAATATTGAATCCAGCATCTAGTCCTAACAAGTGTATCCACTATAATATCTCTCAAGTCTGTCCACTCTTCGTCCCTCCACCTCCCGGGCCAGCCACCACCTGGACTGTCTGGCTCTTCTCTGAATCACTGAGATTCTGGAGAGGCCGGAAAGACCTTCTCTGAAACAAGAGGCATGCCTGAGTAAGAGAGACCTTTCTGAAATGCAAATCTGATGGTTTCAGGCACCCTGCTGAAACACAGTCAATGGTTTCCCACCGACCTTAAGTTAAAGACCCAAGTCCTTAACCTGGCCTCTAAGGCCCCTTGGGGTGTGGCCCCACTGGCCTCTCCAGCCTCACCTCCCACTACTCACCCCTATCACTCCCTAGCGCTCTACTCCACCGCGGCGTGCTTCCTCCCGCAGGCTGGGCCCTCCACCCAAAAGGCTTCTTCCATTTCTCTTTTAAGTGAGCTCCTGTGCATTCTTCAGATCTCAGCTCCTTTACCACATCCTCAGGGAAGGTACTCAGACCTTCCTTTCGGGTCAAATTCCCCTCCTCTGAGCTCCCACACCAAGGCTCACTCTTTCTCCGAGGTACTGTGTGTGGTCGCAGATCTGTGTTTTTTGGGGATTACTCGATTGGTGTCTGGCTCCCCATGGAACGTAAGCTCCCTGAGGGCAGGAGCCAGGACTGCAAATGCTCACTCTTGTCATTCCCTGGACCTGGAACTGGACACTCTATGAATATGGAGTTGAAATATTGGTTGAAAGGATGCATGCATGCCTGGATCTGGGGCAGGGGACGCATATTTCAGGATCTCAGGATGGATTGAGGCCGTGATTCTCCCTCCAACAGCTGCAGCCCAGGAGTCCCATATGTCATTTCCTTAACACCATTCCTTCCTTCATGTTTCCTGGCATTGTCCCTCCACTGTTGAGCCTCCGTCCCAGACTTCTCCACCTTGCCCATGAGACCCCTTCTCCCTTTGACTTCCTAATGCCCCTTCCTGGTTTTGCCTCCTTGGCTTCAGAAGGCAGCACTGAATAATATGGCAACAGTGGAGGATTCAGAACCAGAAATCTGGGTTCAATAACTAGGTAAAAGTATTAGCGGTGTGACCTTCAGCTGGCTTTTAAACCACTCTGAACCCTAGCTTTCTTATCTGTAAAATGGGAACAGCTTCAGAATCAAGCAAGATGGAGGATGTGGAAAATCTAAAAGCACCATCACCTAGAAATACTGATAAAAAGGAAAAAAATTAAACATAATAACTGAGTTCTCAAAAGGAAAGTAAAATCCCAGGTGCTAGAAACAAAGAGAAAACTGAAAGCCGGAGGGTGACGCTGACTGTGGCTACGGTTACTAGGAGGGTGCTGGGAAGGAACAGGTTCTGTCAACCTGTTCTGTTTCACCAGCCACCCAGAGACAGATGAGGTCTCAGTCCTGAACAGGTGGGGAAATTAGATGAAAGACAGCCAAAGCTGACTCAAGAAGAAATAGAAAGCCTGACAGCTCTATAAATTCTAATAAATTGAATGAGAAATTTTAAGTACACACACACACACACACACACACACACACACTACCCAAATGGCTTTATTATTCTGCTAACTCTTCAAGGAACTGTTTATTTATTTATATAGACCGTCCCAGACAATGGAAAAAGAGGACCAATTGAACTTATAAGATTGAAAATCCTAAATGAAATATTAGCAAACTGAATCCAATGGAGTTTGTGCAAGTGCATGTATATATGCACGTGTGTATGTTTGACCAAGCAGAGTTTATTCCAGGAATACAAGGATGGTCTACTTTAAAAAAATCTGTTAATGATATTTACAGCATTGACATATTAAAAGGAAAAAATATGATTGTCCCAATAGGTAGAGATGCACCTGGATAAAGTTTAACACTAGTGATTTAAAAAACAAATCTAGCTAACTAGGAATAGAAAATAACTTCCAACACTAATACAAAGATACTAGTTTTTACTGTTTCTATTCAACTTGTGCTGGGGGTGGTGGTGGTCTGAACTAGCACAATAAGAAAAAGTAGGAGTAAAGGCATAATTATACATAGATGATTGATTATTTACAAAGAAAATTTATGAGAACCTACAAACAATTAAAACTAACACCCTTTTGGGGGGCAAGATGAATATTCAAGCATCAATATGGCTATACAACAGCAATAAACAAATTTTGTTTTAAGAAAATACCATTTGTAATTGCAACAAAAACTATAAGATACTTAGGAATCAATATAGCAAAGTATGTGCATGAGCTTTATGGAGAAAATTATAAAACTCTATTGGAGAACATGAAGAGAAGACAAAAAAGAATGGAGAGATATGCCATGCTCATGAAGAGGAAAACTCAATATACAGCTGATTAGTTTTTCTCAAATCTATACATTTAGTACAATTCTAATCAACATCTATACTTTTAGTACAATTCTAATCAAAAGTACTAGAATTTAGTGCAATTCTAATCTCAATTCTATTTAACAAGCTGTTCTTAAAATTCTTGTGGAAGAGTAAATGGCCAAAAAAAGTCAAAACAAGTTTGAAGTGCAAGAGTACCGGAGTGTTTGCCTCACCGTATATCACAGCTTTAAAGCTGGAGTGATTAAAGAAGTGTAGGCCTGACACATGGACAAATAGATAGACCACGGGTCCAGAATCAGACCCGCAGAGATATGAGAACTTTGTATATGACAAAAGGAACATAAGTCAGTGGAAAAGGATGGACTATTTCTTGACTTGTCTGGGGTTAACTGGCTATCCAAATGAAAAACAAAATGGATCCGTGCATTACAACAGATCCAAAAATAAATTTCAGATACCTTAAATATGTGAAAAAGAAAACTTTAAATTCTTCAAAGAAAATACAAGAGAATACATTGATGATATCAGCATAGGGAAAGAAATATCTTTTGAACTTTGGAGAAGGGAAAGATTTCTTAAACAAGATACAAAAACACAGGCAATAAAAGATTGACACATACAACTACATTAAAAAATTTTTTTAACTTCTATGAGACAAGAAACAACAAAACAAAAAGAGAAGCCACAGACTTTGAGACTATTTACAACCTATGTGACCAATAAAGGGTGGGTATTCAGGATTTATAAAGAACTCTTGCAGATCAATAAAAAAAAAAAGGACAAGGCAGGGGGAAATGAGCAAAAGCTATGAACAGGTAAGTCATCAAAGAGGAAGCCAAATAGCTAATAAACATAGGAAAAGATGCTCAACTTCCCTAATAATGCAAACCCAAACCATGAGATACTACTTTACTAAATCAGCAAAATTAAAATAACTCTGATAACAAACACCAAGTGTTGACCAAAATGTGGGATATTAGGAACTCATCCGTTTTGGCTTGAAGTGTGAACAGCTATAACAAATTTGAAGGGAAATTTGGCAACACTTAATACTGAAAATACACATACCCTAAAACCCAGCTCTCCGGCTTCTAGATGTATTCCTTAGAAAAACATTTATAGGGGCTCCCCTGATGGTGCAGTGGTTGAGAATCCACCTGCCAATGCAGGGGACACGGGTTCGAGCCCTGGTCCGAGAAGATCCCACATGCCACGGAGCACCTAGGCCCATGCACCACAACTACTGAGCCTGCGCTCTAGAGCCCACGAGCCACAACTACTGAGCCCGTGAGCCACAACTACTGAAGCCTGCACACCTAGAGCCCTTGCTCCACAACAGGAGAAGCCACCACAATGAGAAGCCCACACACCACAACGAAGAGTAGCCCCCGCTCGCCACAACTAAAGAAAGCCCATACGCAGCAACAAAGACCAAACATAGCCAAAAATAAATTATAAATAAATAAACAAACCCTGATCATGCATAGCTCTTAAAAAAATTTCTACATATGTACAAGGAGGCAAGGATAAGAATGGGCATTGCAGTATCATGTGATTGTCAAGAAAACATGGAAACATCCTAATCTGTCCTTAAGATAAAGGAATGGATAAAGTATGGTTTATTCTTACAGTGGACTGCTACACAGCAGTTAAAATAAATGACTTATTTACCAACATATAAGTAAAAGAAAGTTGCAAAAGTGGATGTTTTATGATATTCATGTGTTTTAGAATACACAAACAATGATACACGTTAAAAAAAAAAAAAAAAAAACCTATTTGTTGGGACTTCCCTGGTGGCGCAGTGGTTACGAATTCGCCTGCCAATACAGGGGACAAGGGTTTGATCCCTGGTCCGGGAAGCTCCCACATGCCGTGGAGCAACTAAGCCCGTGTGTCACAACTACTGAGCCTGCGCTCAAGAGCCAGCGAGCCACAACTACTGAGCCTGCATGCTGCAACTATTGAAGCCCGCGCCTAGAGCCCTTGCTCCGCAACAAAAGAAGCCACCACAATGAGAAGCCCGCCCACCGCAATGAAGAGTAGCCCCCGCTCACTGCAACTAGAGAAAGCCCGTGCACAGCCATGAAGACCCAACGCAGCCAAAAATAAATACATTTATATTTTAGAAAGCCTGTTTGTTAAAGTAGAAAATATGCATGGGAATAATTCCCAGTGACTTCAGAATGATAATTACCACCTAGAAAAGAGAGGAATGGGATGAGCTTTAGCTATAACTGTAATGCTTTTTTAAATTACTATTTTTAAAGAAAAAGATACAAAGCAACAGAGGCGATGCAGCCATGAAGATTTGCTCAATTGGGTTGCTGTGATGAGCTTCTACGGCTTAACTTCTCCCCACCCCCCAAAAGTGTGTGCTTTGGAATCTGGCAGAGACACAACCTCAAACTTTCTCAGGATTCAGTTGTAGTCAGCTTTCGTTTCCAGGATATAGGGTAAGAGATTGCAGAAGCATTTCCCTGGGGCCAGAAGGATGTTAATTATGAGAGCAGAAGTTCAAGGTTTCAGGTTGTGCTGTGCCAGAACTGAGGGCCGGATCCCAAGTGACAAAGGTGCCCAGGTGTGGTTTCATAAATGTTGCACATGATAGGTGAGGTCCCCTAAAGTCTGTGGACCAGAGCAGGGCCGCTGTGGTCCAGGTCTGAGCATGACACTGTTTGTGATCATATTCATATTCACTTCGAATTCACTTTTACATATTCACTTTTGAATACGCTAAGTCTTTGGTACCTTTGAGACATCCAAGTAGGGATGCCAGGTAGGCAGTCAGATCCACAGGTCTGGAGATCAGAGGAAAGACATAAATTTGAGAGTGATCAGCTGATAGCAACTGAAGCCGTAGGAAGGGAGGGATGGATCTCCTGGAGGCAGAGTGTAGCATGAGAAGAGGAGGGGTCTAGGGCTCAGGACCCTTGAGGATCTCCAATACGACCAAATAGAGCAGGATGAGCCAACAAAGTAGCAGGGAGCAGCCAGAGTGAGAGGGGAAAACCCAGGAGAGTGCTCAGTCCTGGAAGCCAAATAAAGACTGTGTTTCAATGTAGAATCAGTCAAGGGCTTCCCTGGTGGTGCAGTGGTTAAGAATCCGCCTGCCAATGCAGGCGACATGGGTTCGAGCCCTGGTCTGGGAGGATCCCACATGCCGCAGAGCAACTAAGCCTGTGCACCACAACTACTGAAGCCCACACACCTAGATCCTGTGCTCCACAACAAGAGAAGCCACCGCAATGAGAAGCCCGTGCACCGCAACGAAGAGTAGCCCCGGCTTGCTGCAACTAGAGAAAGCCCGTGCACGGCAACGAAGACCCAACGCAGCCAAAAATAAATAAATAAATAAAAGAATTGGTCAAAAGCATTGAATACTGGAGGGAGGTCAAGCAGAAGAAAACTAAATAACGGATTTAATGAAATGAGGGTCATAAAAAAAGCACCTGTGTGGCCTGGGAGAGGTGGACACCAGCCCAAGAGGGTTGAGGCGTGAGTGGAAGTGAGGGACTAGAGAGAGAATTTTCCCCCAACTTTTTATTATGAAAAGTTTCAAACATACAGAAAAGTTGAAACTATAGTATAATGATCACTTGTACATCCACCACTTAATTTAAAATCGTTATCATTTATACGTACATACAAACATTTACATATTTAGATACAGTCCTTGAACCATGTGAAAATTTAGGAGATCGTGGTGCTTCACACTTGAACACTTCAGCACACATTGCCTCAAAATAAGGACTTCCTCCAGCTAAGGAAATAACAGTTATCTCGGTCCCTAATACCACCTCATATACAGAATATACTCAGATGAACCCCCAAATGTCTTTTATACATGGCTTTTCAAATTAGGATCCCATCAATGCACACGCGCTGTGTGTGAGAGAGTGAGGCTGGATGAGGGGATGGAGAGGTACAGGGAGTGGTCAGAGGAGGAGGTGAGGTGGAGGTGGGGGTTAGTTTTTCGTGTTTTATTTTGAGAGGGAGAGGCTGAAGATTCAGGAGGGGGAAAGGGGGAGGGTAATCAAGGACATGGGATGCAGTCACAGGTAGAGAAACTGGCTTTGGGCAGGAGGAGGGCAGTGCCTCTGCTCCAATGGTTCTCAAAGTGGGGTTCCCAGCCAGCAGCATCAAGCATCACCTGGAAACTAGTTACAACTGAAAATTCTAGCCCCCCGCCACCCGCTGAATAGGAAACGTGTTTTAACATGCCCTCCAGGCAATTCTGATGCGCCAAGTTGGAAAACCATCACTCTTTTCTTAAGGAACAGGGAGAGATGGGCACAGGTGCTATGTGGATTTGGTAACAGGTGGTTGAAGGAGCCCACCTCTAATGGCTTCAGTTTTCTCTGTGATGTAAGAGCAAGATCATCAACTGAATGTGAGGTGGAGACAGAGAGGCTCCAGGATCAGGGAGTTTAATGTAGCCAATGACCAGCCTGATGTGACTGGTTAACAAAGCAATGCCTCTTACGGACCACGAATGAGGAATGGTGCCCATTTCCCGGCTCGAGACTTCCTCCAACACTTCTTAGCTTGAAGAGTAAACTCCTGAAGAAAAGAGATCATTAGGCTCACCGGGGTTGAGGTTTTGCCTGAGAGATACAAAGGATGGAAATATAGCGGGGTAAGGCAGGTCAGGATACTGTCGAGAGAGTTGATGAAATGAAGGACCACACAGGTGTAGCCACATAAGGTGGGGCTGATGGGCTGGAGGAAGGGAGGCATCACTGACCCGGAGGTCCCGGGAGACTGAGAAATGGTTGCGAGAGGAGCAGAGACTGAAGGGGGGAAGCTTAGGAGATGGGGATTGAGTGACTCTGGAGGAGCCACTGCAGATGACATGGTCCAGGGCGTGACAGTGAGGAAGGGTTGCCAAGTCGGAGTGGAGAAGGTCCAGGGCATGAAGTCACCAAGGTGTTCAGATGTCAGGTGGGCAACAGGTCCCCTCCTTAGACAATGAGATGGGAAGAGACAGACAGTTTGCCGAGTGCCAGAGTCCTCCTGAGCGAGGTGGAGAGGTCTGGGAGGGGACAGACAGTAGCAAAAAGGAAGACAGCAATTTAGCCCAATGGCTGAGCCCCGGAGGTAGAGGGTTATTTTAAAGCAGAAACTGGGGGCGGTGGGGAGGAGGAGGGTCTGGAGGCAGCAATCTGGAGCAAGGAAAGCACCCTCACCTATAAGAAAATAAACAGCTGTCATTTCAGAAGCCTTCAGGGGAGGTAGTAACCTCCAGGGAGAGTTCAATTTCGGTTAAAGCCAGGAAGTGGAGGGGGCGCTCCAAGGAGAAGTGAAGGGTAGGAGGAGACTCCCAGCTTATTAGAGGGCACGAGGGTGGGTTCAGGAGGGGGCACGTGGGTCAGAGCCAGAAAGCACAGAGTGGTGGAGACAACAACGCGGTAGAGTAGGTGGGGGCCAGGGAGTTTACATTTTCACTCTTAAATACAAAAACAGGGATGGGAGGCAGGCTGGATATCATCTCATTAGTCTCTGGGAAGCTATAAGAAGTGATGGTTCAGGATGTGGCCTCTAGAGAAGACCTGCTGGATTCAAATCCCAGCGTTGTCATGCACGACCTTGGGGCAAGGTCTCTGGGCCCCCATTTCCTCTTCTGTAAAATGGGGATAACAATAGTTCTGACCTCACAGGTTTGTTGTGCTGAGCCAGTGACTTAGTGTGTTAAATGTTGAGAACAGTGTCTGGACAGGCATTTCAGATAACTCGGTGATGTCTCCCAAGCCCAGGGGAGCAGGCTCTTGGCTCACCTGGCCCCTGCCCTGTGCTAGGTAGGAAAGCCAAGTAGCCACCCCTTGGATGGGAACGAGTTTGATGAGCAGCTGCAAATGCAAGAATGACTCCAAGATCAGAGACACCCAAGAAGATCCTGGTAGAAAAATGGACTCTTTGGGGGCAGCAGCTTGGGGTCACTGCCTACCTCTGGGAGGGGGGCTTGGTTCCCCAAGATCACAGAAGGTTTCATTGCTACATATCAGGCCAGTTGTGGCTTCTCTAATGATAGCATGTCTAGCTCTACCACAAAAATACAAGATGTCAATGCTAGGGATGCAGAGGAACTTCTGCAAGAAAAACCTCAAACCCACTGATCCCAAAAAGAGGGGAGAGAAGAGGAAGAAGCAAGATGGTCTCATGTCCACAAAGATAGAAATACAAATGTATTATATATCTAATCTAGACATTACAGTAGGTGAATTTACACAGCTGACCTCCAAATTTTGCATTATTATGAGAGATCGTCAGAAGAATTTAAGGTCAAGTTTTACAAAGATAATCAAAGAAATCTTAAAGGAGGTGGGCTTTGCTGTTATCTTTGGATCTTGCATTACAGCTCTTCAATGAAGATGAAATTGGAAGCTCTAGGGAGGAATGGACAGGGAGTTAGGGGTTAGTAGATGCAAACTATTACATATAGAGCGGATAACAACAAGGTCCTACTGTATAGCACAAGGAGCTATTATATTCAATATCCTGAGATAAACCATGAGGGGAAAGAATATAAAAAAACTATATATGTATAACTGAATCACTTTGCTGTACAGCAGAAATTAACACAACATTAAGAAGCTACACATTACAGGTCAAAGCGGCAAAGTTTCAGCTGAAGGAGTGATATGATGCCTCAAAAAAGAATAATACGTACAAAATCTACAAGCAGCAGCTGTCTCTGCAACAGAAGCAATTGGACTGGAGACCTGAGAGGCAAGATGGGCCAACCAGAATGTACCATGAGTGAGTTGTCATCATCAAAAATATTTTCATCCAGTGGATTCAGAGGATGATCCATTGGTGCCGAAGGAGATCAGAGAACACCTCTGAGTAGAGTGTTCCAAGCCTGGACAAATTAAGAAACTCCTTTTCTTTGATAGGCATGCAGCTGGTGTGGACTCCATGTCCTCGAGGAATGCAGAGGAAGCTGGTTATTATATTCAAACCCTTGACGGAAGGTGGTTTCATGGCCGTCAAATCATTGCCCACGCAGGGGATGGGATTACAGACTATCGGGTTGAGCAGGCCTCAGGAGAGAGGGAGAGTTGAGGGTAAAGGGGAATCTCCAAAGGCTAAGTGTGTGTATGTGAACTGAAAATAGTTAATTCTCCTGTGTGCGGTGATATACCAAGAGAGGTGGAGTGGGAGGGCGCTGCACCACAGGCAGCAGTGTTTTGTCACTATCATTGTAGAATTGCTGGTGCATGGTAACAATAAAAAGTCGATTTTAGTCTTATTTAAAAATTCTCTACAGACAACTGAAGAAATACTGAATTTCACTTTGAGGCTAGTGAAAATAAAATGTACTTTTCCCCATCCTCCTTCACAGATCCTTTGGGATGCTGATTAAGAGCCTTGCCTTAGAGCCAGCGATGTCTCAGAGTGGAAAGGAAGCCAGGTCAGGAGAACACGTTGCTCCCCGCCCACCAGTCTTCTGACCCTTGGTCCCTAAATCCTGGAATTGTTCTGGCTTCTGTCCTTTCTAAATCCTGCCTGTCCAGCTTTTCCCTCAGTTCTGTAAAGATCCTTCTAGTAATTTACTCTTACTTCACCAGAGTTAATTTGTTATTTCTCTGCAGACAGCTGCTTCCTCAGCTCCATGACTCCCAGCCTGGAGTCATGCAACAGGTGAATTTGGGGCACAGAAGGTTCGAACCACTGAATGGCTGTGTGGTGTTGGGCTCATTACTTACTCCAGCACGTGAACCAGGAAGAACACCTCCAAGGACAAGTGTGTGAATTCGGTGAGATGACATATCTGCTCTATGATTTCAGGGACCTTGATTTATTCTCTGCTGAATCTACAGTGCTTGTCACAGAACACAGAGAAGGGGATCAATACACATGCCTTGGTTTAATGAACTCTATCTGAAAACACTCTATAAACTCAAATGCAACATGAATTGCTACATCCATTTTCCCCAGGATGGAGAGAGCTGATTCTATTCTTCCCTTCAAAGTTGTCTTGGTCTTGCTTTCTCCTTCTTTCCTTGAATCTTTACCCTAAATCTATGTTGGAACCCAGCCAATTTGCCTGCTTCCCCTCATGCCTGATTTCCTAAAATCTGAAAAGCCACCCTTCTTAAATGGAGGGTGGGTGGGTTCATATTGATAGGATGGGAAGAAAGGAGGAATCTCTTATTTCTTTTGTCCTCAGGGTACATGTCCACATTCAATAGCTCTGAAATTGACGCTGAGATGGGCACCCCCATTTTACGCAGAAACAGAGCTGTTGAACACAGAGTAGATATTTCCCAGAGAGTCCAGTTAAGAAATAACTCAGGACAAGCTGAGGGCACAGAGGTGTAAAAATAGAGGGAAATGATATTTCTTTAAAGGACAGAGATCCCTTAGCATTGGGGCGCTATTACAATCCATAAGGACACCTCCAAGTCCTTCCTATACGACACTAGGTAAAGACAGGGACCGATGTACCAGATACAGACACGAGTCTTATAGGTTAGCAAAGGGAAGGAGGATATTGACACAGTCCCGTCCTAAGGAGTGATCCCTGATGCTTCTGGGTCTGTGAGGCCAGTGTGTCTGTCATCAGCAAAAGGAAAAAAGTGAAGAAGCTTGAGGGGCGGTGATGTTAGCCAGAAGTTATGAGTTTCAGCCTGGGGATCACAAGGACCCATCTAAGCCACAGGACTGAATGTTGTTAGACTGAAGGAAAAGTCCCTCAGTTGCTTCAGCTTGAAGGGAGCATGAAGGGGGCGCTTCAGCAGTCGGCCAAGTTTGAGCGGATGAACTCCATCCCCTGGTCGATGCTGCCCCCTGGAGGTCTATATAGGTATCGCGGCTCCCTTTCACGCGATTCTGTCGCCTTTTCATGCCCTCCTGCGACCTTTGGGTCAGAGGGCTCCTGTGGATTCCCGGAGCGGTTC
>NW_006787800.1:1745609-1746424 GCF_000442215.2 Lipotes vexillifer
CAATGTAACTTTAATGCCTCCAGGTTCCAGAATATGAGCCTCCTCATATTCCAGCAATGCTCCTCAGTGAGGCCTGCAAGAAACCGTGCTTATCAGTCCAGCGTATATACTTGGGTTCAGGGATGGACAGGAGAAGGGAAGGGCAGAACTTCGAAAACCAAGGTGCCAGCATGCACAGCCCTTCTCCCATCGGAGTATTAGTTGACTTTCGATGAAGACACCTGTCTCGGGAATCTCCCTCGTGGGATATCCAGAGACCCCCTTCTCAGAAACCACTCTGTCAAAGCAGCCTATGTCTCCCTAGTCCCAAGTCCCAAATCCTGGGCCCTTCTGTGCTCCTCGAGCTGGGGCAGGAATCAGGTCAAATCTGAGAATATCTGGATGCCCCTGGTGGTGGTGGGATTGGCGGCTAGTAACGGGACAGGAAGGTGGAGGCGCCCAGCGGTGAGCTCGCGGTCCCCCAGAGCCCAGCACACCACCGCCCAGCACTGGGCAGGCCTCAGGGAATGTCTGGGGCGAAGAGTCAGGCAGGGTAAACCTGGAAGGACGCCGAGTGGAGGGGGAAAGTGGTGGTGACACCGGGTGAGGTCAGTTAAGGACACTATCCTGGTTCTGCCCCGGAGGCGTCTGAGCCAGTCAGGAGCCGCCCTCAGTCCCCAACATCTCTGCACCCTCCCCGGCTCTTCAGTCCTTGAGACTGAAGCTCAGAGATATGGGTCCCAAAGCCAATCAGAGCGCTGCTCTCAGAGATGGGGCGGAACCCAAAAACGGCGGGAGCCGGAGAAAGCGGCTCCAGCGACCCTGCCACGCCCCCC
>NW_006787800.1:1746518-1747645 GCF_000442215.2 Lipotes vexillifer
AGGGTCCGCCGGCAGAAACCGGTCCAGCTCTGCCTCGCTATGCGCGGTCCTCGCTTTCAGCCACCCGCGCTCGGGCCACACGCGGGACCCCTTTGTATTCTCTCTGCCTCCGCGGGCGGGCTGGGCCTGCATCCAGAGTGCTGAAGCGGGGGCTGGGAGGGAATGATTAGGCCATAGGGGCGGAGGAAGCGTCGCCAAATTACCATTTTCCCCTGACTGTCCAGGCCTTCCCCCTTAGGACTTAAGGCGTCCCCATGTCTCCCCAGTCTAGAGTCTGAGTTCAAACGAGGTGTCCAAGCAGCGGCAGCAGGCAGGCGCCGAGTCATAGAAATGGATGAGATGGTCACATTGCAAACCTGGCCTACTAATGCCCCAGTGGTGTGGGTATTGCAGCCCTCTAGCAAGTGGCTGTGACAACCACATAAGAGGAGCTAGGGAGCTGACAGTGAAGGAAAGGAGGCAATCCCAGGGTCAGCCTGAGGAGGCAGGAGGCAAAGAGAGCTGGTGTCAGTGTCGGGAGCCAAGGCAGACCTTGGACAGTGACCAAGGTGGCACAGCCCTTGATGCATCTGCCATCTTAACCAGGGCCATTTCCTCCACCAGGCTGGTTACTCATAAAACAGTCTCCACCCTAAAAGCACTACAGCCACTCTTTTGGCCTGAGGTAGCTAGAGGTGAGAGGTAACCGTGTGCCCCTACTTTCTGGACACCCACCAGAAGGGATGTAGGCCCAGGAGGTAGTCAGAGAGCAAAGATGACCCTGGAGCAGAGATAGGGCTACTTGAAGGCCCCAGGAGGAAGGAGAAAAGAAATGGGAAAAGAGTGTTATGTCATGTTAAATATTTATTGTTTTCTGCAGACTGACCTTGGTGTAACTCTCAAGCCAGGAGGGGACTGGTTAGTGTTCAAGTTGCTGAGATCTTAGGTCAAAAAGCTACAGAAAAGAACTCACTTTGAGGGAAAAGAAAAAAAAAAAAATCAACCATTATGAGGCAGTCTCCCCTTCCCACACCAATTCGAAGAGTCGAGGCTTCACACCTCATAACATGGTGACAAGAGCTCAGTGAACCAGAAGGTTTTACTGGGAGAAGAAAAAAGCCCTGGGGGTGGGGCAGTGGAGGGAAAGA
>NW_006787800.1:1747655-1759424 GCF_000442215.2 Lipotes vexillifer
ACTGGAAACATAATAAAGGTCATTTTGGAAGCCCAGGAGGAAGTGGTCCTGGGAAACCTGAAGACATGGGAGATTCTGAAAGCCAAAGGGATTCAGCTTATCCTGATGAGGCAGGGTCCTGGGAATGAAGGAAGGGTGAGGCATGTCAAGGACCTGGGAGGCAAGGGAAGAACTGGAAGAGGGCCCCCAGGTGAAGAGGGGTATGGGATGGGGCACAGAAGTCCATGGAGAGGGCTGGCGGCTCCCAGGGTCCGGCGCATCAGAAGTTGGGCTTGTGCTTCTTGAGCTCCACCATGAGGTGGTGGATGTTGATGAGCTCGGCCCGGGCAGGCAGGGCTCGGAGCTGCGGCTGAGACAACACCCGGTGGAAGCGATGATAGAGCTGGATCAGCTGGGTCAGCGCTCCCTGCTCAGAGAAAGTCACAGAGGGATGAGAGGTGGGGTGGTGCTAAGGATGATGATTAGGAGTCAGGTTAGGGCTCATCCAGAACTTTGGGCACAGCTGGTAGTTGAAGATCAAGGGTCATTTGTATGATTCTGAGCCCAGAGAAAAGAGGGGGGAAAATCAGTGATGGGGTGGGGTGGGAGTGGGGACTGGGAACTGCAGGTCACCTGGATGATACTGGTTCCATTTTTGAAGTTGGTGAAACTCCGCATTACATCCTGACTCAGAGACTCCACTGATGATTTCCAGGAACTACCAAAGCCACGGATTAGCTGAGTAACCCGGGCTGAGAGCAGGAGGAAAGAGATCACGGCTAAGTGATATCTGATCCCTCTAAGTCTTCCCCAAGGCATAGCCATCCTCACCATGCAAGCCCTCTTTCCCAGTGTTCTCCCAACCCACTCTTTACTGCTCCACACCCTCCCCATGCAATCTGCATCCCTGAATTTTTCTTTTCCATTCACCTTTCCACTGACCCCATCACAACCACCCCATCCTCAGACCTTCTTCCCCTCGAAGTCGCTCAGCTTGTCCACGCTCAATCAAAGCCTCAGCTTCCTTCACAAATGCCACCAGACCCCCAAAGGGGGGAGACAGCAATTCTTCAATGAATTCCTGTAGAAACATACACACATACAGAGTTGAGTTTACTGGTGTTGGCAGATTTTCCCCAATTCTGGCATCATGCCCAACTTGGTCCTTAGAAAACTCCCATAACAGAACAGCTAAACTCTGCAAAGGTCATATACTTTAAGACACTGCCAGACTCACAAGAAGTAGGGGAAATCTCCAAGGATTACCCTCCTCAAAAAAAAATTTTTTTTTAATTACATTTGAAAAAAATTGAGCTGGGAGCAGAGGGCTGGAACCAGAGAAGTGGACAACTGGGAGAGGCAGGGCTACCAGAAGGCAAGTGGCCATGGCAACTCTGCTATCGGGATGCTGAGCCTGACCTCTCACAAGAGCCTCAAAGAGGTGCCAATGTAGACCCAGGTGGACGGCATCTTTCAGCTATTGCAAAAGGAGAGGCAAATCTTCTCTGAAATCCCCTCGATCCCAATTTAGGCCCCTATGACTGCTTAAGACCAAGAAAAGAACTCAAAGATCACCAGTCATAGAAGAAAGCAAGCTACCACGAGAGTCAGCACAGACAATAAGCAATGGACTTAGACCTCCAAAGACTGACAATGTTACAACTGTCAGATACAGAGCAGCTGTACATTCTGTAAAAACTGTTCAAAGAAGTTAAAGGTACAGACACAAACATGACCAATTAACAAGATTAGGAATGGAAAGACTTGAAACAAAATGGAATTTTAAAGAAATGATTTAAAAATTCTTAAAAAGTCAACTGGCTAAATCGCAGATTAGAAATATCTGGAAGCATGATAGAGCAAATTGCAATTTGTAATTAAAGAACTGACTCAGAATGCAGCACAGACAGATAAGGAGATGGAAATTTTTGAGACACTGATAAGTACAGAAATCTAATGGTCTAGGCAGTGATCATTGATGCTACTGGCAAAAAGTACACATTTATGGGAAAAAAGGAACAGTTTAGGCATGCCACAGAATGCAGTCAGCAAAATCCAGACTGTACATCATTCTACATGACAAATGACTCAATTTCTTCCACAAATTGCAGAGCAGGGCAGGGGGGTAAGATGGAAGGTAAATCTATAGATTAAAAAGAGACATGTGAAAAAAAAAAAAAAGAGAGACGTGTATGGATGCATATGGATCCTGACTTGAACCACTGTTTATGAGATAACTGGGGATACCTGAATACTGGCTATTTTGAGTGTTTTTTTTTTTCTTTTTTTGGCCACACCACAAGGCTGATCTCAGTTCCTCGACCAGGGATTGACCCTGGGCCACTGTAGTGAAAGCGCCAAATCCTAACCACTAGACCACCAGGGAACTCCCTGAAAGTGATAATTTTTTTTAAAGTGTGATAAAGTATTGTGGTTTTTAAAACACATCCTGATACAGATGAAGTGATAGGGATGTATAGGATTTAATTCAGGGACTTCCCTGGTAGTACAGTGGTTAAGAATCTGCCTGCCAATGCAGGGGACATGGGTTCGATCCCTGGTCTGGGAAGATTCCACACGCCGTGAAGCAACTAAGTGCGTGCGCCACAACTACTGAGCCTGTGCGCCAACAACTACTGAAGCCCGTGCGCCTAGAGCCCATGCTCAGCAACAAGAGAAGCCATCACAATGAGAAGCCCACACACCACAATGAAGAGTACCCCCGCTCGCCACAATTAGAGAAAGCCCACATCCAACAACAAAGACCCAATGCAGACAAAAAAAAAAAAACGTTTTAAATTCAAAATCACTGTGGGTAGTGGGGACAGGTGGGAGAAGGATGAACAGTGAGTGTTGATACAGATGAAACAAAACTGTCTGTGAGTTGTTATTCGTTGAAGATCTGTGATGGCCCCTGGGAGTTCACCATGCTATCCTCTATATAGCATGTACATCTGAAATTTCCCAAAACACAGCGTTAAAATGAAAAAGCAAACAAACAAGTAAAAAACAACGGAAGGGAGGAATTAAAATAGGAAAAGAAAAACCACAAAAACAAAAACCCAACCCAAATAGTAAGGTCTGGTAAGGGGAAAATGAAACTTTTATTCCATTTAAAAATAAACTACTTCCACTTAAAAATCTTTTGTGGAACCTAATATGGCACAAGTGAACCTGTCTACAAAACAGAAATAGAGCAGAAGCAAGAAGAACTACAATCCTGCAGCAGGTGGAACAAAGACCACATTCACAGAAAGACAGACAAGATGAAAAGGCACAGGGCTATGTACCAGATGAAGGGACAAGATAAAACCCCAGAAAAACAACTAAATGAAGTGGAGATAGGCACCCTTCCAGAAAAAGAATTCAGAATAATGATAGTGAAGATGATCCAGGACCTCGGAAAAGAATGGAGGCAAAGATCGAGAAGATGCAAGAAATGTTTAACAAAGACATAGAAGAATTAAAGAACAAACAAACAGAGATGAACAATACAATAACTGAAACGAAAAATACACTAGAAGGAATCAATACCAGAATAACTGAGGCAGAAGAAGGGATAAGTGACCTGGAAGACAGAATGGTGGAATTCACTGCTGTGGAACAGAATAAAGAAAAAAGAATGAAAAGAAATGAAGACAGCCTAAGAGACCTCAGGGACAACATTAAATGCAACAACATTCACATTATAGGGGTCCCAGAAGGAGAAGAGAGCCAGAAAGGACCAGGGAAAATATTTGAAGAGATTATAGTCAAAAACTTCCCTAACATGGGAAAGGAAATAGCCACCCAAGTCCAGGAAGCGCAGAGTCCCATACAGGATAAACCCAAGGAGAAACATGCCGACACACATAGTAATCAAATTGGCAAAAATTAAAGACAAAGAAAAATTATTGAAAGCAGCAAGGGAAAAATGACAAATATCATATAATGGAACTCCCATAAGGTTAACAGCTGATTTCTCAGCAGAAACTCTACAAGCCAGAAGGGAGTGGCATGACATACTTAAAGTGATGAAAGGGAAGAACCTTCAACCAAGATTACTCCACCCAGCAAGGATCTCATTCAGATTCGATGGAGAAATCAAAAGCTTTACAGACAAGCAAAAGCTAAGAGAATTCAGCACCACCAAACCAGATCTAAAACAAATGCTAAAGGAACTTCTCTAAGTGGGAAACACAATAAAAGAAAAGGACCTACAAAAACAAACCCCAAACAATTAAGAAAATGGTAATAGGAACATACATATCAATAATTACCTTAAACATGAATGGATTAAATGCTCCAAACAAAAGATATAGGCTTGCTGAATGGATACAAAAACAAGACCCATATATATGCTGTCTACAAGAGACCCATTTCAGACCTAGGGACACATACAGACTGAGAGTGAGGGGATGGAAAAAGATATTCCATGCTAATGGAAATCAAAAGAAAGCTGGAGTAGCAATACTCATATCAGATAAAATAGAATTTAAAGATTGTTACAAGAGACAAGGAAGGACACTACATAATGATCAAGGGATCAATCCAAGAAGAAGACAAAACAATTATAAATATATATGCAACCAACATAGGAGCACCTCAATACATAAGGCAACTAACTGCTAACAGCTATAAAAAAGGAAATCGACAGTAACACAACAATAGTGGGGGACTTTAACACCTCACTTACACCAATGGACAGATCATCCAAACAGAAAATTAATAAGGAAACACAAGCTTTAAATGACACAACAGACCAGATAGATTTAATTGATATTTATAGGACATTCCATCCCAAAACAGCAGATTACACTTTCTTTTCAAGTGCGCACAGAACATTCTCCAGGATAGATCACATCTTGGGTCACAAATCAAGCCTCAGTAAATTTAAGAAAATTGAAATCATATCAAGCATCTTTTCTGACCACAATGCTATGAGATTAGAAATCAATTACAGGGAAAAAGAAACGTAAAAAGCACAAACACATGGAGGCTAAACAATACGTTACTAAATAACCAAGAGATAACTGAAAAAATCAAAGAGGAAATCAAAAAATACCTAGAGACAAATGACAATGAAAACACGATGATCCAAAACCTATGGGATGCAGCAAAAGCAGTTCTAACAGGGAAGTTTATAGCAATACAATCCTACCTCAAGAAACAACAAACATCTCAAATAAACAATCTAACCTAACACCTAAAGGAACTAGAGAAAGAAGAACAAACAAAACCCAAAGATAGTAGAAGGAAAGAAATCATAAAGATCAGAGCAGAAATAAATGAAATAGAAACAAAGAAAATAATAGCAAAGATCAATAAAACTAAAAGCTGGTTCTTTGAGAAGATAAACAAAATTGATAAACCATTAGCCAGACTCATCAAGAAAATGAGGGAGAGGACTCAAATCAATAAAATTAGAAATGAAAAAGAAGTTGCAACAGACACCACAGAAATACAAAGCATCCTAAGAGACTACTACAAGCAACTCTATGCCAGTAAAATGGACAACCTGGAAGAAATGGACAAATTCTTAGAAAGGTATAAACTTCCACAACTGAACCAGGAAGAAATAGAAAATATGAACAGACCAATCACAAGTAATGACATTGAAATTGTGATTAAAAATCTTCCAACAAACAAAAGTCCAGGACCAGGTGGCTTCACAGGTGAATTCTATCAAACATTTAGAGAAGAGTTAACACCCATCCTTCTTAAACTCTTCCAAAAAATTGCACAGGAAGGCACACTCCCAAATTCATTCTATGAGGCCACCATCACCCTGATACCAAAACCAGACAAAGATACTACAAAAAAAGAAAATTACAGGCCAATATCGCTAATGAATATAGATGCAAAAACCCGCAACAAAATACTAGCAAACAGAATCCAACAACACATTAAAAGGATCATATACCATGATCAAGTGGGATTCATCCCAGGGATGCAAGGATTCTTCAATATACACAAGTCAATCAATGTGACACCATATTAACAAACTGAAGAAGAAAAACCACATGATCATCTCAATAGATGCAGAAAAAGCTTTGACAAAATTCAACACCAATTTACGATAAAAACTCTCTAGAAAGTGGGCACAGAGGGAACCTACCTCAACATAATAAAGGCCATATATGACAAACCCACAGCAAACATCATTCTCAATGGTGAAAAACTGAAAGCATTTCCTCTAAGATCAGGAAAAAGACAAGGATGTCCACTCTCACCACTATTATTCAACATAGTTTTGGAAGTCCTAGCCACGGCAATCAGAGAAGAAAAAGAAATAAAAGGAATACAGATTGGAAAAGAAGAAGTAAAACGGTCACTGTTTGCAGATGACATCATACCATACATAGAGAATCCTAAAGATGCCACCAGAATACTACTAGAACTAATCAATGAATTTGGTAAAGTTGCAGGATGCAAAATTAATGCACGGAAATTTTTTGCATTCCTATACACTAATGATGAAAAATCTGAAAGAGAAATTAAGGAAACACTCCCATTTACCACTGTACCAAAAAGAATAAAATACCTAGGAATAAACCTACCTAGGGAGACAAAAGACCTGTATGCAGAAAACTATAAGACACTGATGAAAGAAATTAAAGATGATACAAACAGATGGAGAGATATACCATGTTCTTGGATTGGAAGAATCAATATTGTGAAAATGTCTATACTACCCAAAGCAATCTATAGATTCAATGCAATCCAGATCAAATTACCAATGGCATTTTTTACAGAACTAGAACAAAAAATCTTAAAATTTGTTTGGAGACACAAAAAACCCCGAATAGCCAAAGCAGTCTTGAGGGAAAAAAACAGAGCTGGAGGAATCAGACTGCCCGACTTCAGACTATACTACAAAGCTACAGTAATCAAGACAATATGGTACTGGCACAAAAACAGAAATATAGATCAAGGGAACAGGATAGAAAGCCCAGAGATAAACCCATGTACCTATGGTCAACTAATCTATGACAAAGGAGGCAAGGATATACAGTGGAGAAAAGACAGCCACTTCAGTAAGTGGTGTTGGGAAAACTGGACAGCTACATGTAAAAGAATGAAATTAGAACACTCCCTAACACCATATACAAAAATAAACTCAAAATGGATTAAAGACCTAAATGTAAGGCCAGACACTATAAAACTCCTAGAGGAAAACATAGGCAGAACACTCTATGACATAAATCACAGCAAGATCCTTTCTGACCCTCCTCCTGGAGAAATGGAAATAAAAACAAAAATAAACAAATGGGACCTAATGAAACTTAAAAGCTTTTGCACAGCAAAGGAAACCATAAACAAGACCAAAAGACAACCCTCAGAATGGGAGAAAATATTTGCAAATGAAGCAACTGACAATGGATTAATCTCCAAAATTTACAAGCAGCTCATGCAGCTCAATATCAAAAAAACAAACAACCCAATCCTAAAATGGGCAGAAGACCTAAATACACATTTCTCCAAAGAAGATATACAGATTGCCAACAAACACATGAAAGAATGCTCAACATAATTAATCATTAGAGTAATGAAAAATCAAAACAATGAGATATCATCTCACACCAGTCAGAATGGCCATCATCAAAAAATCTACAAACAGTAAATCCCACTGTTGGTGGGAATGTAAATTGATACAGCCACTATGGAGAACAGTATGGAGGTTCCTTAAAAAACTAAAAATAGAACTACCATATGACCCAGCAATCCCACTACTGGGCATATACCCTGAGCAAACCATAATTCAAAAACAATCATACCACAATGTTCACTGCAGCTCTGTTTACAATAGCCAGGACATGGAAGCAACCTAAGTGTCCATCGACAGATGAATGGATAAAGAAGCTGTGGCACATATATACAATGGAATATTACTCAGCCATAAAAAGAAACGAAATTGAGTTATTTGTAGTGAGGTGGATGGACCTAGAGTCTGTTATACAGAGTGAAGTAAGTCAGAAAGAGAAAAACAAATACCATATGCTAACACATATATATGGAATCTAAAAAAAAAAAAATGGTCACGAAGAACCTAGGGGCAGGACGGGAATAAAGACACAGACCTACAACAGAATGGACTTGAGGACACAGGGATGGGGAAGGGTAAGCTGGGACAAAGTGAGAGAGTGGCATGGACATATATACACTACCAAACGTAAAACCGATAGCTAGTGGGAAGCAGCCGCATAGCACAGGGAGATCAGCTCAGTGCTTTGTGACCACCTAGAGGGGTGGGTTAGGGAGGATGGGAGGGAGGGAGATGTAAGAGGGAAGAGATATGGGGATATATGTATAGCTGATTCACTTTGTTATAAAGCAGAAACTAACACACCATTGTAAAGCAATTATACTCCATTAAAGATGTTAAAAAAAAACTGCAGTGAAAAACGGATAAACTTATGAATTTCAAAACGTCTCTCTCAACTACTGATAAGTAGACGAAAAAAAAATCAGTAAAGATATAGGTGATGTGAACAGCAGAATTAAAGAGCTTGATTTCCACACCTGAGAATCAAAGAATACACAATCTTCTCAAACATACGTGGGGGACTTCCCTGGTGGTCCAGTGGCTAAGACTCTGTGCTCCCAATGCACGGGCCCTGGGTTTGATCCCTGGTCAGGGAACTAGATCCCACATGCCGCAACTAAGAACCGGTGCAGCCAAATAAATTTTTAAAAATTAAAAAATTTTAAAAAAACATTGGACATTTACAAAAGTTGATCATGTCCTAGGCCAAAGCAAATATAAACAAATTTCAAAAATTTTTCAAATTTCAAATTTTCAGTACCAAAAGGCCACATTCTCCATCCACAATGCAATTAAGTTAGACATTAATAACAAAAAGATAAAAAACTACTTTTGGAAATTTTAAAACACTCCTCTAAAAAATCTCATGGATTGAAGAAGTAATGACTGAAAAATAAAACTGAATAATAAAAATGCTACATATTCAAACCTACAGAACTCAATAAAAGTAGTACTTAGAGGGAATTTCATAGTTTTTTTTTTTTAATGGCAGTGCCACAATTTTTTTTTTAATTAATTAATTTATTTATTTATTTTTGGCTGCGTTGGGTCTTCATTGCTGTGCGCGGGCTTTCTCTAGTTGCGGCGAGCGGGGGCTGCTCTTCGTTGCGGTGCATGGGCTTCTAATTGCGGTGGCTTCTCTTGTTGCGGGGCACAGGCTCTAGGGCACACGTGGGCTTCAGAAGTTGTGGCGCGGGGGCTTAGCTGCTCCGCGGCATGTGGGATCTTCCCGGACCAGGGCTCGAACCCATGTCCCCTGCGTTGGCAGGAGGACTCTTAACCATTGCGCCACCAGGGAAGCCCAGGAACTTCATAGTTTTAAATCTTCCTGGATGTTTGTGCTGGCAAGTTCTAAGATACTTCCAAGGAAGAGATCATTTCAATCTCAAACTCTTTCAGAATAAAAAGAATGAAGAAATACTTCCTTCCCACCTTCTTCTACAAATCCAGTATGACTTTGGTACCAAAACCACACAAGTACAGTACAAGAAAAGAACATCACAGGCCAATCTCACTCCTGCACAGAGAAGCAAAAATTCCATATGAATTAGACCAAATCCAGAAGTTTAACATTCTAAAATCTACAAATGTAATATACCACACAGTAGATTTTTTTTTTAAATTGAAGTATAGTTGATTTACAACATTGTGATACTTTCAGGTGTACAGCAAAGTGATTCAAATATAGATATATATACAGATAGATATATACATTCTTTTTCAGATTCTTGTCCATTATAGGTTATTACAAGATATTGAATATAGTTCACTGTGCTATACAGTAGGTCCTTGCTGTTTATTTTATATATAGTTGTGGGTATCTTAGTCCCAAAGTCCTAATTTATCCCACCCATGACATAATAGATTTTTTAAAACTTAAATATATGATTATTTCAATGTATGCAGAAAAAGCACACATTCTTGATTAAAAATTCAATACCCATTCATGATTTTTTAAAAATTAATAACTTTTGGCATACTAGGGATCGAAAGGAATTTTCTTCACCTGATAAAGGATATCTATAAAAAACCTACAACAACAGTACTCTTAATGCGGAAATGATGAAAGCACTCCTTTTAAAATTAGGAAGAGATAAACATTCTCACTATCACCACTTCTATTCAACTATTCAGCTTTGTACTGGAGGTACTAGCCAATGCAGTAAGAGAATAAAGACATAGAGAAATTAAATACATAGGGATCAGAAAAGAAGAAATAAAACTGTCACAATTCAGAGATGATGAACGCCTACAAAGAAACACACACACACCTCCAAAAATATTATCAGAAATAATTTAGGGGACTTCCCTGCTGGCAAAGTGGTTAAGAATCCGCCTGCCAATGTAGGGGACATGGGTTCGATCCCTCGTCCAGTAAGATCCCACATGCCGCAGAGCAACTAAGCCCATGAGCCACAACTATGGAGCCCGAGTGCCACAACTACTGAAGCCCACGTGACTAGAGACCGTGCTCCACAACAAGAGAAGCCACCACAGTGAGAAGCCCGCACACCGCAATGAAGAGTAGCCCCTGCTCGCCGCAACCAGAGAAAGACCACGAAAGCCTCCACGCAGCGATGAAGACCCAGCACAGCCAAATATAAATAAATAAGTTTTCAAAAATAAAAATAAAGTTAAAATGATACTTAAAAAAAAAGAAAGAATTTAGGAAGGTGGCTGGCTATATAATCCATGTACAAAAATCAACAGCATTTCTACACACCACTTCAAACAAGTAAATTTCTTTTATTAAAACACAATAGTTAAGGAACAACAGTTTATTTAAAGGACAAATCCTAAAAGAATAAAGTCCAAACAGTTAGAGAGAAAAAAAAATGTAGTTATTATTTCTAGTAGTTCCTAGTATTATTCTTAGTAATTATCCCTAAATAAATGTAGATTTATTTCTAGTAGGAAAAACTACAATAAAAACTCTCAGCGCAAGAGTGATTAAAAGGAATTTTCTTAACCTGATAAAGGGCATCTACAAAAAAACCTACGTCTACATTACTCTTAATGAGAAAATGATAAAAGCATTTCTTTTAAACTCAGGAACAGGATATTATTCAACTATTAAACTGTCATAGAGGTTCTGGCCAGAAGAGTAAAAGATCAAAGACATAAGAAATTAAAGGTAAAGAATTGGGAAGGATTTATGTATTCCTAGTAGGATTAAAGCTACATATTACACCTACCTAGGAGCAATTCTAACAAAAGATTTGCAATATCTTTGTGCTGAAAATTATAAAAGGTTATCAAAAGACAATAAAGAATATATTTAAAAATGTAGAGATGGGCCATGTTCCTGGATGGGAAGTTTCAATATCAAAAAGTATCAATTCTTCTAAACTGATCAATGCAACTACATTCAAAATCATTAATGAGCTTTTCTGAAAACTTATAAGCTGATCATAAAATTTACATGAAAAATCAAAAGGCCAATAATATTCAAGATAATGACGAAAAAGAAGGTAGGAAAGGGAATTCCCTGGCAGTCCAGTGGTTAGGCCGCCGCACTTCCATTGCAGGGGCATGGGTTCAATCCCTGGTTGTGGAACTAAGATCCCACAAGCTGCATGGTGCCACCAAAAACAAAACAAAACAAACAAAAAAGAGGTAGGAGAATTTGTCCTAAAAGCATAATAATTAAAACTGTTTTGCAGGTAGACAAATTGATCAATGGAATAGACTAGAGGCAAGAGGCACATGTTTGTGGAGTTTTGCTGTGTGACACAGAGACAGGACTACAGATCAAATAGGGAAAG
>NW_006787800.1:1759434-1775251 GCF_000442215.2 Lipotes vexillifer
ATGATTCTAGGCCAATCATTTTTCCAAATAGAAAATAATTAGTTTCCTATCTCACATCATACACAAAAATCAATTCTAGGTAAATTTAGGGCTTACAGGTAAAAAGCAAAATTCTACAATATTAAGAAGAAAATGCAGTATAATATTTTTCTGACTTTGGGGTAATTAGGGATTCCTTAAACAAGACACAAAAATAAGGATTATTAAATTCATCAAGTTACAATTAGAAATTTCTGTTCATCATAAAACAACATAGGAAAAAGTAAAAAGGGGAATTCCCTGGCAGTCCAGAGGTTAGGACTCCGCACTTTCACTGCAGAGGGCCTAGGTTTGATCCCCGGTCAGGGAACTAAGATCCCACAAGGATCACAGAGCGGGCAAAAAAATTTCTTTAAATAAAATTAAATTAAAAAAAAAAGTTAAAAGATAAAACACCTCCTGAAAGGTATCTGCAACCTATACAATCAACAAAAGATTAGTAGGTAAATGTATTAAGAACTCTTATAAATCAATAAGAAAAACACAAACAGCCCAAGTTTTAAAAGGTCAAATGCTATGACAGACATTTTACAGAAAAGAAAAATTTATATGGTTACTTAACATTTGAAATGATGCTCAATCTCATTAGTAATCAAGAAAATGCAAATCAAGCTCCCAGTGAGACACCTACCAGAAGGGCAAAGATAGTCTGATCTATCGTTATGTTGGAGAAAATATGACTCATTGAAAATTCTTATACATTTCAGGTAAGGAATAAACTGGTCCCATCACTTAGGAAAACAATTTGGCATTGTCTCATAAAGTTGAATACTAGCGTTCTCTAGATGCAGCAAGCCTACTCCTACTTCCAAGAGAGATTCTTTTTTTTTTTGCAATACGTAGGCCTCTCACTGCTGTGGCCTCTCCCGTTGCGGAGCACAGGCTCCGGATGCGCAGGCTCAGCAGCCATGACTCACGGGCCCAGCCGCTCCGCGGCATGTGGGATCTTCCCAGACCAGGGCACAAACCCGTGTCCCCTGCAACGGCAGGCGGACTCTCAACCACTGCACCACCAGGGAAGCCCCAAGAGAGATTCTTGATAAAACTTCTGATATATCTCTGTGTGCTAAAAGACATCATTGTTCATAAAACAATGCTCACAGGAGCAAGAAACTGGAAATAATCCAAATGTCCTCTGTTATATTCACACAATGTAACATTATATTGCAGTGAAAAAGAATGAGCTACAGCCATATGTCCTAACAGGACGATACTAGAAAAATTATGCATGAAATAATCCTGTGATTCTCGCTTTTATGGCACTCAAACCCAAAACCAAATAGTTAGTTTTTGCATACCTATAGCTCTATTTTTTTTACTTTTTTTTTTTTGGCCACACCATGCGGTATGCGGAATCTTAGTTCCCCAACCAGGGATCAAACCCATGCCCCCTGCAGTGGAAGCACAGAGTCCTAACCACTGGACCACCAGGGAAGTCCCTATGGCTGTATTTTTAAAAGTCAGGGCATGATAAAGACAACATTTAGGTCAAGAGGTGCCTCTATGTGAGACGCAGGGTGATGGGGTGGGGTTTATTGCCAAGGTGTGTGGTAGGTTCATGGATGTCTATATCATTAAAAAAATACAAAAGAAGGGCTTCCCTGGTGGCGCAGTGGTTGAGAGTCCGCCTGACGATGCAGGGCACACAGGCTCATGCCCCGGTCCAGGAAGATCCCACATGCTGCAGAGCGGCTAGGCCCGTGAGCCATAGCCGCTGAGCCTGCCCGTCCGCAGCCTGTGCTCCGCAACGGGAGGGGCCACAACAGTGAGAGGCCCGCGTACCACAAAAAAAAAAAAAAAAAGAAAAGAAAATAGACCAATAATGACAGCATGTTATGAACCAAGAGTTATAACAATTCCAATTCTGTGTATCTGACACACACACACACACACACACACACACGCGCGCGCTCTCTTTCTCTCTCTCTCTCTCTCTCTCTCAACTAAACAGAACATGGGACTATCCCTTTCCTCTTCCCCATACCCCTACCTGTGTCCGAGCATTGAGCAGCTGTTGGAAACTTTCAACCTCTTTGCTGTCATCCGCAGCCCGCTCCTAAAGGAAGACAGAGGGAAATCTCTAGTTTGGGGAGAAGCTGCCCTTCACGTCAGAATATCCCCTTCTCCCCACATTTACTGTACGTAGCCAGACGCTGTGTCACTCTGCAAGAATAAAACACCAAACAAAGCCAGCATAATCTTTGCCCTCGTGGAGGTAACGGAGCAGTGGGGGGAACCCAAATTCTCCAGGGAAGGAGACAAGGAGAAAGGGCTTCAGGTACCATCAGCACCCCCAGCATCATGTCGTAGTTGTTGATCAGAAACACAAGCTGCTCCTTCCTTGAGGAGAACTCGGCTGCCACTCGGAGGACAAAATTCTCCACCTCCACCTGAAAAAATGAGAGGTGGAGGTGACAGGAGCAGGCAAGGGCCCCCACCTCACACTCCAGCCCCCTGCAGCAGCGCTGTGGCTCGGAAACCTCTCCCAGCCGCCCCTCACCTGTAGCTGGCCTAGCAGCTGCATCGTCCGTTCATTGGGAATCGTCTGATTGATGCTGACAAGAGCCGAGGAGAACTCTGCATAGCGGCGTGTGATCTGGGAGAAAGGTAGGAAGAAAAATCAAGCCAACCCCCTGGCCCAACCCATGAAACCCCCAACTCCCTTGAAGCTGGCCAACTGGTCTCTGGGTGACTCCCACCTCCCATCCCTCCCACCACAGTGCCCAACCCACCCTGAGTCTGACCACACTCCCAGACTGCCCCTCATGCAGCATGGCTAGCTGTCCAGCCAGGCCCATGGACACAACCGTGAACCTGGGTGACCCCTGCAGCGAGGCTTCCAGCCCTGCCTTTGAACAGCCCGTTACCCCTGCCCGCCCTCACGTAGTGAGGCCGCGTGTCCAGCCCCCCGAGGCGCTGAGGGTCAGTGCTGCGGACACTCTGGACGTTCATCTCCAGGATCAGTTCAAACCGTGGCCACAGCAAGGTAAGCACTTGTTCCCAGTACCTGTGGGCTTGATCAGAATCAGAGATCTGGCAAGGAACATCAGGGGTGGGGGCCAGGGGGAGAGTGTGTGTGCGGGAACCCTGATCGACGGGTGATAGCTGGTGGAGGCTGGAGTGGGTGTGAAAGGTGAGTCTGAAAGCAGCAGTACTGCCTCTAGACAGACAAATGGGAACAGGGTCAATGGTTCAGGTCAGGAGGAGCCCACGGGTCAGGGCAGGCTGGTGCAAGACCAAAGATTTCAAGGCCAGTGGGACATCAAGGACCAGAACTCAGCGACCTGTCCAGGGCAGGAACATCCCTCTTGGCTGCAATGTTGCGGAATCGGAGGACAATATGGATACAGAGAAAAACAGCAATGGCATCGTAGCAGTCAGTGAGGTAAGACTCCAGGTGTTTCTGTGATTTAGGAACAGGCAGGGGATTGGAAAAGAGTATCTGTTACTTTGCTTTTCCCAGTGGCCGTGGACAGATGCTTGTGCTCCCCCGGGGACGTGGCGCTGGGGAGGGGATCTAAATGGGAAATGCTCCCTCCTTCCCTGCCCACTGGCCACTCGGGTGGTCCTGCAGCCTTGCTCCCCAGATCTAAGATCACAAGCCCATCATAGCAGAATTCAGGGCTGAGCACCAAGGTTTAGGGGCCCCTGAGTTTTCAGGTGCTGTCACCTGTGTGTCCCCAGGAGCCTCCGGGACCCCGAGCTTTGATGGTTTCATGGGGAATCACACAGCGAGGACGTGGCTCATGCATTTTAGAATGAAGGGATCCTGGTTTCAGTAACCCCAGGGCTATGACCTCACTGTGGTGCTGACGAGAACGGGGGACAGAGTTCTAAGAGCCCGGGAGCGAGGGAGCCTACCAGGGTCATGCTGAGCGTGCGGCCCATGACTGCGTGGAAGAGGTCGTGTGCAGCCGAGCCAGACACAACAAAGAATTCACAGATGAAAAGGTATTCACGGCAGGAGTTGTCAAGGAGGGCGTAGTGCTGGCTGCGGAAGAGGGCCTCAAAAGGATACTAGGATGGAAGGGGTAAGAAAAGAGACAGACGGGATGGACCCCAGTACCAGCAGTCCATGGACACAGCTGGGAAATCAACAAACCTGGGTAATGGGAGCTCAGGAGACCCTCCCCATCTACCCCTAGTCCAGGCTGCGAAAGAGCATCCTGAACGGGTACTGAAGTGGTGGTGGGGGGGGGGCACAAGAAGATGCCGCCTCCACCTGCTGTTGCTGCTCCCATATCCTCCTTCACACCTGCCTCATGACATATCACCCACCTCTCCCCTCTGTACACCCTAAGTCAATGGTCCCAACCCTCTTATCACAGAACACTGGGGTGACTGGAGAAGGGGACTTCCACGGGCCTTCAGTGGGGGAAGGTTTGCCCTGAGGTCTGTACTCAGAGTTCTCCCGCCCCCGCCCCCAACCCCGTCAGCTAAGGCTTGCTCCTCCTACCCTCTGTTCTCCCCGCTGGGCGGTGTGGGGCACAAGGATGGGGGCTTCCAGTTCAGTGGGGGAGATGACAGAGCCCCGGGTCCCCAGAGTGAAGATGGTGTTCCTGCTGCGGAGGGATGGCTTTGAGAAGAATCGTGGCGGGTCAGAGTCAAGGAAAACAGTCACATCACAACTGTGATGGAAGGTCAAAGACTCAGGACCTCCAGGGGCCCCCAGCAGCCAGACACAGCCCCAAGGTCCCTCTTTCCCAGTTCTGGGGCCCCACTTCACCTCACATCGGTGAATGGACCCTAAGGAGCCCTCTACACCCTCTGACATCATATGCAAAACTCTGTGTCAAGATGATTTGTGCATTTTTCTGGGGAGGGAGGCCACAGCCTTGATCACATTCTCAAAGGTTTTGGTCCCACAGTAAAAGGTAAGCAGCAGTGCCTTGGAGGCTGGAGCCAGAAGCCCCCTCACTCTCCAGACCCAGCATGAGGGCCCCTCAGCTCCAGGATATCTTTCTTGGCTGTATCTTCTACACCCATTAGATCATCCTTCTCAGCGACCTCCTCATACTAGAGAAAAGAGCAGAGAGAACTGGGAACCATCGCTTCACAAAGTGCAACAAAAAAATGTCTTTTTATCCTGTCCCCCATTGCCCTGTAGCTGCCCCTCCCCACAGCTCAGGGGCCCAGGACTGCCTCTCCCTCCATGGCCTCACCTGCACCTTCATGAGCCGCCCCAGGTAAGAGCGGTAGTAGGACAGGTAGATCTTGCTCAGTGTCTCCACATACTCGTCCCTGATCTCCTTTGCGGTGGCCCGTTCGTTGCCCAGCAGGAACTGATAGAAAAACCTGGAGGTGCCAGGGACCAGTCAGTCTCCCTGATGGCCCAAGATGCCCAGCATCATGCTGGGCTGCTCAAGAGCTCCGAGGCCACCCCCAGCCCTTTGTTTGGGTGACAACCTGTACTTCAGCAGGGCCGTCTGGGGTATCTGATAGTTGGTCATTGGTTTTCTGAAGGAATAGATCTTCTGAAGGATGAACTCTCGGATCTTCGTCACTGCCTAGACATGGGGGACCAAACACAGGGCATGAAGCTGCAACCGCACTGTTCGGGAATTACTGAGGGAAGGAACAAATGTTGGATATGGGAGGAGGAAGAGTAGAGAATACCTCTTTGATATTTCTTAAGACTTTCAGGGGAACCCAGAGATGTGCTCTGCCAGGTAAAGGCAAGGTGAAGTTCTTGGGCACAGGCTACAATGAGCTTTGCCAGGGCAATTCAGGGTGGACTTCTCAGGGAGGCTGGTTTGAGTAGTCTCTAGGGTATCCACCCCCCACCCCACCTTGATCCGGAGCCGGTCGAGCACGCCTCGGACGTCTGCACAGGCCGCTGTGCCCCTAGCCTCCTGCTCTCGGACTGCAGCTGCCTTGGCATCCAGCTCCTGCAGCTGCTCCAGGAACCGGGGCTCTGTGACTGGTGCCTCCAGAATTGCCCTGGGGAGCAAGCAGGGGTGGGATGGGGGCTGAGGGAGACCCAGACACGCCTAGACTCTAAACCATACCCCTGGCATCCAGCCTCTGTCTCCTCTCCCTTCTTACACTGCATCATAGAGTCAGGACACACATACAAAGTTTTCTGTTCCTAGACACACACACCTCCACCACCCACGTAAGCCTTGGACCCCCTTCTCTATGCCCAACCCTGGATGATTCCTAATCTTTGATGCCTAAAGCCTGCATCAAGGTTAGGAAGAGCTGTCAACCCACTCATCAGTTTCTGGAAGTGATGTGGTGGAGACCCATGTGGTAAGTAGGGTAGGTTGCTCCAGCCCATCTACTTGGTACAGACATTATGTCCCTTCAAACTGATGACTCACGTGACCAGAGCAGAGGGCACCACCAGACCATCGACAAGCTCCCCGAGTTTCCCCCGGACAGCCTGGCGGTTTCGAAGCCGAATGTTCATGGCTCCTGACTGTTCCTGCAGTGTCCGGATCTCAGAGCTGATGGAGCTGAGATCACTCTGAAAAGCTCCCAACATCTGCTCCATGCGCTGGGGGAAGGTGGAAGTGTTACTGAATGGCCATAGCGTTGGTAGGGGACGAGTGGGCCACCCAAGTTTCTTGGTAAAATCTCCAATATCTATCAGTCCGAGGGTAGTGGATGATAAGGGAAGAGGTACCTGAAAGGTCACTGGCAAATAACATCAGTCATAGCGGCAACAACAAAAAAGGCTGCTGAGGTCATCCTGAAAGTGACTTTAACTGTCCCCGCCTGAGGCTGATGACATAAAGAAAGGTCCCAGAGACCATGATCTGGGCTCAGGATTATGAGGGCTACTAACCTCAAGGACAGCATCACAGGCTGTGATCTGGTTGTGCAGAGATGCTATGTTTTCACTCTCTTGGATATCTGACTCACAAAAAGTCAAGGGGCCTCACTGTGGAGATGGAGATCCTCAGACCCGCAGGACCCCTCCTATTTCTCCCTGAGGTGACATAAACCTCAGAGAGAAGATGGCAGCCCCAGCTGGGCTGTCAGCACCATGCCCCCCAAAATGCCCATTTTAATAACACCACCCTTTTTCTCTGCTGGAGGATACAATCCCGAATGGATTTCTGCTCAATCTGCTGTAGCTCCAGCTCAACCTGCTTTGAATAGTGACGGAGATCCACACCCTGGGAAGACAGAAACGTGACAGATCAGGAGGGAGTCAGTGAAGGGATGCTGGAACAGAGTCAATGAAGGACTAGAGAGTAAGACACCAAGGTGGTATTAGAAAAGCAAGAGATTGTTTTCTTCTTCTTTTCTCTGAGAGGAGGGTAAGGGGAGGGACAGATTAGTATAGTGGAAAACCTCACCGTTTTAAGAGCTTCCTTTACTAACTCATCCTCCAGATTCGCCTGAATGTGAACTGCAAATAGAAGTTCATCATAAGGGTCCATCCAGCTCCTCCCCAGCTCCATCCCCCACATTGAACATCCGCACACTAACCCCTGCCCTAGTACTTCCAGCCCTCATGCCTCTCAGGTTATAGGAACTGCATCCCCCCGCCCCCGTACCATCACCATCACTTACCATCCACTTCATCCAGGATGAATTCATCAGAGGTGATGTCCAACTCTCCAAGCTGCAACGGCTCCTGAAGACCCGAACCACCCTCCTGGAGAGGGACAGGTTAATGGGAAAGCAAGGGGGAGAAAAAAATACAATGGGATAATCACCAACCCTTCAAGTGGGGGAGAAGGGCTTTCACTGGGGAGCCATAGGTAAATACTGAGTCCAAAAATTCCAAAAGTCTCATATTGTCTCAGTCTTACTGATTGGCGCTGATGGATAGGGAATATGACCAGCAGACAGGCAACCCAGAAAGGGCAGAGGTAACCAAATGAGGAAAATTAGGAGATGCGGAGGACAGAGCAGAACCTGCAGTTGAATTTAAGATCTCTAGACTCCTGCTATCTTAGGTGTTCTATCACCATCCCTCTTGGGAGCCCCAGCCTTTCTAGAAATGCCAGCTAACCTATAGTGTTTACCTACATGCCAGGTGCCATCTTATTTGTATTCATTTGCCTAATCCTAACCGACAACCTATACAGTAGGTCTCATTTTCTTCACCTCATAGGTGTGGAAAGTGATAGCACAGAGGGACTAGTTAACTTGCCCAAAGACACACAGTGTAAGTGGCAGAAATGGAATTAGAACCCAAGCAATCTAACTCCACAGGCCATGTTCCTAGCCGTTACTCTACACTGCTTCTCTATTCTGCCCAAACATCTGGAGATTAACTGAAATCGTGGCCCCAGAACCTGAGTCTCGGCCATTCTTCCTTCCAGGAAGGTGTATGGAGAGCCAAACCGGGTAGCATCACCGGTAGCAGCCGAGCTCCCAACCTTGTGCCTACACCCAGCCCAGGCCTTTCTGACGCGAGGAGATCGGACGAGACTCTGGAGGAGAAACAGCCCTGCGTTCTCACCAGCGGGCCCTCCTCCTCGTCCATATCTGAGACTCCGGCCCGCAACACCAGCTCCCGGGCGGCTGCAGCCATGGTCGCAGCGGCGGCCATTCCGCGCAGCCTCACTTCCGGCAGCTGTCAGGAGAGTCTGTTCCCCGGAGTGGAACTACAAGTCCTGGAGTGTCTTGCACGGCGCGAAATCGCTCCCAGATATTTGAGTTAAATTGTTTGCCTCCAGCTTTTCCCTTTCAGCTCTAACCGCTTCACCCAAGTGCAAATGGGAATCGGAAGTCTTAACCACGATCTCAATGCGGAACCCTCGTTGCTCTCACACCCAAGGACTTTACGAACATGTAAAGAAAAACCGCACCGGAAGTCTTGGCTCCCAACTCAGACTCTTGCACAGTTTCCGGAAGCTCCTCATCAAGATCGCTCCGCCCCTTCCGACGGGTAGAGATATAGTGCTGGTACGTCACTTCCGTTCTCTCTTCCACTGGAGGCCTGCACGCCGCTGCTGGGGCCGTCGCCATGGTAAGACTGGAATCGGTACGGGGATCTGGCGACATCGGAACCGGGGCAGTGAAGGTCTGCTGTCAGGGGGCCGAAAATGTCCTACTCTGGGGGCCTGCAACTTTCTGTGTGGAGCCTTGGATCGCACCCGTGGAGGACGACTAAAGACATCCAGTTCTGGGGAGTGGGGCCGGAGGAAGTCATTCCCCGGGCGCTGGAAAGGTTTGGGCGTGAGTGGGGTCCTCCGGCCTCCGCCACTCAGAGTGTACTTTGGGAACGGGCAGGAGACGTGCTTCCTCCCGGAGGTTGCGTTTTTCCAAGCCTGAACACTTGATGCTCCTGCTGTCTGCAGGACTGAGGAGTTTGTTGTGTCGTGAAAACCTGACGGGGGCTTCTTGCTCTCTGTGTGACAAACTTAACCCTCGTGTTTGAGGTTACGGTTTAATGGTAGTTCACGGTGTCTAATTTCTCCCCGAATCTCTGTCAGTCTCTAGTAATCCCCGAGAAGTTCCAGCACATTTTGCGAGTACTCAACACCAACATCGATGGGCGGCGGAAAATTGCCTTTGCCATCACTGCAATTAAGGTAAAGTAGGATAAGGACTACTTGGGTTGTAAGTGAAAGTTGGGTTGTTAACAGTTGAGCTTTCGTTAAGGCAAGGTGGAGGAAGTCCCAACCAGATCACCACATCTGCTGGGTAAAAAAAGAATAGTTAAGGGTGCAACTAGTCCCCTTAACCGCTTAACAATATTTGCCCCAAAAGGTAAGTGATAAAAGCCAAAGAACAGTCTCAGGTCAAGCCAATGTATTTCACCTAGGGGATGGGGAATGGGTTTGGTTGTCTACCTGAATTCACTAAAAACTTCCTGGACCATCAGCCATCAATCAGCTTGTAAGGTCCGTGCTAGATTTGGTTTCTGCCGCTCTGCCCCAGTGCATCATAACAGCAACTCTTCCTGGGAAATGTGTATATCCTAGGAATTGGATTATTGTACATTTTGAAGGGTGAGTAGAAATGCCGAGAGATTCTAAGTTGGGAGATGGGAGGTGTCACTATGTCATGACAGGACACCATTATAAGTATTTTATAGATATGTTGTTAATTTAAAACAACATAAGCTTTTCTTTATAAGATCCGTCGCATTTACTTTTTCATTCTGTAATTCAAGGAGCACAGCTTTCATACTTAAATGGTACATATGAAGACTGCTTCCTTCTGTTCTGTGAAACTAGTAAGGCAGTGTGAAATACAGTACAGGCTTACCTCATTTTATTGTGCTTAGCAATGTGTTTTTTGTGGCAGCCCTGTCTCAAGGAAGTCAGTTTCAATAGCATTTGCTCACTTGGTGTCTCTGTCACATTTTGGTAATTCTTGCAAGATTTCAAACGTTTTCATTACTGTGTTTGTTAACGGTGATCTGTGATCAGCGGCCTTTGGTGTTACTATTGCAAAAATATTTAGACTTGATGAAGACTCAGGTGATGGTTACCACTTTATAGTAATAAAGTATCTTTTAATTAAGGTATGTATGGGGTTTTTTGAGATATAAGGCTATTGCTCCCTTAATAGATTACATAACTTTTACATGTGCTAGGAAACCAAAATATATTGTGTAGCTCCCTTTATTGCAATATTCACTGTTTGGCATGGTCTGGAACTGAGCCCACTGTATCTGTGAGGTTGCCTGTTCCCTTTTTAAAGGCTGTAGATGAGATAGTGAAAATAAAAGATGAGCATGGTTAGTAGGATACTTCTGTTAAACCCTTCCTCTGCGTCTTTGAAATTAATTAGTTTATTTGTTACCTTAAGTATGTGTCAACCTTTGTAGTCAGCTTAAAACAGTTTAACCAAAGCAGTTTCCGATACTTAATGAGTATTTTGATAAATCTCTGTATTAACTTGATGCCCTACTTATCACTGGGAAAGATTAGATTTAGACAGGTGCTAGGGCCGTTGCTAATTGTGTGGAAAGTCAGCCTTTGCTGGCTCTTCCTCTGGTGAGACAACTGAAGCTTGCTGGTGGTCTTTGGGGGGGGCAGTTTTAGCTATTATATATTAGTGCTATTACAAATGTTCTAGTACATGTACATATACATTCTTAAAGAACATCCATCTACATTTCTGGTAGGTATATAGGACATGTATATGTTTAGCTTTAGTAAATACTGCTAAACAGTTTTCCAAAGTGGTCGTATCAATTTACCCTTTCTACCAGAAGTGTATGGGAGCCCTGTTGCTCCACCACCGTTGCAGATGGTCTTTTGTTAATGATCTGGAATGTAGGGCGGGGTAATACTTAGAAATTGGAAGAAAGTTGCCGGGGGAGGTTGAGTATAAGGAGGGGTTCCTCAAAAAAATGTAGTTAGAGGAGCAAGGTTAACTGGCCAGGGAAAGGTGAAGTATTGAAGTTGGCACAAGCAGAAGAGGGTATTTGCTGAGAGGTAATACACACCTGCAAGGTTATTCTGTGCCATGATCCCTTTGTTGTTTTGTTTCCATTTGTACACTTTTCCTATGAATATTCCTTAAGGCTGGTTGTTCTGCTCTTTCTCTAAATCAGGATGATAACTGTTGTCTGTGGATTGTTTGGAAACATGGAGGGGGTTGGAATTGGTCACAATGACTGGGTTTCAGAGACTAGTATGAAGTTAGTATCAACTCCTGTTATATGCTCCAGGCCCTTGAGCTACAAAGATGAGAAAGTGATGATTTCCTGTAGTGTACTCTTCTGGATGGAGAGAATAAGGGTGGTCTGCTTGGGGCAGAGTAAAGGGGATCTGTGGGTCTAACTTAGGAGGTTGGCAAGCCAGAATCTAAATAGGGCCTTCAAAAATCTTAGCTTGACAGCAACTTTTTAAAAAACTTGTTTATGGAAAGTTTTAAACACTTAAAAGTAGGAAGGGCTTCCCTGGTGGTGCAGTGGTTGAGAGTCCGCCTGCCGATGCAGGGGACACGGGTTCATGCCCCAGTCCGGGAAGATCCCACATGCCACGGAGCGGCTGGGCCCGTGAGCCATGGCCGCTGGGCCTGCGCGCAACGGGAGAGGCTACAGCAGTGAGAGGCCCGCGTACCGCAAAAAAAAAAAAAAAAAAAGGTTAGATTTAGCAGATAAAGACTAAAGAATCTATTATAAATATGTTTAAGGACTTAAAAGAAGGGTTGGTCTTAATGATGGAACATGTGAGAATGTCAGCAAAAAAAAAAAAAAAAAATAGAAGGAAGAGAAAGTTTGAGAGACACTTAAGATCCTAGTCTCTTCCAAATCAATCTGGTAATTTGACTTCCTGGTCACTTTCTTACAGAGAGGAAATGCCATCTATTTCAGTTTCCTGGGGCCCTTGTAACACAGGCTTGTTGGCTTCAAACAACAGAAACTTAATCTCTCAGTTCTGGATGCCAAACAGCCTTGGTTTCTTTGTGTTAGAGCTGCATCACTCTAGTGTCTCACCTCTTATCACATGCCTTCTTCCCTCTGTGTCTGTGTCCTCTCCTTTGATAAGAACACCAGTCATTGGATTTAATCCAGTATGACCTCATTTTAACAAACTATATTTCAAAATAAAGTAACATTTTGAGGTTCCGGATGGACATACATTTGGTGGGACACTATTCAACCCAACACACAGTCCTTCACTATCCAAGTCTATTTGGCTTGTGAATTCAGGTGGCAAGGAGTACCAGTGGTGGTGGTGATATGATGTCACTGATTTAAGTGTTTGTTTATTTTGATCTTTGATCTCTTTTGATCTTTGGGCAGTGACCTGCCCAAAGGATCATGGCCCATGGCCCTTAGACATCGTGAGCAACTGACATTCCTACCCCTTAATCAACCCTATTAATTCAAAATACCCTAATCTTGCTGCCTTGGTGCTACATCAGCTCTGAGGGACATCAGCTTCATTCTCCACGATGCAGAAATGAGGAGGTGCCATTCTTGGATGCTGCTGTATTGTCTTAACAGCAGCATTTACAACTATGTCCGTATGCTGGGCAATGTGGGGAAAAAAGATTCTGCTTTCAAGGGGTATATGCCCCAAGTTCTCTGGTCCAGCCCTGCCTCTGAACAAAACTTTTTCTCTTAATGATTAGGCTTTGTATCTGGAAAAGTATAAGGCATTAGGTTATTTTAGGACCTACCTTTCTGTGCTTTTTGAATCATGGGTTTATAAAGGAAACCCAAAAAATCAGACTCATCCGACTCTGAAACCTTTCCTCAGGGTGTGGGGCGAAGATATGCTCATGTGGTGTTGAGGAAAGCAGACATCGACCTCACCAAGAGGGCAGGAGAGCTCACTGAGGATGAGGTGAGGACAAGGAAGGGGGGCTGGGGGTTGGGCCTATGGGGAGGGAGCGGGGAGACCAGCTGGACCTGACCCTTGTCCTTCCTGCCAGGTGGAACGTGTGATCACCATTATGCAGAATCCACGCCAATACAAGATCCCAGACTGGTTCTTAAACAGACAGAAGGACGTGAAGGATGGAAAATACAGCCAGGTGTGTATTAAGATGGGAGAGATCAGAGAAAAGCAGGGTGTCCAGTTAGAATTGGTCATAGGCCAGGGGGTAGAACAAGCATACCTCACCATCTCCTCTGTATCCAGGTCCTGGCCAACGGTCTGGACAACAAGCTCCGTGAAGACCTGGAGCGACTGAAGAAGATTAGGGCCCACCGAGGGCTCCGCCACTTCTGGGGGTGAGTGGGGTGGGGGTTCATCTCTGCCTGTCCCTAGACTCCCAGGGAGTTCTCATGCTCTTTTTCCAGACGTTTGTATGGTATAAGACCTGTAACCCTTCTCTTTTCTCACCTGCAGACTTCGTGTACGAGGCCAGCACACCAAGACCACAGGGCGCCGTGGCCGCACCGTGGGTGTGTCCAAGAAGAAATAAATTTGTGGGTGTTGTCTGTTAATAAATAGTTTATACAGTTATGGCTTCCTTCTTTATGGTTCTTTGCATTTTTCTGGAGACACTAATAGGGAACATATTCTCACACTGGGCCCTGTTGGTCATTTTCCCTCCTCCTTGATTTCCCCACTCAGCTGCCCAGACAGTGTCCTTGGTCTTGGTTAAAGCTATGCTGTTGCCACTCCCCACTGCGGGAAGCAACATTTTACTTAGTGGTGCCCTGCTCTCCGGGTGGGTGGGAGAAAGGGCAACCAACACGCTCATCCTCGAGGAGGAGCCCTCGCGATTTTCAAGACTAGGCTCCCTATTGTTGGCTTGCAGGGTGTTGAGGCTTGTGTAGGTAGTTGAGCCTAGCCGGTTGCCGCTTAGGTGAGTATTTCCAGGTCTTTACCACCCTAGGTTTCTGAGAGTTGAGGGGAGATGCTGATTTTGGTGACCCGGAAGAGCTGAGCGGCAGGGAAGGGTGGGGCGCATTGTTACCAGGGAGCCGTTGCCATTCCGGCTGCACACCGTTCGCCTTCTGTGCCCGAGGCCCGCGGGTCCAATTCCATTCTTGCCCAGTTTCGGGGAAGACCCCACTTGTACACCACGCTCCCTCCCTCTGTATTCTGCTTGCCGCGCGGCTGCGAAGCTTCTGACAGGGATGCCGGGGACGCGCAAGCCACGCCCTCCCAGAGAGAGGGGCGGGACTAGGCCGCTGCCGCGGACGGGGGAGGTGACTGGTGAAGCGGAAACCCGCCGGCCATGGAGGCAGCCCTCGGCGGCCGAGACGACAAGGTAACCTCCCCTCAGCGGCAGCCATGGGCCCCGCCGCGCCGCCTCCCGCGCCGGCACCTTAGGGCGCTGGTACAGGCCGTGCCCTCCGCCCGCCCCAGCCTTGGCGTGACCGGTTAGGGACCCAAGTGTCCTAGAGCTGCACTCTCCGCCCTCTAACCGCGTTCCATCTTTCCCTCCAGGTCCCTTCTGACTGCGCCGCACCATGCGCCTCAGCCTCTTCCGGCGCCTTCTCCTGGCCGCCCTGCTGCTCGTGATTGTCTGGACGCTCTTAGGGCCCTCGGGCATCGGGGAGGAGCTGCTGAGCCTCTCGCTAGCCTCCCTGCTCCCAGGCCCGGCCTCGCCCGGGCCACCCCTGACCCTGCCCCGCCTCCTGATCCCCAACGAGGAGGCGTGCGGTGGTCCCGGCCCGCCGCCCTTCCTGCTAATCCTGGTGTGCACGGCCCCGGATAACCTGAACCAGAGAAACGCCATTCGGGCCTCGTGGGGCCGGCTGCGCGAGGCCCGAGGGCTCAGGGTGCAGACTGTCTTTCTGCTGGGAGAGCCCAGCTGGGGCTCGCGCGGGAACGACCTGGCGCGGGAGTCAGCGGCCCAGGGGGACATAATGCAAGCGGCTTTCCAGGATTCCTACCGCAACCTCACTCTCAAGACCCTCAGCGGGCTGAACTGGGCCAACACACACTGCCGCGTGGCCCGCTACATCCTCAAGACCGATGATGATGTGTTCGTCAATGTCCCCGAACTGGTATCAGAGCTGGTCCGGCGAGGAGGCCGCTGGGAGCAATGGGAAAGGGGCATGGGGCCCCCGAGAAAGGCGAGAGTTGGAGATGAAAAGTGGGAAGGAGGCCCCACCTTGGCGAGCCAGCCCGTGCCTCTCTTGTACCTGGGCCGTGTGCATTGGCGGGTGCACCCCTCTCGGACACCAGGGGGCAAGCACCAGATATCAGAGGAACAGTGGCCTCCCACCTGGGGCCCCTTTCCCCCCTACGCCTCAGGCACGGGGTATGTGCTATCGGCCTCTGCTGTGCAGCTCATACTGAAGGTAGCCAGCCGGGCACCCCTTCTGCCACTGGAGGATGTCTTTGTGGGGTTAAGTGCCCGACAAGGAGGCCTCGCCCCAACCCACTGTGTCAAGCTGGCTGGTGCCACCCACTACCCCCTGGATCGGTGTTGCTATGGGAAATTC
>NW_006787800.1:1782159-1811515 GCF_000442215.2 Lipotes vexillifer
CACAGGAGAGCCACCCGGCCCCACCTCCATCCAACTCACCCAAACGCTCCCTGCCTGCAACCCCTCCCCACTCCCCGACTGGTCCTCACCTTTTTGGATTTGTCAATGCGACAGAACTTCTGAACCACCGCCACAGGGACGGGGGCGGGGCCTGCAAATGGGTCCTGGGCCTGGGGCAGGGAGGAGGCAATTAGGAAACAGGCTCAGGTTGACCCCAACCCTCGTACCCTCAAGCACAAGGCGACTTGCCTTGCCACCCTATCAGGTCCCAGGCTCACCCCAGACAAGCTCCGCTGAGGCCCTGGACTCCTCCGTTCCCAGGGTTTCTTCGGGACCTGGGGCTTCTTGGAGATCCGAGACTTCTTTGTGCTGTGAGTGTTCTTTGGCTTCTGGGGGCGGAGCTCTCGATTCCTCTTCCGTTTACGAGGTGGACCTGGAGAGGCTCCGGCAGCGGTCTGAGTGGTCTCTTCCTCCCAGTATCGCCGCGGTTTCTGCCGGCAGATCAGGATCCCCGATAGTGCGCTGTCCCTCGCCCCGCCCCTCCAACCCCGCAGCTAAAAACTTCCTTTCACCCCAAGGAGGTCTCTACCTTCTTCTTGCCCTGAAGTTTGTCTTTCTTGGGCGGGACATTATTGCCCAGCTTGGGGACCGTCTCCATCTAGGCCACTCGAACCACGATACACGTGCAAATTCCTCTCAGCTGTCCCACAATCGGATGGAGAACTCCCGGAAGTTCTCCGACCCTTATCCAATCAGCACCGCCCCAGGTCTGAAGCCGTCTAGGCGCCATCTTGACTGAGGGCGCGCTCGCCACTAAGGGCCTCAGCGGGCCTTGGCCCCGCCCTCCCGTGCAATGAAAGTAATGAAAGAGCGGCTGTCCGGGGCCAGGACCCAAGCAACCGTGCAGTTTCTTTTTCCAGCTTGGTTTCCCCATCTCGCCTAAAACCTTCCAAATCCAGTCTTTTCAGCGGAAAGCCGCTCACTAAACATGTTAGAACTACATTTCCCGGCATGCATCAGACGAAAGCTTCCGGCGCCGTCTTTTCCCGGCATTCGTTGTTTACTTCCGGGTTTACCAATACTGACGGGAGAACGTGAGTGGGCCAGGGATTCGGCTGAGGGGTTTGGGGTGCTGTTTCGCCCGCCACCCCCTGGGGCAGGGGTGAAGCAGATATTCCGGATCCGGAGAGACTGCGGTGTTCCGAGACGCTGCCTGTCAGGAGGGCTGTCATTTCCGCAGGCCAGAAAAGGGAGCTCGGGTACCTTCCAGAGTGTGAGACCCAGCGCCCCCCTCCCGCTCCCCGCAGACTTTCGTCCCCGCCATGGCTGAGCTAATCCAGAAGAAGCTACAGGGAGAAGTGGAGAAATATCAACAGCTACAGAAGGGTAAGAGAGCAGGGTCGGTGTGGCCTCGCCCCAATTCCCTCACAACCCAAAGCCATACCCAGACCATGTGTTCTGCACTGCCCCCACCCCACCCCCGTACTCCCGGCCCCAGCGTGCGGTTCCATCCCCACCTCTATACTCTTCCCATCCACTGACTCGCCGCCCCGTCCTTGGCCTACTTCCTCAACTGCATCTATTTCTCATCAGGATTTTGGGGGTCGGGTGGGCGCATGTGATGTCTCTAATAAAGTCTTTCCTCCCACCCACCAGACTTGAGTAAATCCATGTCAGGGAGGCAGAAACTAGAGGCACAACTAACAGAAAATAATATCGTGAAGGAGGTGAGAGACTGGGATTTGTGGGGTGAGGAGGGATCTGTCCTGGCAGTAATTCTGATCATATATGTCCCACCCCTCCATCAGGAACTGGCCCTGCTGGATGGATCCAATGTGGTCTTTAAACTTCTGGGTCCCGTGCTGGTCAAACAGGAGCTGGGGGAAGCTCGGGCCACAGTGGGGAAAAGGCTGGACTACATCACGGCTGAGATGTGAGTCTTTATTCCACCCCCCTGTGATGTACCTGACGTGTTGGGAAAAAGGTGTTGAGGAACCATTGTAGAGTCGCTCTCCAGAGTAGCCCCCAATTGTCCAGTTCCTCCAACCCTTCCCTTGTAACTCCTCTCCTCCATCCTCCCCTTAGATCTCAAGTTTTCCACCAGTCTCCTTGCCTTCAGCACCCTCAACGGTAAGTCTCACTAATTTCTCCTTACTTGCTTTTTTGCGTTTCCTCAGTAAGCGATACGAATCCCAGCTCCGGGACCTAGAGCGGCAGTCAGAGCAACAGAGAGAGACCCTTGCTCAGCTGCAGCAGGAGTTCCAGCGGGCCCAGGCAGCAAAAGCAGGGGTTCCTGGGAAGGTCTGACCCTGTCCTGGGGGCGGGGGAGGGGAGGAAATGAGGCAGCTCTAGGGTCTATACTGTAGCTAATAAAATGTGAAAATACCTGGCCGTTTTCTGACCAGTCGCTTCTGTCATAATTGTCTCCATCCATTCTCCTGGTCCCTTCCACCTTATATGTTTATCAACTGCATTACTCTCTCAAGTCCAGATCCTTGCACTGGAATCTCTGTGTGGCAGAGTAACCCTTCTTTCTTGAGACTAAAATCCGAAATGTCTCAAACCTAATTCTTGCCTGTATGTGGAACCCTTAACTCTTCTTTATCTTGGTTGGAAACATGAAAAGGGCGTTTACAACACAATAATTTCAGGGTAAGTGAGTTTATTGAAGAACTCACAATTCTCTAACCCCAGAATGAAACATGGTGACCCTCCTTTGCTATGATTTCTTGTCATCCTCAAAATAGCCCTGGCATATTAGTTCTTTTTAGTCTCTTTCTTAGAATTTGAGTGTAGCTTAAACTGATTTCAAGCCCCAGCACATAATGCATTGTAATATTGTAAGGTCTCCCAGTTTGTACATTGTCCACAAAGTTGTTCTTCCATTTCTTTGTCCTAAAATTGTTTCTTACAAATTCAGTCAGGGGTGTTCTTCATGCTGATCACTTTAATTGGGATGGCTAGTACTTGACATGGGTTTGTAGCAACTGAGGAGAAAAATGTAAGAGCAAATAAAGGGACCAGGGATGGCGAGGTTGCTGGGGAGAAACAAACCATTCTGAGGAAACCGTTTCCACCAAGTCCTTGCTTCCAGCTCTTCATGGATAGAGAACATTGGGCCCCTCTTTTTCCACGGTGTCTACCTTCAGCCAACTCCCCACCCCCACTCCAAGCAGCTAGTTCGTACACACTGGAAGGACGGGAGTAGAGTTCAGGTAGTGTTTTGGTTTATTAGTGTTGTCACAGTGACAGGAACCCCCAGACTAGAAAGAGGAACTCCTACTAGAACCTTTTTCTTACCATTCCCTTCCCCTGGGGCTCAGAGCCTCTAGGCTTTTCCTTTCCCCCTACTTCCAGGCCTTTCCTTGGCCCTTAGCATGCTAGGATGTGGCCAGGAATCAGAAACGGATCCTTTTCCCAGCACTAGCTGTGTGCTGCATTCATGGAAAGTGGGAAGCTATACACAGGTATCCGTCTTGGGTACCAAGATTCCCAGTTCCCATAGGGCTGGATCTCGGCTGTCTGGTAAACCAGTGGCGCTTCACTGCCCCAGGGTGGTTGGCCATCCTTCTGGATTTTTTCTCAGTGCGGCAAGTGCCACCATTCAGGATGGCTCCCCACATCTGGCACGGCCACCATGAGTTCTAGGAGCCAACAGGGCTTCTTCCTCAGAACAGTGCTCGGGCAATCTTCCTCCCTTTGGCCTTGATCCTAGGAAAAGAACCCCCTCCTCCCTCACTTGGGGGAGTTCCCGAGGCAGAAGGGCCACTGGCGCGGCCCAGTGTAGCAGTGGAGGGCCGTCGCCGCTGCCGCAGGAGGAAATCGAGTGAAGCTCCATCCATAGCATAGAAGACGTTAGCCGAGGGGGGGATGGTCAGCTCTGTAGGTTCAGAAAAGGTGTCAAACACAAACACAGTCGTTCCCCGCACAACCCCCCGGATGTGGACGCACTCTCCAGAGTCTGTCTGCCCTCCCAGCCTCTGACCTCGCTCCCCTGAGAGCAGCTGCACTAGCTCATACTCTGAAGCCACCGCAGAATCACGATTGTTTTTCTTAAGGACACGACTGATGACACTTGGAGCCTTGTCCTGGCTTGTCACCTGGCAGGACAGCAGACCAAAAGAGCAATCAGTTGGCCATGATGAACTGTGCTTTCCATTTTTCCAACCCTAGCCAGTAATCCCAACCAGCAAAGGTTACCCGCACCCAAACCTTCGAGCGAAGAAGGAAACCCAACATGGTGGCTCCCTGTACTCCATCCACCAGCCCACATAGTTGCTGGGCTGCTTCCTGTGGGGAAACCACTATTGGTTCTGAAAATCTAATACGGCCACCCAAAGTTCAAGGTGCACCAGCTAATGCAAAGTAACCTTCAAAAGAAAACATGGTTGCTAAAACCAAAGGTCAATTAAAAGTAAAATCAGGGCTTCCCTGGTGGCGCAGTGGTTGAGAGTCCGCCTGCCGATGCAGGGGACACGGGTTCGTGCCCCGGGCCGGGAGGATCCCACATGCCGCGGAGCGGCTGGGCCCGTGAGCCATGGCCGCTGAGCCTGTGAGTCCAGAGCCTGTGCTCCGCAACAGGAGAGGCAGCAGTGAGAGGCCCGCGTACCGCAAAAAAAAAAAAAAAAGTAAAATCATCCTCCCATTTGGCTGTTGACATCTAAGACATCATCCATCTCTAGTCCCTCGGGGCACCATCCTTCACCCCACCTCCCAGCCCACCGCTCCCTCACCAAGATGCTCTTGTAGACACTGCCGTCTTCCCCCAGCTCCATCTGGACTCGGATGATGCGGCAATCAGAGGCCCCTGGCCCAGGCCCCCCTCCCCCATATCCAGCCCCCCTGGAGGCCCCTTCTGCACCCCCACTGAGCGGGGAGCCACAGGAGGCTGAGCGGCGGTGACCTCGAGAAGGCCTCGGGGAGGAAGCTGGGGGAGAGAGGTGGCTGGGGTCAGCGGGACTCTGCAGGGCTGGAGTGCTTTCCAGGGCGGAGTCCAGAGATGAGACAGACGGCCACTTCATGTGCTGGGGACAAACGACACAGGGATCTGGCACGAAGGCAGGGAGGTCAAGGGAGAAGGATTCACGAAGCCAGGGTCAGTGCTGAGGTCAGAGGTCAGGAGCGGAGCTCACCTGGGCCAGCCGGGTCAGCAGTGGAGCGGGGGTTGCAGGCACCTCCTCTGCCCCCACATTCGGCCAGTCCCAGGAGACAAGGGGTGTGGGACCTCCAACAGAACCCAGCACCCTGGATGGCAGGACATTGGGAAGGTCAGAGGGAGAAGGACAAGTTCCCAGGAGACCACCCGCCAACCACTGACTCCCTCACTCTGTCCACTGCGAGATGACAAGCGTTGGCCGAAGCACCCGCGGGGCAGGAGAGTCACTGGTACTGGATGGCTCCACCTCACAGGACACTTGATGGCTGGGGATAGGGGCAATGGGCAGAGGTCAGTGCGTGACATACTGACCCCCACGCCCAGCCTGAGCCCTGGAGTCCCAACCGCACCCAGCCAGTCACCTCTGGGCCTCTGTCAGTGGCCGGAGCCCCTGTAGCCACCGGTGGATATCGGGGTCAGGTCGGAGGTCATAGCCACGACATTTGTTCTGGAGCTGCCTCAGCTCAGAAAGGACAGCAAACTCCTAGGAAGGAGCCCACAGACTGCAGGGGCCAAAATTCAGGAACCCCTGACTCTGCCCTCCTCTCCCCTTCCTGGGATATAGCTAGGGACAGCTAGCATCCAGCCCAACTGCTCCCCTCACCTTCCTCCGCTTGTCAAAATTGATGTATCCGTTCTGCAAGGATAAAGGGGATGGGGTGAGGGTCCCAACCCTGCCACAGAGAGAACATCCCCTCTCCCAAACACTCACTTCACTCGGCCTCTCTGACTCCTCTGGCCCTCCCCCTCCTCCCCCTCTCATCCATCATGCCTTAAGCCCCCTACCTTACCCTTTAAATAGAACATCATGGGTCAAAATTGTGTCCACTTTACAGTTGAGAAAATTAGAGCTCAGAAAATATAAGGAACTTGCCCAAGATCCCAGTATTGGTTTATTTAGCAAACTATCTATATATGCTTACATCTCAGGCATGTTCTGAGCACTCGCCAAACATTAATTCATTTAACTCTCATAATAAAAGGTTGATGTAGATACGTCACTAGTTTCCCATTTACAGATCACTAAGGCACAAGGAGGTTAAGCAAACTTGCCAAAGTAACAGAGTCCTGGCGGTGCTTCTGCCTTGCAGCCCCTTCTGGAAGGAGGTCTGTCTGACCCTGAAGCCTACTCATTCCATTATCGCAATGCGCACACACATACACCACTGACCTCCAGCTCATCCTTGGAGGCTGTGTCCAGCATCACAAGGTCCTTCAAGAAGGTGCCAAGGTATGGGACCACACCCTGAGATCAGAGGTAAGAGTCAGTCACCCCTGCCACTGATCCAAGGGCCCTCCATCTCTCCGCACTTTCCTATCCCATTGCCTCAGAGAACAAGTTGAATTCTCCTCACGCTGCTGTGCTTCCTCTTCCATCCCTCAGACTGCTTCCACCCCCAACTAGTCACTCACCCCACCCCGGGAGCCAGACCTCGGGGACTTCTTGGAATTTGGCTCCAGAGAAGGCTGCAGCTTCACCTCCTGGTGGTGACAGAACAAGGAGACATGGGGGTGGGGGTGGGAGGGTGGAGGGGATGTCTGGGAATGCTGGGAACAGGCCTCACCTGCAGGAGGAGCTCCCGGCTCTGGGAATAATTATCCTCCTCCGAGAAAATCTGGCAGAGGCTGGAAAAGACTCTGAGGCTGTCCCTAGGGAGCAGGGGGCAGTGGCCTTGAGGAGGGGCCTGGCTCAGCTGCCCCCCTCCCAGCCCTTACCCGACTCCAGTGCCCCATCCTCCCCACCTGGCTGCTTCCCCCCAGGCTGCCCGAAGCCTGTGGACGGGGCTGGATTGCAGGGCCGACACCACAGCATACACTGAAGAGAAGTTTCGGAGCAGACGGCACTCCTGTGGGGTTCACAAGAGGGGGCCGCAGCTGTGGGCCTCTTTCCACACCACAGTCCCCAGTAGGGCCGAGCCTCTCTCTTACCTCTGCCACACGGATCCACTTCTCCAGCAGTCGGGCCCTCTGGGGGGGACGGAGTGGCCGTATGGTCACCTCCCCAGGCCCCTCTCCGGTTGAGGTAGCCCCCAGGACAGAGCTGACCACTGCCCCTGCCACCTTGTTGAACTGTATGACAGTAGCCCGGACAGATGGGCAGAGGTGGGAATGTCCTGGCCGGTCTCTGTGACCCCACAGGCCCCCCAGGCACTGAGAGGGGACCAAATTGAGAAATAGCTCCTGTGGGGCGGAGGTTAGAGGTTAAAGTTTGTAGTCAAGTGAGGTCAGCCTTCCAATATCGGGGGTGTGAGGATCTCAGGTGGCCAAGGAACCAGAGGGGCACAGGGTTTGAAGGGCAACAATCAAGAGGAAAGGGGGCAAGGTCAAAACTGGGTGGACGGAGGAGACTGGGAGCTGGATCAGGAAGGACTGGAAGCACGGTAAGGATCTGGAGTCAGGGACAGGTTAGTAGGGGGCAGGGGGCAGGGGGGTCAGAGGTCAAGGTCTCACCGCATCTAGCAGGGTCAGCTGTTCGGCCAAGTGGTCAGCGAGGAACACCAGGACATCCGTGGGGTCAGCAGGGGGATCGCCGGGGAGGGCCAGGGGCTTAGGAAGTTCGGGGGTCTGGGGGTCCACCCGGGACCGGAGGTTGCGGATGAGGTCAGCGCCGCCCCCCCCAACACCCTCCCCTGCTGCATACCCTGTCCGAAGCAAGAAGCTCTCAAGCCGGTCAATCTGACCCTTGACTTCAGAGCCAAAATCTTCAGGGTGAGAGGCCAGCCAGGTTGACAGTACAGAGATGGCTACCCTGGGAGAAGTGGAATACGCCAGGGGTCAGATGTCAGGCTGCAGCCTGGGCAGAGGGAACTGTGAGGTTAAGAATCAGGGGGTCACTCACCCTTTTGTCCTCTCTAGCTCATCAGTAGGATGAGATTCAAGGGCTTCCAGCCTGGGGAGTAGAAGAGATTCTATCTGTCCATTTTTTCCAAAACGCTAGTGGCTTTGACTATTTGGGCGGGATATTCCGGCTTTAGAAAGTCCAGACATGTCAATGACCCTTGGTCTCTTATGACCCTGACCTGTCAGCCATAAGCCCTAGCAGGGCAGGCGTGGACGTGAAGGCCCGGTGAGTAGCCAGGAAGGCTGCCGTGAAGGTCACGTCAGTCCCTGATGTCCGGGCGTCCAGCAGGTGTCTGACCAGGGCCTCCAGAGTGCCAGCTCGGAGCCTCCGGGAGGAACGCGGGGGAGGCCTCGGGGCCTGGGGGAGACAGAGGGCCAGTCACTGACCCTTTTTTCAACTCTGCCCCTAGATATCTGGGGGAAATCCCAGACCTAGGAGATGATCCAGGCTCACTGTATTAAGATTCAGAGAGGGCAGAAGATTTGACCTAAGTCACACAGCAGAGTCCGGTCTGCAAACTTCCAACCTGGCACTCTGGCCAGAAAGTTGGCCGGAGGAAGGGGAACTGGGAGGTGGAGGGTCAGAGGTGTGAAGTCAAAGTTATGATCTCACCAAGGGATCAACAGGCCGATACTGGCGACTTGTGACAGTAAAGGTGGCACCATCCTCCTCCTCGTCCCAGACAGACACAGGGGCCTGGAGGAGCAAGGAAGGGGAGGTCAGACAGTTCCCCACCATACCCCACTGCCCAACCCTCAGCCCCAGGCCCTACTCCTCCCTCTGTACCCCTCACCTGTTGCGGCGGGGGACAGTACCAGCGAGTACGAGGGGTGGGGGGGACTGGTGACCCCAGGTCTCCCCCACTGGGGCCCAGACAGCCCCCCGCAAGCCGCCTCAAGGCCCGGTGGAGTCTAGGGGGTTGCCGTGGGGGGCTGGATGGAATGCAGGAACCCTGGTCCTGGAGACCGCTGTAGCCCCTTCCCCCCAGAGCTGAATCCCAGAACAGCGGAGAATCAAGGTGCAAAGGGTAGGAGGCGGGAAGCGAGAGAGGCAGAAAGCCTGAGGCAGAGACCTTGAGAAGCTGAAACCTCAGTCACAGGCACAGCCGCATGCTCCGCCCTCCCCCGCAGGAACTGACCGAGCCCGAAGAGTTAGTCCTTCCCCTTAGCCCCCTTTCCCCGGGTCCCTCAGCCCTGGAGACCCCCCTCGAGGTGGCGGCTCTGATCCCAGTACAGGAAGGAGAAGGGGAAGTGGGGATGATGTGGGGGAAAGACTCAGAGTGTCATGTGACCCAGCCCCTCCCCCAACCGATCCCGAAAAACCAGCCCTGCTAGTCACCCAGCCCTCACCCAGACTCTGGACTCAGGAGTCCAAAGCCTCGGGGCCTCAAATCCAACTTTTGGCGCCTCCCGAGGCCCCAGTCATACTCCTGGCCACCGCCATTAGTCCCGGAGAAAAGCAGGTGACCACCCGCCACTCAGCCCGGGATGGTCCCTCCAAGGTCCAAGAACCTTGGCTTCGCGCCTCCACCCAGAGCCCGGCAGGAGAGGGGGGAGGGGTCACGAAGTCAAAGGGTTCCCTCCCCAATCCCGGAATCAGAGGAGCGGGTTACTGTGGAAACAAACCCCTCCCCGCCAAACAAAAACAGGGAGGGAGACAGGGACCTAGACACCAAGCCCAGAAAGACGGGCACACTCGGGCACAGGCGGAGAGGGCCAGAGACCCGCAGGACAGCCAGCCAGACGCTCCTGGCAGGAACAGGGCACGTTCCTGCGGGCAGGTCCTGAGTCACACTGCGGCACAGAACCACAGAAACGCCGGGACTCCCCGCAGCGGGGAGATAGGCAGACACCAGCGAGAGGCGCGGAAGTAGCTGAGGCAGGAAGAGATGAAGGGACACAGACACCAAAAGGTGGAGAGTCTCAGAAATATACACGCCCCCTACCTCCCACCTCCCGCGTCTCACCTCGTCGTCTTCCTCCTCCTCCTCCTCCTCCTCCTCCTGCCCCCCGCCCACGCCCCGGCCACCTGGGCCCCCACCCTCTTCGGGGTCTCGACTCCGGAAGCTGCTCAGCACGACTCCCCCGGGGGGGCTCGTGTCCCAAAACAGCCGCAGGTGCCGCGGGAGCATGGCCGAGTGAAGGAATCAGCGGGGTCGGGCCATGGGGGCGCCTGGGGAGAGACAGGAGGTGGGCAGGTGGAGAGTCAGGTGGGCGGCAGGTGGAGAGTCAGGTGGGCGCGGGGGATCCGGAGGGGAGGTAAGCCGGTGGGTTCTAGGTAACCGGATGGGAGTCCTGCAGGGAGGCTGGGCGGGGGGGAAGGAGGGATACAGGGGTGGAATATGGGGGGCCTTGCATTTTGGGGATGAGGGGGTCACGAGTACGGGAACGGGCAGGGTCACAGGGTGCTCTGGCTCTGACCTGCTCAGGAGGGGTGGGGGCAGCGCGGGTCCCGGGCCGCTGTTCCCGTAGGTCTCCGGCCCCTGATCAAGTTCCCGGACCGAGTCCCTTCCCTGGCTTTTCCGCACCCCCTTGTACCCCACCCCCTCGCCAGACTCCCGGGCCCTCCCGCCCTTTCCGCTCCCCCCACGTCCGCCCGCTCCGCGAGCAGGAGCCAAAAAGGGAAGGAAGTGAGGACAGGAGCCAGGGCCGCGGACGAGAGGAGCGCTGGACACTCAAGGGCCGGGACCCAGGAGCCCGGGTCTCCAGCTCCGCTGTCCTCGGGTCCCCCGGACTCGGGATCCAAGTCGCCCCGCACTGAACTGATATAAAGATTTCAGTCTCCAGCCCCCGGGGAAGGGCAGGAGCCAAATTTGACATTCCTCTCCCCCAACACAACCACTAGGCTAAAACTCCCGCGGGAAGCGTTTTAGGCGGGGACGGACACAGTTACTCCAGCCCACGGGGTTCCACTCCCACCCCCACCCGCGCGTGTAGCGGGCCGAAATCCACGCCGGCTTTTCCTGAGAGCCCTGGGTTTCCGCCCCCTCGGAAGGGGGCGGAGCAGGAAGCCGCCACTTCCGGTTAGGGACTCGGCGCTCGGAGGTTTCCGACGCCAGGGCCAGGATCTCGGTTCACGTACGGTCACCCCTCTAGGGCCGGCTGCTTGAGGGCGTCCTGTCCGCCATTAGTGGCGCCCGACCCCAATCAGTTCCGAAGGGGGATTGGGTGCAGCCGAGGCATTTGAGAGGCGGGGTCGTTGGAAGGAACCACGCGTGATTGGAAGTGTTCTTGCGCTTGGAAAGGGGATCTCTGGGGAAGAACTGAGGCACCCGTTGGAAGCACTGAACAAGTTTATTCCCATACGATTAAACCCGCTCCCCGCGTCAGTCTGGCCGACCGTCCTGACCTTCGGAGGTCCCTAAGCCGAGCCGCTGCTTCCTTCCTCCAAGTTATTTGATCCAACACCCGCTTTTGAATTCTTAGGACGCAAAAAGACTAACTTCTTATATTGAGCGCCCTCCAGCGGGCGCCAGGCCCTGTGCCGGCGCGGGGGATACACCAGGGGACGGACAGGCTCATCCTCGCCTTCGAGGAGACGACAGTCCGGGCAGGGAGACAAGCATTTAACAACGACTCGCACAATCACTTAAATACAACCGTGGTGAACCGCACAAGAGGGACACGCGGCGATCTGAGGGAATGACAAGGCTGACCTGGTCTGCAGCCCAGGAAGGGCAAGGGTGGACCAGGCAGAGGGAACAGCGCTCTGGGACCCAGGGAGGGTGGGAGGCTATTGAAGAAAAGGATCAGCCGTAGGTCTGATAAGCATTGAGAAGAGGGCCGGAGAGAGCACGAGGAGGGCTTGAAGAGGTAAGCAGTGGCTGGAGCGCAGGGATACACAAGCCAGGACAAGAATGGATTTTGCCTCTAGAGCACCCGTTTCTGTCCTAGACAGAAACTGTCCTGAGACTATTTCAGGGGGTATGCGAAGTTTGGGCTATTTTCATAACAATCCCAAACTGTTATTTGCCTTTTCATTCTCGTTCTCTAAAAAACGTACAGTGTTTTCCTGAAGCTACATGACGTGTATTGACATCGTCCCCACAGCTAATGGAACGTGTGCTTGTGTCTTCCTGTGTATTAAATTGTTCTCAGTTTTAAGTTCTAGTACAATAAATATCTATAGTTTATAACCCACATAAGCAAAAGCTCTGTAGGGTCCTTGATAATTTTTAAGAGGTCCTGAGAACAAAAATTTTGAGAACTGCTGCTCTAGAGCCCTAAGAAGGTGAATGTCTTTTGTCTTTTCAGAAAGCAGCTGCTCACTGGAGAGAGACTGGAGGGGGGCAGGAACCAAGGGTATACAATTTGGGGGAGTTACTACAGTGGCTCAGACCAGAGATGATGGTGGCTTCCCCAGGATGGTGGTGAGTTGGCCTCACTGTGTTTTCTGGAAGAGAAGTAAAAAGGAGGTGAGGAATTCGGGGCAGGGTGAAGTGCTCATGGTCAATCCAGAGACAAATGAACATCATGGGTAGAGAGGATGGCAGATGAAAGAGGCTAACATTTTCTATGTGTTTTAAGCCTGGCACTGTGCCAAGTGCTTTTGCTCCTGCATCTTCCAGAGGAGATGCCCTTTCTCTTTTAATCATTCCAAGAGCCCTCTGAGGCTCTGCTGGCCGGTAGGGTAGCCACCACCCACTTGTGTCTGTTGAGCATTTGAAATGTGGCTAGTCCAAATTCAGGTGTGCTGCCAGTTTAAAATAAACTCCTGTTTTTGAGGACTTAGAATGGAAAAAACACTATAATTTCTTATACTGATTACATGTTGCCACGATAATATTTTGGATATATTAGATATCTCTTTACCATTTTAATGCAGTCCCCAGATTATATATTTAAATTTACGTATGTGGTTTGCATTATAATTCTATTGGACAGCACTGCCTAAGCAGTTTTTTCCCCCTACACCCAAGGAAACTGAGGTGTAGCATGTTTGAGATGGCAGGATTTAATGCAGGTCTGTGTGAATTCCAAGTCTGGGTTCTGCCCACCAAGCCAGTAGCCTCCCTCCTGGGTGAGGAGTTGGGCAGAGGGGATAAAATGAGAAGGGAAAAATAAAGGAAGGTAGAGTGTCATTACCTTTTCCATTGAATCCTTGGAAGTTGCCAGGTAGGCAGCTGTGGAGAGAAATTTAGAAGGGATGGGATGGGGCAGTAGAAGGGCAGAGGGATGGGTGTCAGACTTCTTCTGGGAGGAGGAAGAGAATGTCTGCCAGTCAAGGGTCCCAGCCTGGGTGGGACTTACACTCACCGGCCCAGCCCAGCACGTTGATGAGCCCAAGGAGGAGAAAGGCAGACAGGAAGAGGCCTACGCCATCCTCCAGAGAGGGCCCAGAGAGACCTGGCAGGCAGAAGGGGCAAGAATGAGTCTGAAATTCCCAGGCACCTCTTCCCACACCCCTCCCCGTTTCTCCATATTTCAGGCTCTTACCAGCTACCTGCAGGGTTACCTCGGCGCTGCGCCCCAAGGCGGGCAGGCTGGGGTGGTGGACACGACAGGCATAGCGTGCCCCATGCTGCCCGGTGGTGACCGGGGGTGGCTGCAGGTGTGCAGAGAGGCTCACGGAGCCATCTGAGTGATGGCTCAGGGCGGAGAGCCACCTCTGCCCCTCAGCCTTCTGAAAGCGACCCTCTGGGCCACCCCAGAGCTCCCACTCCACCTCCAGGCCCTCGGAGGGGTAGAAGTGGGACACGAGGCAGAGCAGCTCTGGGGGTGCCTCCCTGGGGGCAGCCCATATAAGAGGTGCTGGCGTCAGGGTCACCTTGGGGGGCTCTGGGGAGAGAGTAAGAAAGCAGCATGAGGGAATAAATCTACACTGTCCTCTCTCAGAGGCCCTCAGTGTGCCCTCTGGCTTCCCCAATACTGAGGGGTTTGGGTTTTCTCCTCCCAGGATGGGGAACCCGCCATCTCTCCATTGGTGTTTCACAGGAATCTCCATGCCAAAGCCCCCATTCTCAGGGACCCCAACTCCCTCAGATTTGGGAACCTTCCTCCCAAAGCCGCTCAGATTCCCAGGGACCCTCTACCCATTGCCCCCCTGACTCTCAGGGGCCCCCAATCTGTCTCCCTCTACTCACCCAGCCCCTTTTCTCCACCATCCTTCCCCCATCATGGTGTCCCCATAATCCCAGTGATCACCCTCTACCCACAGAGACCCCTGTCCCCTCACTCACTCAGTACGGCAAGCTCCAGGGTGGTCTGCCCTTGTAGGTATGGCAGGTGTACAGTAGCCAGATAGGTGCCCTCCTGGAAGGGCTGCACTGCAGGCAGCCAGAAGGTCCCATTTCCGGTCCATGGTCCCAAGGGCTCATCATCATCCCAAGCGGCAAATGCCACCGCCCCCTCTCGGGCAGCTGGCATTTGCCCACTCAGCCCAGGAGTCGCAGCCAGCATCAGGTGCCCCTTACCCAGGTGCTGGCGTCGCCATTCCAGCCCAAAGGGAGGGGGACCTGGGGCCAGAGAGGTAGCAGCCTTGGGGGTGGGGGGCGTGTAGGCAAAGCTCAAGTCCAGCAGGGCATCTTGTCCCATTCGGATGCGAGGGGTGGGGGTGTGAGTGAGGACAGTCAGCACAGCTGGGGAAGATGAGGAGAGGAAGGTGGGGAGGGGGAGAGGAAGAAAGAGAAAAAAATAGAGAAATGGAGTTACGGGGGGGGACCTCGACTCTAATTTACCCACCCCTCTGAGGACACCTCCCTTCTGACACTCACCATCTCCCAGCCCTCCCTGCAAATCCCCTTTGCCCTGGGACTGGGTGGGACCCAGTGAGACTCAGAGTGAGCAGAGAGGTCTCACGGTGAATAGAGGCAGTGAGTGGGTACAGCCCTTGAAGGCTGCTCGGAACACACAGCCCGTGCTGCACCAGCTCTGGGGTCAGCAGGATCTGAGTGTGCCCTGACACAACCTGAACCAGCCCACCAGCCTCCACGCCCACCTTTGAAGAGCCAGGACCTTCTTGGTTTGCTGGTGAAGAAGTGATGACTCATGACTGTCAACCCTATGGTGCTATGCAGAGTATTTACTGACTCTGGAAGGTTCTGGCTCTAGACTAGACCTGAACACAGACATCTGTGATCTACTGAGGCAGTACGTGCTGGTTGAGTGCCTGGAGCCTGGCTGCCCTGGTTAATCCCCACTCTGCAGCTATTTATATGGCCTTGGAACAGTTACTCTACTCTTCAGTTTCTGAATCTCCTAAATAGGGATAATAATGATGATAGTACCTATCCCATGGGGTTGTAGTGAAGGTTAAATCATTTAACACCTGCTACTCAGATGTATGCAGTTCCTGATTCTGGATAACAAAGACACCTATGTATGAAAGCTGCTTAGAACAGTGCCTGGAACACAGTATGACTACAAAAGTGTTTGCTGTGATTACAGCCAACCATCTGCCAGACAAATGTAACGTGCCCCAACTCAATAGCATCTCTAGAACATTTCCCCACTCGGCTCCAATGCCCATCTTCCCTGCCTTGACCAGTGATCACCACCAGCCCCCAGGCACTAAAGGCAAGCATTTGGAGTCCCTAAGACTCCTTCTTCTAATTAATTCATTCAACTAGTATTTATTGAGCACCTAGGATGTTCACGGTTGACGAGAGTGGTAAATAAGACAGGCAGCCCCTGCCCTCAAATTGTGTAGGAGACAGATTGCCAAATATAATGTGCTATGTGCTCTCCCCACCAGGCCCTAATTCTGTCTCCCAAATAGATCTTACATGTTTCCTACTCAAGTTCTTATCAATATACGTTTGGACAATTACAACAGCCTCCTCTCAGGTCTCCCTATCCTCTATCAGTATCTCTCTCCCTTTCATTTCATCCTCCACACTGAAACCAAATAGCATGGCTACAAGTCTGATCTGGGCACTTGCCTGTTTAAAAATCCCAGCTACCTAGGAAGCCAGCAACTAAAGGCACACGCTGGAGCTAGATGGCCCGGGTTCAAGTCCTAGCCCTGCTTCTTACAAGTTGTATGTCCCTGGGCAAATTACCTAACTTCTCTGTGTCTCATATATTTTCATCTGTGACATGGGAATAACATCAGTACCTAGTTCTTCCAGTTGTTGAGAGGAATAAATAAGATTATGCCTATAAAGTGCTTAGAACAGGAGCTGGCATATAGAAAATGCTTAGCTGTTACTATTTTCATTACTGTCATCATCATCATGATGGACTTGCTGGGTATCTTGGGAAAAGGACTTAATCTCTATTTTCCCCATTAGTCCAATGATCTAATCCTTGCCTACCTTTTGTAGGAATCAAGTAAAATAACAGGCTTTTGGAAAAATGGCACACACACACACACAACACACACACAAAACTCCTGATGGTTCACTATCATTTATAAACTCCAGCTTTCAGGGTACTTGGTAATCCAGCCCCCAACCCATCTTTCCAGACTTCTCTTGCACCCTAAGAACCAGCCACATAGAATCCCTTTCTTGCGACCAGTAGAAACTCTCGTCCCTGGGCTTTTCTTTGCTTTGGTTCCTTCAGTTTCTAATGTCCCTCCCCCATTTTTTCCAGCATCTAACTACTTCATGTCCTTCAGATCTGTTCCACTGCCAGAAATGTCTGGGTCTCCCAGGTAGAAGTAATTTTTTTCTCTTGTGGTTATTTATTTTTTTTCTTTTGCGGTACGCGGGCCTCTCACTGCTGTGGCCTCTCCCGTTGTGGAGCACAGGCTCCGGACGCGCAGGCTCAGCGGCCATGGCTCACGGGCACAGCCGCTCCGCGGCATGTGGGATCCTCCCGGACCGGGGCACGAACCCGTGTCCCCTGCATCGGCAGGCTGACCCTCAACCACTGCGCCACCAGGTAAGCCTCTTGTGGTTATTTTTATGTAATTTTTTTTCTTTTTTCTTTTTTTGGCCATGCCACGGGGCTTACGGGATCTTAACTCCCCAACCAGAGATTGAACCCCAGGCCCTCAACAGTGAAAGAGTAGAGTCCTAACCACTAGACTGCCAGGGAATTCCCTATTTTTGTGTAATTTTTAATCCTAGCTTCTAAGGCCTATAAAGTTAAACTTCTCTGAACTTCAGGGGATTATTTTTGTTCAATAGAGTAAAAAAAAGTAAGCAATTTCATTTAGTTTATTAAAACCCAAAAATACAGTTTTGAATTGTAAGAATCAATCTGTAGGATTAATAAACAAAACCTAAAGGTTTTATAGTTCAACCTTAAGCTAACAGTGCTCTTTAATATGGGTTTATGAAGCAATTTTAGACCTGCATCCCACAACCTGGACTCTGTAAATATACAAATGTAAACACAACAGGGCCAGAACCTGTTGGTAAGGAAATTTCTACCTGTTTTGCAGCTTGTATCATATAGGCTTATGCTTTTCTGTTAAAAAGTGAATGGTAAAAACTATTATAAAATATTACTGGGGCTTCCCTGGTGGCACAGTGGTTGAGACTCCGCCTGCCGATGCAGGGGACACAGATTTGTGCCCCGGTCCGGGAAGATCCCACATGCCGAGGAGCGGCTAGGCCTGTGAGCCATGTCCGCTGAGCCTGCACGTCTGGAGCCTGTGCTCTGCAACGGGAGAGGCCATAGCAGTAAGAGGCCCGCGTACTGCAAAATATATATATATATATATATATATATTACTGAAAAAATTTAAACCCAAATCTAATCAAGCCTCTAGCTCTAACTACCAATTTATAGGAAATATGGAGGGAAAAGGAACAAGGGAAATGACAGGATGAGGAAACAATTGGCCAAATATAGAATGTGGGAACTTCTACAGAACAAATGACAAATCAATAGCATTTAAAGGGGTGGGGCAATTACAAATAAAAGAGACTTAAGAGACAAAACTGGGACCTCCCTGGTGGCGCAGTGGTTAAGAATCCGCCTGTCAATTCAGGGGACAAGGGTTCGATCCCTGGTCCAGGAAGATCCCACATGCCGCGGAGCAACTAAGCCCGTGTGCCACAACTACTGAGCCTGCACTCTAGATACTGCGAGCCACAACTACTGAAGCCCGCGTGCCACAACTACTGAAGCCCGCGCGCCTAGAGCCTGTGCTCCACAAGAGAAGCCACCGCAACGAGAAGCGCGTACACCGCAATGAAGAGTAGCCCCCACTCACTGCAACTAGAGAAAGCCCGCATGCAGCAACGAAGACCCAAGGCAACCAAAAATCAATAAATTTTTTTAAAAAGAGAGACAAAACTGTTATAGACTGAATGTCTGTGGTTCTCCCTCCCCCAACCCCCTCAATTCAAATGTTGAAGCCTTAACCCACAATGTGACTGTATTTGGAGATAGGGACTAGGAGGAGGTGATAAAGTTAATGAGGTCATAAAGGTAGGCCCTAACCTGATAGAGCTGGTGCCCTTATAAGAAGAGGAAGAAACACCGCAGCTCTCTCCCCTCCACGTGGGGACACAGCCAGAAGGCGGCCATCTGCAACCACAAGGGGAGAGTTCTCACCACACAACAGCCCTGCTAGCACCTTGATCTTGGACTTGATCTTGGACTTCTAGCCTCCAGAACTGTGAGAAAATAAATTCCTGTTGTTTAAGCCCCCTGGTTTATGATATTTTGTTTTGGCAGCCCAAGCAGCTGCAACAACCAAATAGAATATATAGACCTCTTTTTTATCCTGATTGAAGCAAACAGACTGTAAAATAACATCATTGAGACAATTGGGAGAAATTTAATATGAGCCAGGAGTTAAATGATACTAAGGAATTATTGTTTGTTTTGTTAGGTATGATAATGCTATTGTGTGGGGGGGGTTGTTAAAGTCCTTATATGATAGAGATGCTTACTGAAGTACTTATGAGTAAAATAATACGATGGGATATACTTAAAAATACTTCCAAAAAAGAATAGAAGTTTGGGGGAGGATAGGTAAAACAATTTGGTAAAATGTAATAACTATACAAGTAGATAATGGATATATGGGGGGTTCAGTTTACTGTTCTCTACTTTAGTGTGTCATTGAAACTTTCTATACCAATTTTAAAAGAATGATGAGAATTAAATACTATACACACAAGTATATTACGAAAGTATATTTCTCAAGAAACATTTTAGAGTATTTGACAACTAATTTGGTAAGAAATAAAGTATAAATGCATACTAGCAAAATTACTGATGATCTGTGACCCTGGAAAGAGTTCATTTTTAACTTTACATTGAAACAACAACTTTCATATTCTTAAATCCCTAATCAAGTAGGAATGCTTGAAAAGGAGGACTGAGCACAGCAACTAGTTTTCACCCCTGGTGGTGGGTTAGATGCAATAATTTTCTCTCCTGGGCACACACCCATGGCTCCCTATCTGCACTTCTTTTACGGTCCAAGTCACTTTCTACTCTACAATTACCCATGGCAAATCTGATGGGAACCTTCCTGAGAGTAGACTCTACATCCGATCACCTTTGTGACCCTTAAAAGTACCCAAGGCTACCCAGAGGTTCTGATTTAATTCATCTGGAGTAAAACTTGGATTTCAGTATAACCTCCAAAAGGATTCTTATTTGCAGCCTGGACTGAGAACTACTGGGCCCTAATTTATTCTTGGTGATAATAAATATTTAATCAGTGAATAAATTAACAAAGTGTCTCGTTTGATCGTTACAACAATGGGAAGGCAGATGGGAAATAACCATCCACATTTTACAGTTGGAAAAGCAGATTCAGAGAGAAAAGGACATCCTCACCCCACCTTGTGAAGCCAACAGCCTGGGAAATATTCCTACCCACTAGAGAGAGCTACTGTCCCCACAAGGAGCAGTTTGCCTCTGCCCCTGCCCACGGCGAGGTCTGGGGACTAAGGATGGAGGTGTAGGCAGATGTGAGGGTTTCAGGGTGGGTGCTGAGCCCTGTGGGTCATTTTCTCTCAGTGATGAGGGTGGCAGGGAGAAGGTACTGGGGAAGGGAGGGTGTAGGGCTGGGCTGGGGTTGACCAGCCGGTCAGGCTGTATTGTTTCCATAAAATCGCACAAGACTGAAGGAAGCCGAGGACTCTGTTAATATCCTACCCACCCTCCCGAGAAGACCTCCGAGAAATCCCAAATCCCAGTCATATCTTCCCCATTCTTGCTTTATCGGCCCACTCCCTCCCTGCGCCCCAGCCCAGCAAGGTGCCAGACCCCTGGGCCTCAAACCACATCACACAATGCAGTAAGTGGCCCTTGCAGCGGGAACCATTAGATCTCCTGCCGCTTCCCTTCCACGCACTCAAGCCCACCATTCGGTGACCACAGAGTCAGGGCATCATCACGCGCCATAGGGAAGGGGCTGTCAAGGGAGGTCGACGCGCTAGAGCTCAAAAGCCTGTGCTTTGCTGGTTGCCGCAGTGCCGGATGTGGGCGCGGGTGGGGCGCGAAGGCTGTTTTTTTAAACTGGGTGAACCGCAAATGTGGGGGAGCCTAGCAAGATCTAGGAGGAAATGTGCAAAAGTTCCTGTTTCTGAGACCCTCCCAACTCCGTCGCCTAGCGAATTTCTTAAGGTCGGGTGTCAGGAACCCCCGCCTGGCTCCAAAGCCCCGCCCCAAACCGCACTTTTGTTTAAACTAGGCTGGGACTAGAAGAAGCGGTAGAGACATCTTAACTTTAGCTGAACTGCCTCGATTTATAAATAAAGAAACTGAGACCCGACTAGGGAAATGACTCGCTCAAGTCCACATAGCGAGTTAACGGCTGATCTGGACCCTTAGAATCTAGCCGTTTATCTCTACTTCCCCTCGGTAGCTACCTGTTGCCATGGTGATGAGAGCAGGCTCCGGTTGAGGCTCGGACTGTGGTCGAAGGAGGCTGGAGAGGCTGAGGACCGGGCTGGACATGCTGACCATGAGCCAACTCCCATCCAGGGCCCGCGGGCAGCTCTGCTCCGGGGTCAAGCCGCTGACCCAGATCGCCGAGGCAGGAAGCGGGACGTAGTGGCTCATTTCGCAGCGTGGCGCGGGGGCGTCCCGCGGGTATCGCCTTAAGGCGGCCAGGAGGGTGCCCGCGGGGTCTGTGAGCACAGAGAGAGAAGTTGCTGCCGTAGAATCTCCGCCAGGAAAGAGGAGGGGAGGGCAGCGTCCAGGGAATTTTAAAGGTACAGACTACCCGGTAACGAGAGATTTAAAAGTGATCCAGTTTCATTTTACAGAAGGGGAAACTGAGGCCCGAGGTCACTGTGAGACCTAAAGAGCAGGGGGTTTCGGTGGAGGCGACAGAGTTGGGAGCGAGTCCGGCATGACTCACCGTGCACTTTGAGGTAGCGCTCTGGGTCGAGGTCCGGCCGGGGAGGTGGGCTCTCCGAGCTCTGGCGCAGCAGCAGTGCAGCGGGTTTCTTGGACAACCGGCTCCCGCCCGCATCCTCCACGAACCAGCACTCTATCACTGCGGGTCCCGCCGAGACGGCGGTCGCCGTGCCTGGGGGGGGAGGGGCGCGAGTGAGGGGACGGCCCCAACGTCAGGCGACCCGACCTCCTCCACCCCACCCCCAGACGTGGTGGCAGTCACCTCCCACCGCTTCCCTGGGCTAAGAGTCGCGGGGTTCGCTCACCCAGAGCCACAGCGAGGAGCAGGGACAGAGGCTTCATGGCGCCGCGATCTTCTCAGCTCCGAGGCCGCCTCTTCCCGCTTTCACTTTCACTTTCCTCCAAAGGCCGACAGGAGGGGCGGAGGAAATCTCCGCTCCGGTTAGGGGAAGGCTCGGGGGAGGCAGGTGCTTTCTCCGCCGGCTGGGCAGGGATCCCGGAACATCCACTCCAGTTCTGATCTGGGGAACTCAGCCCCGCCCAGCCCTCCTGAACCACCCAGCACCACAGAGTCCGGGAGCCTTCCCACACCAGAGGCACCCCCTCCTGTCCACCCCAACCCCGAATCCACTTCCCTGAGAACCCTTACTCCACTTTCCCCAACCTGGGCCAGGTCCCCAGCAAACACATAGGGGTTGTCGGAAAGGCAAATGAAATGACCAATAAATATTTTAATCACCGTTTAAAAAAAATAAGATTTAAAATAAAACCCTTGTACTCCTACGACTTACTCCTTCCTTGTCTCCACTCCCCCACTCCCCAGTGAGAATGGAGTTGGGGGACCCCCAAGGTGGAGGAAGAGGGATTAGGGTAGAAATAAGGGGCACATCCTTTTGGGGGGCAGGGTATGTTCTAGGACAAGGGTGGGGCTCAAAGGCCTGGTCCCCACAACTATGCAAACACAGACTTCAGGTATAGACTACAACCACCTGACCCTCGACCCAGTGACTCCAGGATGCTCAGCAAGCCCGCTCTCCCTCCCTCCCTCCTCCCACCACCACTTGCGCCCTACTCGGGAGCTGGGGCTTCAGTGTACCCATCTGAAGGGAAGGAAGGGCTGAGTTCCGGTGATACTTTAGGGAGGAGGGGCTGAGGAGTAGAAAGGGGTGGCCCATGGTGCGAGGCGGTTCCCTCTCCAGAATATATACAAGTCCATAGAGATAGGAAGACAGTAAGTGTGTTGGGAGATCACCTACGGGCCACAGCGCCCCTGGCTAGTGATCCCTAATCCCTCTTCCCGCAAAGCTACCCCCAGTAGCTCGCCTCTTCAGTTTGCTCCTCCGCCCCCACTGAAGCCCATCTCCACCTTGTGGACGCTGGGCGGGGACCAGACCCGCCGACTGGACGGGGGCGTGGCCCCACTCGCCTCGTCGCCGCTGACCCCGCCGCCGGGGGACTCTCTCTTGGGCTGCAAGGCTGGCCCGGTGGTCCCTCCGGGTCCGGGTCCGGCCCCACCCCCGCCGCCTAGGCGGTGCCGGCGCTCACAATGTCCCCGGTGGCGCATGAAACTGTCTCGCCACATGAACTTCTTGGCGCAGACGCCGCACTCGTAGGGCTTGAGGCCTGTGTGTGTCTTCATGTGCTCTGTCAGATGATGCTTCATCTTGAACTTTTTGTTGCACACGGGGCAATCAAAGGGCCGCAGGTTGAGGTGCATGTTCACATGGCGATCTCGCATGCTCTTGTGGGAGAAGGCCTTTCCGCAGTGGCACAGAAAGATCTTATTTCCATCCCCACTGCCTGTCCCTCCAGGAGTCCCGCCGGTGCCACCCGGCATGCCCAGGGCCCCTGCCGATGTGCTCCCCAGGGTCACTGCCCCATGTTCAGCTTGGTTCCCTGGTGGCTGGCCTGGAGCCTGTGAGGAGGAGGAGGAAGAGGATGGGAAGACTAGGAGCTGGTTGCCCTGCATGTCCAGTGGAAGCAGGGGCCTCGAAGGATGGGAGGGAGCATAGGAGGAAGGGGTTGGTCCCCCTGAATCATCAAGCCCTGCCCCAGGACCCCCACCTTCATAGGGGCCAAAGTCATTGGAGGACTCACAGAAATTGACCTGCTCCTCTCCCTTGTCTGGAGGCTCAGACAGGGTCCGGACATCACTTATGCTAAGGGTAGCCTCAGGTCCTCCCCCTGCTGGCACCCCGGAGCCACCCCCCAGCTCTTCATCTTCATCATCCTCACAGGTCAACACCAAGTCTTCCTCCTCCTCATCCTCTTCCAGGTCTGGGTCTTGGGGAACAAGGGGCGCTGGTGCTGGGCAGTTTCCACCCCGTTTCACATATACCCAGTGTTTCTGCGGCACAATGCTGGGGGGTGCATAGGTGGGCCGGCGGAGCCCAGCCCCAGGGACCACTGCACCCCTCCCATCCCCACCGTCATCACACAGCTCATCTGCCTCCAGCAGCAGCTTCCCAGAGGTAGCCCCCCCACTGCCAACCACAGGGGCAGGGAATACAGGGCCACCTCCTTGACGCTCCCTACTGCCCACTGCAGAAGCTGCAAAAGCCTCCTGGGAGGAAGATGAGAAATCAGTGGACTCCCGAGGGCTGAAATAGTTGCTGCTGCTGGGGGACTGATTCTCACTGGCCCGGCTGGAGGCATGGAAGCGTATGGATCCCACAGTGGCAGGGGCCACGGTGCTCCCACTCCCTGAGGTGACCCCAGCACCAGGGACAGTGACCGATGTGGCTTCAGCAGTGGTGATGGTGGTGGTGGTGGCTGAGGCCCGGCCCTCTCGGAGGAGTTCAGTGCACTTATCCACGATGTGCCACATTTGGAGCACAGACCCCACTGTGAGGAAGTTGACAATGTCAGCAGCGGCCATGCTGAGGCGGCCAGTATAAGCTGAAGCCAAGACAGTCTCGAAGGCGCCTGGGTCCATGACGCTGGGCAGCGAGATGGAGGTCATGCCCTTGAGTAGGACCTGGTCGTGGAAGTAAGGGGAAGAGGCAGCCAGGACAGCACGATGAGCCCTGAACTCCCGTCCCTGCACTCGGATGGACACATCACAGAGCTGGCCCTGCAGCCGCTGCTGATTGAGAGACTCCAAGAGGGCACTGGTCACCTCGGGGAAGGACACGTGCACTACTGCCGCTGCAGGCAGGGGCAGCGGTGGTGGGGCCAGCGATAGAGGCAGGGGGAGTGCTGCCCCGCTGGGAGACAGAGGAGATGGCTCCATGGTGTGGAGGGAAGGGGTACCCCCCCAGCCCCAGGAACAAGGGAAGGAGGAGGGCGGCCGGGGGGGGGGGTCTCTGGAAAAAAAGAGAGAAGAATGATAACAACCCATAATGACACAGCCCTTTACAGTTTAAAAACATGTTCACACATTATCTGAGTAACTCCCCACAGTGACACTATAAGGTAGGTATTCCTTTCAACCCCCATTTGACAGATAAGGAAACTGAGGCTCATAAAGATTAAGAGATTATCCAAGGTTACACCATTAAGTGGCAGCACCCACAAACGCAGGTGTCCTAACTCCAAGTCCAGTGCTCTTTCCTTGGACGTTACAGAAATAAGGTGCTCTTGGGGAGTGGGGTGCCTCCCCTCGGAAATTCCCATTTGCCTGAGAGCCTGACTTTCCAAAATTTACCTTTCTGGGGTTTTGTACCCTTTTCTTGGGAGGGGGCAGGTTGGCTCTGGTGTTGAAAACCACCGCTCTCTCCACTTCCCTTTAGGCCGTGCCCCCGCCACCCACGGCTCTCGCTGGCCACGCACCTTGCCCCGTTATCCCTAACCCCGCCCATTTAGGGCCCGCCCACCTCAAGACCCGCCCACCTCAAGACCCGCCCATAGCTCTTGGGCCCCGCCCATTATCTACCCCGCCCACATCAGACCCCGCCCCCTTCTGCTCCGCCCCAAGCGCTACTTCGACCTCCTCTCCCACCCGGAAGGCGCCCCCCAACCCCGCGCGTCCCCGCTTACCGGGCCGCGCGCCCCCGGGCCCCCCCCGCCCCTCAGTCGGCGGCCAGAGCCGCAGCCTGGGCCCCTCCCGCCGCCATCTTGCGCCGACTCCCTCCGCCCTCCGCCTCCGCTCCGCCTCCCGTCCCTCAGGCTTTAAAGGCACAGGCGGGAACCCCGCCCGACCCGCTGGGCAATACTCGGCCGACTCGGCCACTTCTCCTTTAAAAAACAGCTGCTTCCTTCCACCTTAAGGGTACCAGGTCTCTTTCCGCCGCTGAGGACGCAGGACTCGGTTCGGCCGAAGCTCTCATTCCCCTTTAATTCGGTAAGCCAGCCTCTTCCCACTGGCGATGGGTCTAGGCCGTCGCTGCCTGGGCTCCGCCCCTGAGCTGTGACCATTAGCGGGTTTGCGGGATCTAATCGCCCCAGTCTCCCAGCTTCTGACAGTCCCCCTGAAACCCCGCCCCCTACCTCCGGGCCTGGATTGGCTAAATAACCTTGAGTCGGCCCGTGATTGGCCTTTTTACTGCTACCGCTCGAAGTGAGAAAGTAAAGCGCGTTCAGGAGGCTGAAGTACATTTTTTCAGCGCCTGGCAGAGGGCAAGGAGAAGGCCTGAGGGCGAGAAAAACTCCGCGAGAGGCGTGCTGAAGGCAGCTGGAAAGTGCAGATCCAGGGCTATCCCAGGGGCACGGCTAACCCTGAGCCACAGAACAGCTCGTGCCAATCACCAGCTGGTGAGAGCAGGACAAGGAAAAGACAGGGATACAATAAGAAAAGAACTTTATTGTTTATTAATGTTTCTGTGTAAAACTTAAGCTTTTTTTTTTTTTTTTTTTAAAGAAACCACCAAAAGGCGATTAGCTCAGTCCATCCCTTCCTCAGTCGTCTGCTTCCCACCGTCCTCCAAATACTATCCCAAAACATTTTGGAGGCAGGGAGGAGGGGGAGGCAGTTAATCAGAGTCTGAGAGCACGATGATCTCCTCTGGATCGCACTGTGTGGCCACACTCATCTGCAGGGGAGTGAGATACAGAGTCAGAGAGGTCTGGAACACAGCGGATGAGAAGCCAAGGGAAGGACTTATCAGAGATCAAAAACTGGGGTGGGAAGAGAGAGGAGGTGATGAGTGCAGCAGACAGATTACCCCAAACTGAACAATGAAAGAGAATGAAGTCAGGAAACACAGCCTCCCCCTCTTACCTTAAAAGTACCAGGCCTGGAGGGTTGTGATTGTGGGGTGTGGGACAACCGGGCTGGAAATGGGCTACAGAGGGAGCTGGTCACCAGGCCGTGGCTAGGAGAATCCACCCTCGTGGAGGAATCGGCAACCGGAGCCATGGAAGCCAAGGGGGAAGGCGGGCTGGGCAGAGTATGTGTCTTCTCATGCACTGCCCTTTGCCTTTCCACATAGCTAGAGACAGAAACATATGTGGGTGGAAGGGTATGTGGAGACTGAGGATGGAGGCGGAGCTCCAGTTTCTCCCCGCAGACTCCGTTCCACAGTATTCCTCTCAGAAAGCCCCCGCAGTCCCTCCTTGGCTTCCCTCTTTCTCCTCCTTATTGCTGTTACCTCTTTCCTAATGGCCCGGCTTCTGTTTGCTTCTCCTTCCGAGATTTCTTGTGGGGAGGACTGGAATCTCCCCAGGTGTGAGGAGAGACGCCTCCGTTGAAGGAAGTGGAGGTGACCATGGCTGCTCCATTCTCCAAGACAGTGGTGAGGGGGTCTTCTGATTGCTTCCTGGAAGAGGAAACGTCCCTCTCCTCAGGGGAAGGAGTAGTATCCAGAGGCAAGGCTTCAATCTCTAGCTCAAAGAGCTGAGACATAGGGCTCTCTTCCTCCAGGGGCAATTCCTCGAGGTGCTCTCCACTGCTTTCAGCAACTACGCTGGAGGGGGCCGGGGGCTCTTCTGCCAGTGAAGATGGTGACACTGTGAGTCCTTTGTTTTGCTGCTCCCCCAACGACCCGCTGATCCCTTTGCGAGGTTCCAGGTTCTTTTCAGTGGAGATCTGTAGTGGGGACATGGGGCTCTTATCTCCATCCTTCCCTGGAAAAGAAGAAAAGAGGGGAGGGGTAGCAAAAGAACTAGGGGAAAGAAAACTGCTGAGAGGTCACTAGGAGTAAGAGGAAGAAGGGAAGGATCTCAAACAGGGGGCTCATGCCCAACAGAGTAGACGGAACCGACGAGAAGACTGTTTCCTTGACATACCTGCTGCTTCCTCCTCCTCCTCCTCCTCCTCCTCCTCCTCCTCCTCTTCATCGTCCCCCTGACCTTCCTGCATCTGTTCCAGATCCTCTTCTTCGGAATCTGTGGCCTCCTCGTCTTCCTCCTCCTCATCTTCCTCTCCCTCCTCTTCCTCCTCCTCTTCATCACTTTCCTCATCTTCATCATCGGTCTCAGCCTTGGAGGTGGTAGGGCACTCCTGGGATGCCATCCCACTAGGGCCCTGCAGGGGACAAAGGAGTTTCTCTAAGGAATCCCTTGCCCCAGAGGGGCTGCTTCTTGCGTTCCTCTGCACACGCCATGATCAGTCACCACGTACTCCCGCCTGGCCAGTGCAGTGGAAGGACAAGGTCTCTCTGAAGGGTGTATTCCCTTCCATACCTCACCAGAATCCAAGGAGGCTTTGGAGGGGTCTGCAGAGTGGGAAGAGGTGGCTTGGGGGAGCCGCGCTCTTCTCTTCTGTCTCTCGCCCTCCTCGCTCTTGTCTTGCATCATTGCATACTTAGAGATGACCTCATCCAGCCGGCTCATAGCCAAGCTCCGGTTCTCCCGCAGGCGCCGAGCCAGGGCAGGATCTGACAGTGCGGGATCAATGCCTATGTGGGAAGATATAAAGTCAGTGTACTCACCCAGAACCCTAGAAGAAGGGACTAGAGAGACACCCCCTGCACCACACACCTGACGAATGAGGGTTACCAAGGAGCATCTCACTAATGCCTACCTGGCCTATAGTCATCTGTGAGGTGACAGCCAAAGTTGTAGATGAGATCAAGGTGGCGACGCTCCTGTAACCTGATGCCCACATCTCGGAAGGCATCCTGAGCCATGAGCTGGAGCTGCTGTCGGGGGAGGCCAAGGCTGTGCCGAGCAGCTGCCTTCTCTACAGCCCGCAGTACGTCTCCATAGTCAGGGAAGGTATCAGGCCCTGGCTTGTTGATGAGCCGCTCAATGCGCCTGTTGACCTCTGGGTAGCGGGTACCACGGTAGGGGATGCGCTGCTCTATGACCCGGCCTGTCAGTGAAGAGCAGTCTTTCAGCTCACACAGCCGCCCAAAGAGGCGGATCAGCTTACGCTTCAACCTCGCCTCCTGCAGGTAAGTGGAGTCTGGGTCATCCAATTCTGAGAGATCCAACTCCTTTTCCTGCAGCCGCCGGATCTCTGCCACGTAGAGTGCCAGCAGCTGCTCCAAGCGCTGGATCTGCCGCCGGGAACCATGGGTCCTTGGGGCCTCAGAGGCAGTGGTCTCAGCACTTGTGGGGTCCGAGGAGGGGTCTGCGGGAGGGTTATTCCCAGAGGGCTCACTAGAGGTGGTGGCAGCAGGGGCCAGGTTCAGCTTCTTCTTGGCTGAGTGGGCCTTGAGAACAGTGCAGAGCTCATTAATGTAGACATAGAGCTTAGCTGGCCGGCTCTGGGCCCGAGAGAGGACCCGAGAGAGGATGTTGCAGAACTCCGCCGAGGCCAAAAACAGAGAGTGGGCCCGCTGCTGCCGGTTATAGAGGAACGGGACCACCTCAGGGTGGTCCGCCGTCTGCGTCTTACACAGTTCAAGGAACTGGAAGGTTCAGGAGAAAAAGGGAGGGGGAAAGAGACAAGGGATGGGATTGAGAGAAAGAAGGCGAGGTGGGGTTAGTGGGGAAGAAAGGACAGGAGAGCCAGTCAGCCATCCCCCTCCCTGGGGTACAAGAATCTTCTCCCCTAAAGCTCACCTCTTCAAACAGCTTCTCATTCTCCAACTTGTAGCATTTCTTGCCGCCCGAACTACTGCTTCCTCCAGCCCCGTGGGGCTGGGAGGAGCCAGGGGCTTCTGCCCTGGGTGAGGCCGGATTGGGGGGTGGGTGGGAGGGCCCTGGCAGAGCAGCTGCTTCATCTTCGTCATCATCATCCAGCACGATGATGCTGTTAGCGGTGGCCATGGGGGATCAAATCCCCCGGAGGGAGGAAGTGTTGGGGATTTCGGA
>NW_006787800.1:1811549-1812434 GCF_000442215.2 Lipotes vexillifer
GAAGGGGATGGGGCCTCAGACAGAGCCCCTCCAGCATAACCCCATCCCTTCATCTCACACATTTTCCAGTCTTCTTGGGTTTCAAAACACCCAGCCATGCCCAACAGTGTCCTCACTGCCTATCTTCAGCAACCATTAGTACCATATGTTTTTTGGGCCCTTTACTATGGGAGCCCCAAACCATCTGAAAACCTTAAGTCCCACCCCCAGCTCCACCCCTCACGTCGATATCCGGTCTTTCAGTTGCATTTCCCCACTATTTCTCATAGTTGGCAAGTTGATTCTTCCTCTCAACCCCTGGACGACCTCTCACATTGCACTCCAGATTTCCTTGACATCCCCTCGAACAGATACCACACCTCCGCTGGCACCACCTCAGGTGTTTTCCCCTTTCGCTCTCACACACATCAAATCCACACCCTCACTGCATCCTGAAGGTTCACCCCAACTCCGAGACTCTCTGAGGCGAAGAAGGTTCCCTCCCAACAATCCATTTCCCTTTCTCCTACTTAAATTATCTCCATATTCCACCCTCTGATGGCTCTCCTCAAACCGGGGCGTTAGGTTGGAGATATTTCACCTCAAGTCCCCCTCCCTCTCACCCCACCCTAATTTTCCCCATTCTCTTTCTGGGACCTGTAACCGATAGTGAGCCCCACACTGGGCTCTCCTGCTTCCACTCAGATTCCAGCCCTGAGTCCGGTCCTTCCCCTAGATGAGCTTCCCGCCAAGTACCCCTCCCCCAGTTCAGCCCCCGGCCGCCCCACTCCCCTTCAGGAATAGGAAGGAAGGTACCACAGCTTGCCCCTCAGACTCAGCACCCGGGAACCCCCCAGTACCTCTCCCTCGACATTCCCGCCCCCGCCTTCGCTCCCCGCCCCGTCC
>NW_006787800.1:1813705-1815759 GCF_000442215.2 Lipotes vexillifer
GAAGGGGATGGGGCCTCAGACAGAGCCCCTCCAGCATAACCCCATCCCTTCATCTCACACATTTTCCAGTCTTCTTGGGTTTCAAAACACCCAGCCATGCCCAACAGTGTCCTCACTGCCTATCTTCAGCAACCATTAGTACCATATGTTTTTTGGGCCCTTTACTATGGGAGCCCCAAACCATCTGAAAACCTTAAGTCCCACCCCCAGCTCCACCCCTCACGTCGATATCCGGTCTTTCAGTTGCATTTCCCCACTATTTCTCATAGTTGGCAAGTTGATTCTTCCTCTCAACCCCTGGACGACCTCTCACATTGCACTCCAGATTTCCTTGACATCCCCTCGAACAGATACCACACCTCCGCTGGCACCACCTCAGGTGTTTTCCCCTTTCGCTCTCACACACATCAAATCCACACCCTCACTGCATCCTGAAGGTTCACCCCAACTCCGAGACTCTCTGAGGCGAAGAAGGTTCCCTCCCAACAATCCATTTCCCTTTCTCCTACTTAAATTATCTCCATATTCCACCCTCTGATGGCTCTCCTCAAACCGGGGCGTTAGGTTGGAGATATTTCACCTCAAGTCCCCCTCCCTCTCACCCCACCCTAATTTTCCCCATTCTCTTTCTGGGACCTGTAACCGATAGTGAGCCCCACACTGGGCTCTCCTGCTTCCACTCAGATTCCAGCCCTGAGTCCGGTCCTTCCCCTAGATGAGCTTCCCGCCAAGTACCCCTCCCCCAGTTCAGCCCCCGGCCGCCCCACTCCCCTTCAGGAATAGGAAGGAAGGTACCACAGCTTGCCCCTCAGACTCAGCACCCGGGAACCCCCCAGTACCTCTCCCTCGACATTCCCGCCCCCGCCTTCGCTCCCCGCACCGTCCGGCCCCCACCTCAGAAACAGTCTCTCGAGAAGACCCCCGCCGCTGATCTCAGAACCTCGCATGGTTCCCTCCGTCTTCCTTCCCCCTCCCACCGCAGGCCCTACTCCGGACCGGAAGCCGCGGAGCTTCCGGCTACAGCCACCTAGGTGCGGCCATATTGTCGTACGGAATCCAGTCCCCCCCGCCCCCCGTGGCCGGAAGTGACGGTGGATCCGCCCCGCGAGGGCTTCCAATGCCGCCCACATGGTCTGCGGCTCCCTTCCCCCTGAGCTGCAGGGGGCGGAATTGTCCCATCCGGGCGTCCCAAATGCCTGGAGGACGCCATTTTGTCGTACGGCGCTGGCTACGCCTGGATTGGGGCGCGCCGCCAGTGGAGCTCTTTTCACCCGGTGCTTCTGCCACTCCGCCAATCAGAAACTTCCCGCATCCTGACCCAACTGCCGGCGAGTCTCGTGCCGGGAGGACTGAGCCACCTTTCCAAGTAGGGTAGGGGGGAACGGAACAGGGCAGCTAAGGAATTGGCCCTCCAAGGCTGCACAAGGGTGCACGGAAGGGCGGGAATCTCTTAAGAGGGAAATAAAACCTTTTCCGTCCACTGGGCTATTGACAAGCCTTCTGGCGCTGCTTTCCTACCTGCCAGGTACCAGTTTCCACGGCTTAATCGACTGCGCCTGTCATTCCTTTCTATGGGCTGCGCGCTCCCTTGTCGCTGTCCAGAAGCTATTTCTACATCCAGTTGCCTACATCTCCCAATCGTGAAGTCATAACACATGCATACAAATGAGCACAACACGCTGTACAAATGTGTTATTATTACTGCTATTGTTGTTGGTTTGCTTTTCAAGCTCCACCACAGAACTAATGACCAACCAAGTAGGTGGGACCTGGGTGGTTCTCCTTCCTTTTCTGGAGGGGATTCCCGAGGCGCAGGCGCTGATGACCAGGAGGCCGTGCTTTGTCCAGGGGCCCCAGGGCCTGAGGACGGACGATGTGGGGACGGGGTTCTGAGAAGAATCTGTGCCAATTGCCGCTGTGAGGGCTGTGAGACGAAATGAGGCTCGTAAAATATCTCGAGTCTCTCTCGTCCTCTTCCTCTGAGAGAGCTGATGAAAGAAGGAAGAGAGAAGAAACCGACTTTGACGCCCGCCTCGCCCGCCCCCCGCCCCCCC
>NW_006787800.1:1818995-1850617 GCF_000442215.2 Lipotes vexillifer
ACACACACACCTAGCCCAGCTTTAGGGAAGCTGGAGGGACTCTGTGGAGGCAAAGCTGGGTCCAAAGGTGAGCTTCTGGGGAAACCGGAAATGTTAACACGGTTCCAACTGCTGAGTTTCCCACCTCCTGCATCCTTGCGAATTCCACAGATGGTGAGCATCTTGCCACTCTCTGGGACCAGACCCTTACATCCCCAAGCCCTCAGAGTCCCAGAACCTCAAACTCTCCCTTCCATTAAAGAATCCCACACCACTTCTCTCCAGTCGTTTAAGCCTATAGTCTTCAAATTGGAGGACATGAAGACTTGCCCAAGGGTACTCGGATTTGGGAGATATAAGGGACTTAATTTCCAGATTCTCAATTTTCCCAAAATTTGTTTTCCTCAGTAAATTCCTGCAGTAGAGCTTCTCCTTCTTCCTTTTCTCTTTTACAATAGACTTTCTCCCTCTTAAAAAAAAAAAAAAAAAAAAAAAAGGATACTGTAGTTCTCAATCATGAAATCTCCTGGGGATAATGTTACCTTGTTTTCTGGTTTTGTTTTTTTGTGTTTGTTTTTGTTTTGACCACCGGACTGCCAGGGAATTCCCTTACCTTGTCTTAAATAAAGAGAATGTAACCTATTTCTTTCAAGGCACCATGAGCACCACCTCGTCTATCTCATTTAAAATGTACTTTTAGGTAGTTCCCTGGCAGTCCAGTGGTTAGGACTCTGTGTTGCCAAGCAGGGTGCCGGGGTTTGATCCCTGGTCAGGGAACTAAGATCCTGCAAGCTGAAACATAGAAAAAAAATGTACCTTTAATATTAACAATTATGAAAATGTGTACAATCTTTATGCTATTTAATCAGTTCTGCTCACATAATAATTGTAATGATAACCCAGAAGAAATTTTTCTAAAAAACTAGAGTCTTATGGTCACAAGAAAGAAAAATATTTTTCATCTCAATTAATGTATATGTTTATGTAGGAAAGAGTGATAGATTGGTCAATAAAAGACTTTCAAGTATAAAAGCATAAAATTGTCTGTGGAGAAGTAGAATGGTAATAGGAGTTCTAGGAGAAAAGAGAATGATGGAAGAAGAAAAGGAAGGATTCCCGATTATATTTTTAAACGCGTGGTGGTGAATATCAAGTCACTCTGATATTTCAGCTCCCCTGGACACACAAAAGATTGATTTAATTGTTTTATTTTAAAATGTGAATATTTTTTGTATGCCAGGAATTACATCCTTGAAACAATGTTAACGTATGATGAAAAGTTTTAGGTCCTTACTTAAAAATACTTGAGGAGTATAAACTTTTTCAAAATTAATTCCCGGAGTATAGGTGCAGAAATTTTAAGATAGCTGCTCTCAGCTCTCCAAGTGTCCCTCCAAAGCCCCCATTTCCCCCTTTCTCCCCTCTCACCTCTGTGGCAGGGAAAGAGGATGTTTATAGGAAAGGCGGTCACAGTTCCAGCTCCTCCTCCATCTGAGGTGTTCTCAGGAGCCAGTCCCCAAACTTTGCCCATGGTAACAGCCACAGCAGCTTATAAACAGCCTCCAGCGTCAGTAGTGTCAGGATGAGGACCAGGAAGATAAAGAAGGCCTTGTCCATGGCCTGCCGCAGGGGACCCCTGGGAGGAGAGGGCCTCCGGGCAAATGCCAGGAACACGTCCTCCTCGTCCACATCACCCTCCTCCTCAGCCATCTTAACCCACGGTGTGACAGCTGGCTGGAGCACGGAGGCTGGGATGGAAGCCCTTACTCAGCCTGGCCAGGATTAAGGGGCATGGTGTCGGCAAGTCCTGCACCTGCCGAGCTTGACCCTAATTCCCCCAACCAAGAGAAAGAAAGGAGAGGAGCCTCTGAGCCTTTGGAACGGTCAGTGCAATGTGAATGGTCTGGATTAAACAATTCCTAAAGTCTGTCCAGCTTTTACCGATTTATAATTCTGTGTTTCGGAAGCTGAAGGCCCAACAGAGACATGCCAGCTGGAGCTGACCAAGTCATTCTGGGCCTCTAAGCTTAAGGCTCAAGGTCTTGGGGCCCTACAAGACAGAGGGAGCAAGTGGACCTAGTATGCTAGTCAAGCACCTAAGGCCCTTTTCAGCTTTACATTGGGTGGTCGGGGGGTGGGTGGGTGGGACACGTCTAACCTAGGTGGGGTGTGGTGGGGGGAGAGCGAGCAGCGGTGGTTACAGCCCGCGCAGGCGCGTAGTTCTTCCCCAGGTCTGTGGGGCCCCGAGGTTGCGGCGCTGAAACCCCGCACGCTCGCTTCGTGACTTCGAAGACGATTATATCAATCACTGGACTGCAGGAGCCAGGGCGGAGGTTTGTAAAAAGAGAAAGAACATGATTGGCCAGCGGTGCGAAGGAGAATGATTGGGACTTAACTATTGGGGCAATAATAAGGAAGAGCGAGCTTGTGCGTGAGGGGCGTGGTCTGAGAGTTGCTGGTGGGAAATGTCCAAGAGGCTGTATTGTGGCACGGGTTGAAGGCCTTTTCTTGACCCTGTTCCCCAGGCACTGGCCTAAAAGTTCGTGAGGGAAATCGAAGTCCATATGGAGACCGGCCCACACCCGCCCCGTAGGTGGTGGTTGCGGGTGGAGTGTGGACAGCGGAGGAAAGGGTCCATAGTGAACCTCATATCTGGAGCCTCTATGGTCTCTTACCTAAACTCCAGTTTGATCTTAATAAGAAGACATTATTTTCTTGGGAAGAACTTCTGTACCCCAAAATGGTACAAAGGATGTCACAGGTTTTTTGTTGTTGTTGTTTTTAAAATATTTGTTTATTTATTTTGGCTGCGCTGGGTCGTAGTTGTGGCATGCTGACTTCGTTGAGGCATACCTGTGGGATCTAGTTCCCAACCAGGGATCGTACAGTGCCCCCTGCATTGGGAGCGTGGAGTCTTACCCACTGGACCACCAGGGAAGTCACAGTTTTGTTTAGAGTCAATTCGTGTTATCGTTTGCTACCTCCACAGGAGGTCATTACGAGTCAAAAAAAAACTGGATCAGGGTCCAAACTAATCATTTATTAGTTGTGTTAATTAAACAAGGAGGCCATCAGACTGAGTGGCTCTAATGTCATGGCAGCCTACTTAAGCAAGCCAAAATCTAAACCTGTAAATGCCTCAAGGTCATGTAATCAAGATGCCAAGGGAGGGAATTCCCTGGCAGTCCAGTGGTTAGGACTCAGCACTTCCACTCCAGGGGGCACAGGTTCGATCCCTGTTTGGGGAACTAAGATCCTGCATGCTGGGAGGCACAGGCAAAACAAAAACAAAAACAGAAACAAAACATCAAAACAAAACAAAAAAAACACTAAAGGACAACCAATCACACACAGCCAACTAGGCTAAGCTATAGCCAATCAAATAATTTCCTTTCTCTGTTTCCACACTTTCTCCATTTAAGTTTTTCCTCTGGCTGAGGTCTGAGGAGCGCTCATAACCACTTCTGGTTCGGCATGGCCCCATTTGAATGCATTTTTTGCTCAAACTTAAAATTTTAACATGCCTCAGTTTACCTTTAACAGTTGTATGATGGAGACCTTGGGCCAGTCACCTGACCTTTCTTTAGTTTTTTTATAAAATTGAAAAAGTCTTGCCTCACAAAGTTGTCAGGAGGGACAAACGAAATAAGATTTTTTTTTTTTGTAAACTATGAAGTGCTGTGTAAACATAATGTATTAATTTCTGATACCCTCACTATGTCTCAGGCAAGTTTGCAATAAGGCCACCCAAACACCTTTATCATCTTCTTATAGTTCTTTCCCCATGGTAGGTTCAGCACTAAGATCTTGTGTAATACATAAACTCAGCACTTTATTGAATTTTAAAAAATTTTTGAAGTAATTTCAAACTTACAGAAAACACTTAAGAACAGTATCGGGAACTCTGGTATCCTTTTCACCCTGATTCCCCATTTGTCAACATTTGGTTATATTTGCTTATTTCTCTCAACCCCAATATAACTATCTATTATGGGTTGAATTGTGTCCCTTCAAAATTCAGATAGTGAAGCCCTAACTCCCAGTACCTCAGAATATGACCTTATTTGGAAATAGGGTTGTTGCAGATGTAAATGGTTAAAATAAAATGAGGTCATACTGCAGTAGGGTGGACCCTTAATCCAATATGACTGATGTCCTTATAAAAAGGGGAGGTTTGGACACAGACATGTCCAGACCAGAACATCACGTCCAGACCAGCATACATCCAGACCAGAATGTCATGTGAATGTGAAGGCAGAGATAGGGTTGATGTGTCTACAAGCCAAGGAACGCCAAAGGTTGCCAGCAAACCACCAGAATCTAGGGGAGAGGCATGGAAGGACTTCTGTCACAGCCCTCAGAGAGAACCAACCCTGCTGACTTTGATTTCTGACTTCTAGCCTTCAGAACTGTAAGAAAATTAATTTCTACTGTTTAAGCCACCCCGTTTGTGGTACTTTGTTATGGCAGCCCTAGCAAACAAATACACCATCCTAATCAGGAAGTCAACACCACTATCTAATTATAGGTACAATTCAGATTTCATCAGCTGTCCCACTAATGCCTCTGTCCTTTTTGGTCCAGGATCGCAAATCGCATTTGGTAGTCACATATCTGCAGAATCCTTCAATGTGGGCAGTTCTTCTGTCTTTCTCTTTCATGAAATAGTTTTAAAGAGTACAGGCTTTTCATTTCTGTACAATCTCTCCAACCTAAGTACATGTTGGGACAAGAGAGAAATGATGCGGCCTTTGTGTATCACATCAGAAGTTGCTGGAGGCAAAACCATCTCACTCCTGATGCTGCCAAACCAGTCTGGCAGGTTCTCCACCTTAAAGTCCTAACTGTCCCTTTGTAATTCCTAAGTATCTGGCACATCACCAAATCTCCACCTACCTGCCTTAGCATCGCTTTATGACTCTCATCGGAATAAGCATGATGATGTTTATTTCTTTAATTAATTTATTAATTTATTTATTTTTGGCTGTGTTGGGTCTTCGTTGCTGTGCGCAGGCTTTCTCTAGTTGCGGTGAGCAGGGGCTACTCTTCGTTGTGGCTTCTCATTGTCGTGGCTTCTCTTGTTGTGGGGCACAGGCTCTAGGTGTGCAGGCTTCAGTAGTTGTGGCACGTGGGCTCAGTAGCTGTGGCTTGTGGGCTCTAGAGCTCAGGCTCAGTAGTTGGGGCGCACAGGCTTAGTTGCTCCGCAGCATGTGGGATCTTCCCGGGCCAGGGCTCGAACCCGTGTCCCTTGCATTGCCAGGCAGATTCTTAACTACTGTGCCACCAGGGAAGCCCGATGATGTTTATTAGATGGTGATTTTATTTTTTTTACTCCGTCATTTCTTCTTCAGTTTTCAGTCAACAATCGACTATAAAAGAATATTTCTTTCTCCCTCATTTATTCATTTATTTATTTATTTATATCATATGGACTCATGGATTCCAATTTTACTCAATAACTTGTAATCCATTACTACCATATTTATTTATATTGTCTGGACCCATGCATTTCTATTTTATTTAATTAATTGTAGTCAGTTACTATCACCATTAATTTCATGCACAAATTATCCCAAATTTGGGCAGCGCCAGACTCTGGGATCCGTGCCGCCTGGCGCCCACCATTCCCACGGGAGAAGATGGGAAGCCAATGGGCTTGGTGGTGCAAGTGGAGTTCATAGGCCGCAGCCGCAGCAGCTGCAGCATTGGAGCTAAAGGCTGCTATAGCCCCAAGGGCCCCCAGCTGATGGGGGGCAGGGAGCGGTGTGAGGGCTTCCCTGATACTGGCTCGGACCACTCTACTTGTCATCAGGCACCACGGAGGAGGAGCTCCTGCAAGCTGGATGAGCAGCTGGACATCCTGGTGCTGATGGAGGTAAAGATGAAGGAGATGAAGGGCAGCATCCTCACCTGTGTCTCACTGAGGCCAAGCTCCGTGAAGAACTCCTTGAGAGGGATCGGCTGCTGGCTATGGCTGTCATCCGCAAAAAGCACAGGATGTGAACGAGTCCCATTTTGGCCTTCGGAACTCCCAGACACCTAGCAGCTTAGTGGGGACCTTAGGCCGCCGCTGTTGAACTCCCTCATACTCCTGGGGCACTGGTTGAGAGTACTGAGGCTTAGGGCAGTTGGACTCTTGCTGGTGACCTGGCACCCTCTCTTGTTTCCTCCTGAAGCAAGGTGCTGAAGTCTGGGATCTCAGACTCTGCACCGGTGACACCAGCAATTATGACTGTGTCTACCCCTCCCCACCTTCACCCCCACCCCCAAATTTACGTTGCAGGTTCCGGTGAAACAGAGGCTTCAGAACCATTGAACTTGAAACTTATCCCCTACGGATGCAGGCAGGATGCCCAAGGACTATGGGTTTGGGAAGACAACACCTTGAGTTTGGCCAGTAATCAGAACTCTTCCATGTGTAGTGATAAGAGATCCAAGTAACATCAGTTCTACTTTTTGTGCTTTTCCTTCCCACATGCAGCCTGTGCTTCTGATAGGGACTGGCAGATCTGTGCCTCTTCCTCCTAGGACCTCCCTCCCAGGAGGCCATCTACAAGGCAATCTATGGGATATCGTGGAGATCCAGCTTGCCAGGGACTTAAGTCTATCCTGTTATGTTTGCTACAAATTCTATTTTCTGTACAATTAGTCAGATTAAAGTTTTCACTACGTTTGTTTGGCAAAATGAATTAAACAGAAAGGTTAAAAAAAATTATCCCAAATTTGGCAAATGAGAAAGTGCTCCAAGCTGGTTCCTGTGTCCTTTTGCAATGTCTAACAACATTATTTGATTACTTTCTGGTACAAGAGGTAATTCAGGCTCAATCTGTACTTTTCCTGACTTGGTGCAGGAATCAACCATTTCTTCAAGAGCTTCTGGCTTCTTTTTTTTTTTTTTTTTAATAAATTTATTTATTTTATTTATGGCTGCGTTGGGTCTTCATTGCTGTCTGTGGGCTTTCTCTAGTTGCAGTGAGCGGGGGCTACTCTTCATTGCAGTGCGTGGGCTTCTCATTACGATGGCTTCTCTTGTTGCACAGCACAGGCTCTAGGCTTCAGTAGTTGTGACTCGAGGGTTCTAGAGCACAGACTCAGTAGTTGTGGCTCACGGGCTTAGTTGTTCCACGCATGTGGGATCTTCCTGGATCAGGGCTCAAACCAGTGTCCCCTGCATTGGCAGGCGGATTCTTAACCACTGTGCCACCAGGGAAGCCGTCTCTGGCTTCTTTTAACAAAGGGTAGTATTTGGAAACCAAGATCTGGGTGCCAGATATCTTCATTGCTACTATGATGCCATCGTTCCTAGGCCTTCTCAGCAAATAGAGCTAGGAAATATATGAATGTATATATGTATACACATACATACATACACACACACACACACACACACACACACACACTGTTCCAGTTACTATAGCCACCTAACATACCACCCCAAAACGTGGTATAAAACAACCATTTTATTACGCTCATGGAATACTGTGTCAGGAAGGACACAGTAAGGATGGCTTGTCTTTGCTCAGTGATGTCTGGGTCCTTATCTGGGGAGACTTAAAGGCTGAGGGTGACTTAACCACTGAGAGCTGGGATCATCTGGAGGCATCTTCTGTCACATTTCTGGCAGTTGATGCTAGCTGTCAGCTGGCTCTCTGCTGGAGATGTTGGCCAGAACACCTGCACTTGTCCTCTCCATGTAGCATGAGCTTTTTCACAGCATGGCAACCTTGAGATAGTTAAAATTCTTACGTGGCACTCATGGCTCCAAAAGCATGTTGAAATGAGTAAGGCAAAAGCTGTATAATCTTTTCTGAGCTATAGCCTCAGAAATCATGCAGTATGACTTCTGCTGCATTCTGTTGGTTATAAGACAGTTACAAACATGTTTAGATTTAAGGGGAGGAGGTATGGACCTCATAACCCACTTCTTTTTTAAAATTATTTTATTGAAGTATAGTTGATTTACAAAGTTGTGTTAATTTCTGCTGTGCAGCAAAGTGATTCAGTTATACACACACACATATATATATATATATATATATATTCTTTTTCATATTCTTTTCCATTATGGTTTACCACAGGATATTGAATATCATTCCCTGTGCTCTACAGTAGGACCTTGTGTTTATCCATCCTATATATAATAGTTTGCATCTGCTCATCCCAAACTCCCAATCCTCCCCTCCCCCACCCCCCCATCCTTGGCAACCACAAGTCTGTTCTCTATGTCTGTGAGTCTATAAACCAACCTCTTGACAGAAGAAATGGAAAGAGTTCAAGACAAAGTAGTAGATGAGAAAGACAACAAGAGTACAGCCAGTCCTTTCAAAGAATTTTGCCATAAAGGGAAGGAAAGAAACGCAGCATAATGTAGAAAGAAATGTGGGCTCAGAGGAAGGATATTTAAAATGGGCATATTTTGGTATTTTTATATGCTGATAGGAATGACAAAGTAGACAGGGACAGGGACCAGAGAGTGCAATTGTAGCAGTGATGCTCTTGACTGAGAAGGACTGGGATTCAGTGCACAGTGGAGGGGGTGACCCTAGATAGACACATTTGTGATGCCTGGAGGGAGAGAGAGTCTAAGGGCAGAAATGTAGGAGAAGGTGGGAAGTGGAAAAAGAAGTTCTTTTCTGTTGTCTCTGGTTTTCAGTGAACTAGGAAGTAATGTCATCAGCTGGGCATGAGGGAGTTGATTTGAGGCGAGAAAAGAAGGTGCCCCAGGGCAAGAATAAAAATGGAGGCTCACATATCATAGGTCTAAATTTTTTTAAGTTAATCATCAAGCTAATAAACTGTTAGGTATGTTCTTTACTCTTACTTTACCAAGTCTACTTTCATAAGAACAAAAGAATGTGTGTAAAGCAACACAGCTGAAAAAAATATCAAAATGACTACATTTAATTATTATCACATGTATCTAGGTATTCTTTTGGTGGACCAGATATGGCTGGATGAGTAACAAAATAAAGATGTGCATTACTGGAGAAAGAATAGTCTCTTCAATAAATGATGCTGGGAAAACTGGACAGCCAACATGCAAAAAAAAAAAAAAAGAGAGAGAGAGAGAGAGAGACTAGACCACTACCTCACACCATTTACAAAAATCAACGCAAAATGGATTAAAGACTTGAATGTAAGACCTGAAACCATACAACTCCCGGAAAAAAACATACACAGTATGCTCTTTGACATCGATTGTAGCAATATCTTTCTGGATATGTCTCCACAGGCAAGGGAAACAAAAGCAAAAATAAACAAAGGAGACTATATCAAGTTAAAAAGCTTCTGCACAGCAAAGGAAACCATCAACAAAATGAAAGGACAACCTACCGAATGGGAGAAGATATTTACAAATCATATATCTGATAAGGGCTTAAAATCTAAAATATATAAAGAACTCATACAACTCAAAAACTACTTGATTTTTTTACATGGGCAGAGGAGCCAAATAGACATTTTTCAAAAGAAGACACACTGATGGCCAATAGGCACATGAAAAAGATGTTCTACATTACTAATTATTAGGGAAATGCAAATCAAAATCACAAGATATAATCTCATGCCTGTCAGAATGGCTATTATCAAAAAGGCAAGAAATAACAAGTGTTGATGAGGATGTGGAGGGAGAAAAGGAACTCTTGTACATTGTTGGTGGGAATGTAAACTGCTACAGCCACTGTGGAAAACAGTATGGAGATTCCTCAAAAAATTAAGAATAGAATTACCATATGACCCAGCTATTCCACTTTTGGGTTTTATCCCCAAAATATGAAAACGCTAATTAAAAGAAATATGCACCCCTGTGTTTATTGCAGCATCATTTACAACAGCTACTCTCTGGAAACAACCTAAGTGCCCACTGGCGGATGAAAGGATAAATAAGATGTGGTGTATGTATATTAAATGGAATACTATGCAGCCATAAAAAAGACTGAATTTTGCCATTTGAGACAATATGGACGGATCTTGAGGGTATTCCACTAAGTGAACTAAGTCAGATGGAGAAAGACAAATACTGTATGATTTCACTCATATGTGGAATTTTAAAAGTAAATAAATAAATAAATGAATGAACAAACCAAAACAAACCAAAACAAACACGTAGATACAGAGAACAGAGCAGTGGCTACCAGAGGGGAAGGGATGAGGGGAGGGTGAAGAGGGTAAAGGAGGTCAACTTTATGGTGATGGATGGAAACAAAATTTTTGGTGGTGAGCACACTATAGTGTATACAGAAGTAGAAGTATAATGTTGTACACATGAAACATGTTATAAACCAATGTTACCTCAGTTTAAAAGAGACATGCATTATTTACAAGTTAATAAATATATATTTCAAACCATTTATTTTTCTTATCTTCATTTTTGCAAAGTCACTAATTATGTTGTTATAACTTAGATTTTCATATAATCTATGTTCTATTAACAGTAATGGGCTAAAGAATTTAAAAGTTAAATGCAAGACTTCCCTGGTGGCACAGTGGATAAGAATCCGCCTGCCAATGCAGGGGACACGGGTTCAAGCCCTGGTCAGGGAAGATCCCACATGCTGTGGGGCAACTAAACCCACGAGCCACAACTACTGAGCCCACGTGCCACAACTACTGAAGCTCACGTAACTAGAGCCCATGCTCCGCAACAAGAGAAGCCACCACAATGAGGAGCCTGCGCACTGCAATGAAGAGTAGCTCCTGCTCGCCACAACTAGAGAAAGCCTGCACGCAACAACAAAGATCCAACACAGCCAAAAATTAATTAGTTAATTAAAAATAAAATAAAACTTAAATGCAACTGACTTCAAACTTTACATAATTTGAATATATTTTCATGAAGACATATAATGACATATAATTAAATATTTATTTAATAATAATTAAATAATTATTAAAAATAATTAAAATTATTATCATGCTTTCAAATGTTATTCAAATGTTATTCAAATGTTATTTTTCTAATATTTAAATCACCTATTAAAATTGAAGTGTAAATTGCAAATTATACTGAATAAATATTAAAAGTTATTTGTAAAAAGCTGCCATTTGAAGGGAGGGCTTCCCTGGTGGCGCAGTGGTTAAGAATCTGCCTGCCAACGCAGGGGACACAGGTTTGAGCCCTGGTCCAGGGAGATCCCACATGCCACGGAGCAACTAAGCCCATGCGCCACAACTACTGAGGCTGCACTCTAGAGTCCGCGAGCCACAACTACTGAGCCCACGTCCCACAACTACTGAAGCCTGCATGCCTAGAGCCCGTGCTCACAACAAGAGAAGCCACTGCAATGAGAAACCTGCGCACCACAAGGAAGAGTAGCCCCCACTCGCTGCAACTAGAGAAAGCCCATGAGCAGCAGCGAAGACCCAACACAACCAAAAATAAAATAAAATTAATAATTAATTTAAAAAAAAAGAAAACTCTGCCAGTTGAAAATTTAACTTTTTGAAATTTTAATTAAATCCTATGAAATATTTTTATAAAAATAAAAATATTCAAGTATTAGATGCCTATTTAGTTGCCAGTGTTACTTCATGTGCCATATTTGTTATACATACATATGCATATATACAAATTGAAGAGTAATATTAATCGTTTAGTACAGGAACACGTTCCTCAGCCACTGTGGGCAACTGTGACCCTACTGGGAAAGGATACATCATTATGTAAGAAGGTACTACATTCATACTGACTGAGAGAAGGTTTGACAAGGTAATTGATTTGTCTTTTCTGTTACTTAATCACTATCACTGCAAAATTCTCCCTGCATCCCAAACGAGTGGCCATCTGCAGGGTCAGCAATGGCAAAACCTATGAATCTTCACAGCATTTGGTCACCATCACCTTTTGTTTCAATGATAAAGGACAAGAGGTAAGGAGACACATTTCCTTGCAACTTGAATAGTGTTAATAATAACAGCAGATGTTTAGACTTATGGTCATGCTGTGTCTAGTAGGCTGCCTTCTAAAATGGCTCCCAGTGATCTCCACCTTCTGATGGTTATGCCCATATGTAATCCCCTCCCCTTGAGTGTGGACTGAATCTAGTGACTTGCTTCTTTTTCTAGTTGCGGCGAGCGGGGACTATTCTTTGTTGTGGTACATGAGCTTCTCACTGTGGTGGCTTCTCTTGTGTTACGGAGCATGGGCTCTAAGCGCATGGGCTTCAGTAGTTGTGGCCCACAGGCTCTAGTTGTGGCCTGCAGGCTCTAGAGCGCAGCCTCAGTAGTTGTGGCGCACAGACTTAGTTGCTCCACAGCATGTGGGATCTTCCCAGACCAGGGCTTGAACCCGTGTCCCCTGCATTGGCAGGCAGATTCTTAACCACTGCGCCACCAGAGAAGTCCCCTAGTGACTTGCTTCTAATGAATAGAATTTGGCAAAGAGTGACAGGATGTCAATTCTGAGATTAAAAGTCATGACTTTTGTCTTGTAGGCACTCTATTGCTGGCTTTGAAGAAGAAAGCTGCCACTTTGGAGCGGCCCACATGGCAAGAAACTGAGGGTGGCCTCTGGGAAATAGCCAAAAAGAGACTGATACCTTCAGTCCAACAACCTTTAAGGAACTGAATCCTGCCAGCGATCCATGGAGCAAGATTAGAATCAGGTCTTTCCCCAACTGAGCCTTCAGATGAGACCACTGGCAACACCCTGATTGCAGCTTCATGGGAGACCCTGAAGCAGAGGATCCAGCTAAGCTTCTCCCAGGTTTCTGACTGACAGAAATCATGAAATAATGTGTGTTGTTTTGAGCTACTAGTTTGGGGGTAATTTTATACAGCAAGAGATAATTAATACACTGTGCCAGAATTAAGTGTCAGATCCTTAGTAACAGAGATACCCCTATGTCCCTTCAAAATTGTTTGTGTGTGTTGACATGAGGTGTCCTCTTAAATGTGGGCTCAAGGCAGAGTCCCTTCTTGCCTGGGTGTACTAATAGTACCAGGACTAGTTCATTAGTCTTCCAATTTTTTTGCTTGCATGTTCCCTAAAAACATTTTGGAAAACTATGTGACCTCCTGCATGTCTTTTACTTCATATCTAATTTCTTTCCTTGTAAATTTAAACAACTACAGTGTAAAAATTTTAGAATCTTATAAATATCAACATTTAAAAATAAGACTGTTTATATTACTGTTTTAAATGTAACCAATAGAACCTAAATGCCATAGTTTTTTTTTTTTTTTGGCTGTGCCATGAGGCATGTGGGATCTTAGTTCCCCAACCAGAGATTGAACCCACGCCCCGTGCAGTGGAAGAGCAGAATCTTAACCACTGGACGGCCAGTGAAGTCCCAATGCCATAGCTTTTTGATATTCAGCATCATCCTTTTGAAAAACATATGAATAGGGACTTCTCAGGTGGTCTAGTGGTTGAGACTTCGCCTTCCAATGCAAGGTTACAGGTTCAATTCCTGATCGGAGAGCTAGGATCTCACATGCCTCAGGCCAAAAAAACAAAAAACATAAAACAGAAGCAATACTGTAAAAAATTCAATAAAGACTTAAAAAAAAAAAAGGATGGTCCACATCCAAAAAAAAAAATCTTTTAAAAAAACCAGATAGAACATATGAATAAACTCTTCTTCAACAGCTGGACATTTTACATTATTTACTTTTTCCTTGAACTCATATTTCATTCACTTCCACTACATAATTTTTTCTTAATGTATTTTATATGTGAAAGTCTTGTATTGATCTTTCTATATTTCTCTGTAACAAAATATATTTTTTAAAGTTAGTTCTTTTTAATTTCTTTTAACCATAATACTCTAAATGTTTAAACTTTTCTTTTGGATTGAACTATTAGCAACAAAGCAAATTGATCAAAATCACATAAATATATTATACATTTTGATAGCTATCAATAAACATATAAAATTTTATTCACAATGCATCTTTTAATGGGTTTTTAGCTAGTTCTGTATTAAGTAAGAACAAATCTGACTCCATATTAGATCTGTTCCTTTTACTTTTTTCTTTTATTTTAAAAAATTTATTTTTCTCTGTTGCTGCGCGCGGGCTTTCTCTAATTGTGGTGAGCGGTGGCTTCTCTTGTTGCGGAGCACGAGCTCTAGGCACGTGGGCTTCAGTCGTTGCAGCATGCAGGCTCAGTGGTTGCGGCTCTTGGGCTCTAGAGTACAGGCCCAGTAGTTGTGGTGCATGGGCTTAATTGCTCCACAGAATGTGGGATCTTCCAGGACCAGGGTTCGAACCTGTGTCCCCTGCATTGGCAGGCGGCTTCTTAACCAGTGCGCTACCAGGTAAGTCCTCCTTTTACTTTAATCTTTATGCTCTGTTGCCTGTGCTTAGTCATGCTGGCTCTGCACATTTTGTAAAAGAATGTTGCCTATAGCTTCAAGTATACAGGATAGCCTGACCTTGACCTGACCTGAACACAGAATAACATTTGTCTTGTTGGAGGTTTAGAGGAACATCGTGACCTGTGAACTGACCTACCTGGACAGCTGCAAGAACAAATGATCCCACACCAAGAAGTGTGCAACAACTAACCACGCCACTCCCTCATCTTGCCTTTAAAAGGGCTTTGCTGGACTTCCCTGGCGGTCCAGTGGTAAAGACTCCACACTTGCTTCCACTATATGGGGCACGGGTTCAATACCTGCTCGGTGAACTAAGATCCCGCATGCCCTACAGTGTGGCCAAAAAAAAAAGAAAAAGAAAAAGAAAAAGAAAAAGGCTTTGCTTTGTTGCTAATAGTTCAATCCAAAAGAAAAGTTTAAACATTTAGAGTATTATGGTTAAAAGAAAGTAAAAAGAACTAATTTTAAAAAATATATTTTGTTACAGAGAAATATAGAAAGATCAATACAAGACTTTCACATATAAAATACATTAAGAAAAAATTATGTAGTGGAAGTGAATGAAATATGAATTCAAGGAAAAAGTAAATAATGTAAAATGTCCAGCTGTTGAAGAAGAGTTTATTCATATGTTCTATCTGGTTTTTTTTAAAGCCTTTGGGGAGTTTGGGCTTTTTAAGGCATGAGCCACCTGTCTCTTTGCCTGGCCCTGCAATAAACCTTTCTCTGCTCCAGACTCTGACAACAACTTTCTGGTACTGTTTGGCCTCACTGTGCCTCAGGCACCTGGGCTTGCTTTAGGTAACAGTACATGTTATCATTGAATCATAAGAATAGCATAGCTGGAATGAGACAACCCTCAGTAACAATTCCTTATCTATTTTTTTTTTCATTAGAATAAAAGCTGAGAGTTCTTGTTCACATAAATAAGTAAATGGGAATGGAAATACTTTTATTATAGCAATGACACTCACTTCTTTGAACTCCTTCTGAATTATATGCCAAAAATCACATAATAAGCCATCATTAAATGTATTTTAATGATATTCAAGCTGAAAACTCAATTAGATTCTCTATTAATTTTGTTGAAAGCAACGAATTGAAAACCACCTGACTTGCTAAAGGATTCATTACTCAATTATTAGAGTCATTTACTTTCAAAAACAATATTTCAAATTGGGCTTCCCTGGTGGCGCAGTGGTTGAGAGTCCGCCTGCCGATGCAGCAGACACGGGTTCGTGCCCCGGACCGGGAAGATCCCACATGCCGCGGAGTGGCTGGGCCCGTGAGCCATGGCCGTTGAGCCTGCGCGTCCGGAGCCTGTGCTCCGCAACGGGAGAGGCCACAACAGTGAAAGGCCCGCATACCGAAAAAAAAAAAATTTCAAATTGTACTTTAGTTTAGCAGCTCAGATGTTTTTATATTTCCCCATCTTGGGAGAATGGCAAATGGGCAATGGCAAAAGAGGAGGAGAGAAATGAAAATATGCACAAAAGTTCACAGGTAAATCAGTTTTAGGAAAAGGATATACAGAAATAGAGAATGTGAAAATGGATACATTCATAACTGGCCATGTCCTCCTGTCCCTTGTAGGACTTTGTGTATTCCTTGGAGTCTGCACACTCCAGGGTGAAGACCACTGGACTAGGGACATGTAGTATGATTGTCAGCCAGCACAAGGTGTACTTGAGACTTAACCAAAAATTCAAAATGAGACCAGTCAGCATGGTATGTGTTTTTCTTTCCCTCCAGATATGTTCAGCCACGTGCATGCAATGGCAGAGTTGACAGAGAATTAGGACTTTGCCAAGAGTGCTGGGAAAGGATGAAGGAGCAAAGGAGTCAAGGCTGTATGCAAGGTAACATCAGGATTATTGGTGAAGTCCAGACAGGAAGATGAGTCCTAAAATTTCCAGTTCTTAAGGATGAACTCTCCCAGGGTAGCAAAATGAGAAAAGAAGGGGGTTCAAGCTTTGGACAGCTCCAATATTTAATGTCAGTGGGGCAGGAAGTAGATGGGCTCCAGGCTAGGCATTTACAACAGGCCTCCTGTTTGCATTTCCTGAAACAGGAGATAGGTGGGCTCCGGGATAGATATTTACAACCAGCCTCCTGTTTGCACTTTGAAATAGGAATAACAACAGAAACGGTGCGTACACTTTAAGATAACAGTCATGGCAGGAACAGAGAGGGGCTAAACCCTGTTTGAGTAAAAGATCAAGAGGTCCTATATTTCCCATCTTTGGGGCAAAGAAGACACTGTACATGCACAGAAAGGCTCCTTGGAGGTCAAAAAGGAGGGGTCACCACCCCAGAATAGGTGATGCCAAGGGCCCCCATAGGCCTCTGGGCTGGAATCCATCTTGGAAAAAAGTTGTGCACGCAAGTTGGGGAGGGTCCTAGGACAGGTGAGGTGTGGAAAAAGAAACCAGATAATTGGCCAAAGGTAAACAAAGACTGGGAAGAGCCACACTGTATAAATGATTTAACCGCCTCTTTACTCCTCCTCATTAGGGAGAACGCCCACACCCTTTCTCTCTGGGTGTGTTATCTCTGCCTTGCTTCTGTCTTAACTAAACAAACTGTTTCTCTGTGTGCTCTCCCACTTGTTGTGCTGTGTCTCTAATAGTAAACTTCATACCTGTTTTTACAGTTTTTGTCTCCCTGAGAAATGCATTTTTCAGTGGAGGCAAGAGCCACAGAAAATTTACTTCTAGTCTCCAGCCATTGCTGGTCTAGTGGCTAGGATTCCTGGTTTTCATCCAGGCTACCCAGGTTCAATTCCTGGGCAGGGAACTAAGATCTTGCTTCAAGCCACCACTCACTGCTGCTGTGTCTCCAAGATCATCAGGATAAAGAAGGCAATGGAGGTCAAGAGTGATCACCGAGGTGGATATTAGAAAGTGTTGGGTCTTGGAGACCAAGGAAAGTGTCCCAAGAAAGTGGAAGTCCACTTACCTGGTGCTGGGGAAATCAAGTAAGAGGAGGTCTGGAAATTTATTGTATTTAGTTACATCCAAGTCATTGGGGGATTTAGGAGAGTAAGAGGCAGAAGCCCAACTGGAGTGGGTTGTGAAAAATGAGTGGGAGGTGGGGGATGGGAAAAGCCAATACTAACAATTCTTATTTGGAGGAGGACAATACGATTATTCTTTATCCCTTTTATTGGTTTTCATTATAATGTTTACTGCAATTTATAATATATATATATATATATATATATATATACATATTGTCTTCTTTATCTGTGGGTCTCCTTTCTCAAAACTGGAATCATGGGCTTCCCTCGAGGTGTGGTGGTTGAGAGTCCACCTGCCGATGCAGGGGACGCGGGTTCGTGCCCCGGTCCGGGAAGATCCCACATGCCGCGGAGCAGCTGGGCCCGTGAGCCATGGCCGCTGAGCCTGCGTGTCCGGAGCCTGTGCTCCGCAGCGGGAGAGGCCACAACAGTGAGAGGCCTGCGTACCGCAAAAAAAAACAAAACAAAAAGAAACTGGAATCAAAGCTCTATGAGGCTGGCAACCAACACTGTCTTGTCCAGTCTGTGCAGTATACTGGACACTTGGAAATATTTTTGAATCAACTGATGAAAAAACCAATGCTAAACAAAAGGTTTACAAAAGTAGTCCATCCCCAAACAAAGCTATATCTTGATCCAAGGACAAATTTGTGCTTCATTTCTTTGAACTTGAAAGAAATTTTAAGCTCTTTTGGTTAAATCTTGAGAATTGGACATTCAAGTTCCTCTCACCTCATGCTGCAAACCTCCCTGAAATGGGATAAGAAAGGCACAAAGAGAACAGGGGAAGAGACAGTATCAGACAGGAGAAGACAACATCTTAATTGGAAAACTGGCGGAGCTGAGAGAAGAGTGATTACTGACCTTGTCAATCCGCAAAAGCAAAACCTAAGGGTGAGAGCAGGAGCTGTGGGCAACAAGAAGCAATTCCTGAGGCAGAACTTCGGGAAGATGTAGGAATTTTACAGCTCTAGTTTCCTGTGAAAGCAGAGGTGCAAGGAGAGGAAGGATTAAAAGTTTTTGAAGAAGCTGAGATACCTGCAGTTAATTCCCCCCACATTTGGTAACCAGGCAACTCCCAGGCCAGCCCATCATGCTGGGAGAAGACTGGGGAAAGGTCAAACCAGACAGATTCTGGCCTTGGGGACACCAAGCCCAAATGAGCAGAGAGCAGGATCCATACTGAACACAGGGGCCTTTAGTGAAGACCTATATCCCAAGCAGTGAACCACCAGCTCCCTTTCCCCATTTGGTTCCCAGAAGACTGACAATCCACTCTCACCCCCCAGGAGGCAACTGACTCCCTCAAGAAAAAATACCCACAGATACTGGCGTTTGAATGTGATTCAAAAAATTTGCCATTCTGCGTGCAGGAAAGCGCGGAGTCCTAACCACTGTCCTGCCAGGGAATTTCCATGCTTCAAAAATTTAAAAGTCTGGATGCCCACTCAATTACTCAAGGCCACTAGTTCCCACCTAGGTTCCAGAGCGGCCCACCAGCTTGTGGGTGTCTCGCTTTTAAATAAGAGTGCTCAGGTCAGGACCACCATATACTGTATTTGAGGGAGACTTTGGACATGAACAAAAAATCAAAATAAAAAGTTAAAAAGAGGCCGGTGGGCGGCGCCGGCGGGAGCTCTCCCGTCGCAAGATGGCGGCGGCCATGTGGGCCACAGCCCCCGGGTCTGGTTCACATCCGGGCGGCCCGCAGTGGCGGCCGGCCCGTGGTCTCTCCTCGTGGTCACTCCCTCCGCCTCTCCCGCCTTGCCCGGGATGGATCTGCCCGCGGTCTTGGGCACAGCTGAGCCCAGCGACGTCCAGGTCTTCCTGACCAAGTTGTGGACCTTCGTGAGCAACCAAGACACGGACGTTCTGGAGCCCGAGCAGGAGCAGCGTCCACGTGCTCAACCAGGGCCCGTCTGCCAAGGAGATGCCACCTAAGTCCTCCAAGCACAGCAGCACGGCCAGCTTCGTGGGGCAGCTCAACATGTGTGGCTTCCGGAAGGTGGTCCACATTGAGCAGGGCACCCCGGTCAAGCCAGGGGGGGACGACACCGAGTTCCAGCACCCGTGCTTCCTGCGCGACCAGGAGCAGCCCCTGGTCAACAGGAAAGTGACCAGCGTGTCCACTCTAAGGAGTGAGGACATAAAGATTCCGCAGGACAGGGTCACCAAACTGCTGACCGACGTGCAGCGGATGAAGGGGAAGCAGGAGAGCATGGATTCCAAACTGCTGACCGTGAAGCAAGAGAACGAGGCCCTGTGGCGGAAGGTGGCTGGCCTGCAGCAGAAGCACGCCCGGCAGCAGAAAGTCGTCAACAAGCTCATCCAGTTCCTCATCTCGCTGGTGCAGCGGAACTAGATCCTGGGGGTGAAGAGTAAGATCCCCCTGATGCTGTACGACAGCTATTCCATGCCCAGTACTCCCTGGGACACAACCACGGCCTGGGCCCCTACTCGGCTCCGGCCTGGCCTACAGCGGCCGCAGCTTCTGTTCCCCAGATGCTGTTGCCGGCTCAGGACCCTTCATCTCTGACATAACTGAGCTACCCCAGTAGCCCCTTGGCCTCTCCAGGCAGGAGCATAGACGACTAGAGGCCCCTGTCCAGTAGGACCCTGGCTCGAGTCAAGGAGGAGCACCCCCCCGAGCCCACCTCGGAGCCCCCGGGCAGAGGATGCCGGTCCCGGGCACCCGTCCACCATGGTGGATACGCCCCTGTCCCCAACCACTCTCACTGACTCCATCCTGTGGGACAGCCTGTGCCGGCTGCCTCGGCCACACCGTTCACAGACGTGGAGGCGGAAGGGGGTGCCCCCTCTCGCCCCTGCCCGCCTCGGCCCCACACCCCATCCCTCCCAGAAGTGCCTCAGCATAGCCCGCCTGGACAATTTGACTCGCGCTCCACAGATGTCTGGGGTCGCCCGCTTCTTCCCCTGCCCCTCCTCCTCTCTGCGTGTTTGAGTCCAGTCAGGGGACCGAGCTCAGGGACCACTTGGACGCCATGGACTCCAACCTGGGCGACCTGCAGACCAAGCCGACTAGCCACGGCTTCAGCATGGACACCAGTGCCCTGCTGGACCTGTTCGGCCCCTCGGCGACATTGCCCGACAGGAGTCTGCCTGACCTTGACAGCAGCCTGGCCCGCGAGACCCCCAGGCCTCGCGAGGCAGAGAGCAGCAGCCCTGACTTGGGGAAGCAGCTGCTGTTGGACCCGGGCTCCATGGACGTGTGGGGCAGCGGTCTGCCGGTGCTCTTTTTTTTTTTTGCTGTACGCGGGCCTCTCACTGTTGTGGCCTCTCCCGTTGCGGAGCACAGGCTCCGGACGCGCAGGCTCAGCGGCCACGGCTCACCGGCCCAGCCGCTCCACGGCATGTGGGATCTTCGCGGACCGAGGCATGAACCCGTGTCCCCTGCATCGGCAGGCGGACTCTCAACCACTGCACCACCAGGGAAGCCCTCTTTTCTCTTTTTTTTTGTCTTAGTTCTGTGTAATATAGCATCGGCAGGCGGACTCTCAACCACTGCGCCACCAGGGAAGCCCTGCCGGTGCTCTTAGAGCTGGGGGAGGGCTCCTGCTTCTCGCAGGAGGACGACCACGCTGATGACCCCACCATCTCCCTGCTGATGGGCTTTGAACCCCCCAAAGCAAGGGACCCCACTGTCTCCTAGAGGCCCAGGTCTTGGCGTGGCCCCCCAGACCAAGGGTCCAGCCCCGTGTGCCAAGGCTTGCTTGGGACTTCATAGCCACACTCGGACTGACTAGTACACGGGTGTTCATAGAACTATATTTTGGATTTTTACATGAGAAACCCCCTTTCCCCTTCCATAGAGATATACAGATACATACGAGAACGGACGGGTGGATGGACAGACGGACAAGACAGGCAGAGATCTATGAACAACGGGCTCTGTCTGTGGCAAAAAACAAACAACAACAAAATACAGAGCAAACAGAGGCAGAGAGAAGAGGGGAATGTCACATAAACTATACTAAACTTCCTCATAGATAAACTAGAGTATCTCTGAAAGAATAACAGGATGCTGTAAAAAACCAGCAAGGAGGTGCTGTAAGATGATCAACAGTATATGAGAAATAAAACCTTAAGGCCAATTTTAAAATCCAGATTTTTCTTCTTATGAGGGAAAGAAGCTACTGGTATTTAAAAAACAACAGTTGGCATTATTATCCTTAGCTCAACCCGCCAAAAATGGTATGTATCTTCTTATTCTGTCTTGAAAATGAAGGGAGTCTCTAAAGGAAGAAATGTGTCTTTCTCTGAGAAATTACTGTTTGTTCTGGTTATTTAGGAATTGTATTGGTTTGGCACTGCAATTAATTTACAAAGGAATTCTTCCTATTGAGCAGATAACATACTGCAAAATCCCAAAGGGAGAAAGGTGCATCGCTTGTTTTCTCGTGTCCTGCAGCCACCCAGTTCACCTCTCAGGAGCCAAACTCTTTTATTGGTTTCTCCTGCATCTTTCCAGATAGAGGCAATTTACTGTGAAGCTAACTATGCTTCTGCATCAGTATCCCTTGCTTGCTTAGGCCCCTTCTCAGGCCTTATACCGAATTTTGTATTTGTACTTTTTGTATTCTTTTTCTTAAAAAGGGCCACCAGAATTGTACAAGTTTCAGAGCCCCTCAAACCTGAATCTGCTAGCTTCCAGAGACAGTGTCTTCATATACAAGCATGTATTTGCATATATTCTATAAAAATACATAAACAGTAGTATATCATATGCATTGTTCTCTGCCTTGCTTTTTTACATTTCATATCTTGAAATCAGTATTTACAAGAGTTGCCTCCTTTTTAACCATTGTGTTACATTCTATTGTAGGGATAATGGTACTTTTATGTAAACATTCATCTATTGATGAATAATTGAGTTATTTCCACTATTCTACCAATACACACGGTACTGCAATGAATAACCTTGTATGTAATTCACAGTCAGGGTGACCATACCTGCAGGTGTCTGGGGTAGTCCTTACTTGTAACAGTGCTCCCTTAGATTCTCAAAAATGTCCGGTGTAGGTGTATCTTCTTTGAAGGAGAATCACTAGATTAAAGAATACATAAATATTTAACTTCAGTAGATATTATAAAATTGCTGTCTATAGAGGTTGCACCAGTGTACCCTCCCATCAACGTGTGGACAGTACTAATTTCGTTCCCTGGCCCCTGCCAAATGAGAGTGTTATCAAACTTCTATATCTGTGTCTATATGATGGGCAAGAAATAGTGTGTCGTTGTTATTTTAATTTACTTTTAAAAGTTAGTGAAATTAAGTGTATTTCTATTTCAGTCAAGTGGTTGAAAATCTATTTGAATTTCCTTTCCTATAAATACTCTATGTCTTTGCTCATTTTCTATTGGTTGTCAATATTTTTCTTATTGATTTGAAAGAGATTTTTATATGTTGGGGAGTGCTGCCTGTTATTTAGAAATAACTTCGGGAAAGTAAAGGCTGGAGGTAAATATACACATACTTTATTTTAAACCATGCTTTTCAAACTGGTTTACACACATCCCAGGAAATACTTGTCAGTGTGGCAGGGAACAGAGTAGATGGTGTTTAATAGCATCAGCTCTGGAGCCAGACTGCCGTGTTCATGTTCCAGTTCTGCCTCTTGCTAACTAAGTAACTTTGGACAGATCTTTTAAATTTCATTGACTCAATTAACTATCCACAAAGTAGATAATAATCTCTACTTCACAAAGTTGGAGTTAAAGAGCCTATGCCAAGAAAAGATAGTTAGCTTGGGAAACCAAAATAAACAATAATTCTGGTCCTGTTATTTGGCTTTTTAAAAAGAATCATAAGGGGCTTGCCTGGTGGTGCAGTGGTTGAGAATCTGCCTGCTAATGCAGGGGACACAGGTTCAAGCCCTGGTCTGAGAAGATCCCCCATGCCGTGGAGCAACTAGGCCCGTGAGCCACAACTACTGAGCCTGCGCGTCTGGAGCCTGTGCTCCTCAACGAGAGAGGCCATGACAGTGAGAGGCCTGCGCACTGCGATGAAGAGTGGCCCCCGCTTGCCACAACTAGAGAAAGCCCTTGCACAGAAACGAAGACCCAACACAGCCAAAAATAAATAAATAAATTAATTAAAGTACCCTTAATTTAAAAACAAAAATCATAAGGACACACACAAAATTAAGGCAAAGTGATAAGAGTATGCCATGCAAATTTTGAACAAGAATCCAATTGGCACAGATAACTTCTTAACAGACTGTATCAGTTAGCTAATTGCTGTTTTTATTTATTTATGGTTTTAATTTATTTATTTATTTATTTATTTATGGCTGCGTTGGGTCTCCGTTGCTGTGGGCTTTCTCTAGTTGTGGCAAGCAGGGGCTACTCTTCGTTGGGGTGCGGGCTTCTCATTGCAGTGACTTCTCTTGTTGCAGAGCACGGGATCTAGGCACACAGGCTTCGGTAGTTGTGGCACGTGGATTCAGGAGTTGTGGCACACGGGCTTAGTTGCTCCGTGGCATGTGGGATCTTCCTGGACCAGGGCTTTAACCCATGTCCCCTACATTGGCAGGTGGATTCTTAACCACTGCGCCACAAGGGAAGTCCTAATTGCTGTTTTTTGACTTCTTTTTTTTTTTGCGGTATGCGGGCCTCTCACTGCTGTGGCCTCTCTCGTTGCGGAGCACAGGCTCCGGACACACAGGCCCAGTGACCACGGCTCACGGGCCCAGCCGCTCCATGGCATGCGGGATCTTCCCGGACTGGGGCACGAACCCATGTCCCCTGCATCGGCAGGCGGACTCTCAACCACTGCGCCACCAGGGAAGCCCCTAATTGCTGTTTTTAAAAAGGAACAACAGGCCCCAAATGGAGTCATTTATGCTAAGCCCCACCAAGACTTAGTACCTAACTTAATTGTACTTTCAACTTCTCCCAGGAGTAGAATTTTAAACCAATTAGTCTGAAAGTACCTGATCAACCCTAGTGAAGTAATCAGCTTGATAAGACCCCCTGCCTTCCCCTAACGCAAGGGGATCTTCCCTGGAAAATTCACTTAACTTCCTTGTCTCATCCTCCTTCTGCTTTTAAAACTTTTCCATCTTGAACATCTCCTCAGAGCACAGTTCTCTTTGTTTTATGGTGGGTTTTGTTTGTTTGTTTTTAAATACATTTATTTATTTAATTTATTTATTTTTGGCTGCGTTGGGTCTTCGTTGCTGTGCGTGGGCTTTCTCTAGTTGCGGCGAGCAGGGGCTACTCTTCATTGCGGCGCGCGGGCTTCTTATTGCGGTGGCGACTCTTGCTGCAGAGCACGGGCTCTAGAGCGCAGGCTCAGTAGTTGTGGAGCACAGGCTTAGTTGCTCCGCGGCATGTGGGATCTTCCAGGACCAGGGATTGAACCTGTGTCCCCTGCATTGGCAGGCGGGTTCCTAACCAGTGCACCACCAGGGAAGCCCCAGTTTCTTGATGGTGCTTTTTGGCCCTACTGCATGGCTTGTGGGATCCTAGTTCCCCGACCAGGGATCATACCCGGGCCCACATCAGTGAAAGTGCTGAGTCTTAACAGCTGGACCACCAGGGAATTCCCTGAGCACACTCTTCTTTGTTAGATAGGATGCTGCCCAATTCATGAATCATTGAATAAAGCCAATTAGATCTTCAAATTCTCTCTGTTCAGTTTGTTTTCTAACACTGTGTATCTCACTATCCCAATATTTTTTGTCTTAACCATTTAATTAACTCACCCTTCTGTGGGTTGGCAGCATGGGCTGGGCTCCTGTATGGAATTCTTGTAATCTCAGCAAAGCTCACTCATATATTTGTGATCAGCAGCTGGTCAGTTGGACAGCTCTGCTTCTGAAGGTTGCCTGGGTGTTGCTGCAGTGATAAGAGGTGCCTGGGCCACAGGTCTTGTCATCCAGAAGACTAGCCTGAGGTTGTTGGCTGGCAGGGTTTCAGGATTGAGAGCAGAAGCGTACAGGGCTTTCTGAGGCCTTGGCTGGCACAAGGTTGCTTCCACCTGGTTTTATTGACCTAAGCCAGTCACAAGGCCAATCCAGATTCCAGCAGTGCGGCAACAAACTCCACCTTTTGATGGAGTAGCTGCCAAGAGAACATTGCAAAGAGCTCAGATAACAGGAAGTGGGGAGAATTGCAGCCGATTCCACCCCTAGATAAATTTGACGTTTGGGATACAGAGTGCAGGTGAGAGATAGCCAGCAATCATGGGGCTATACAAACGCACAAAGGTCCCACAGAGCAAAAGTCAATCTGAACATCTGTCACAGCCAGAGGAAACCAAAACCATTTCTGGTCTGTGCTGGTTAAGTAAAGCATTTCCTCCCCTGCATCTGGCACTGATGGGTACGGTGGGATGCTGCGGGAGTCTGGAAAGAAATTCACATAGAAGAATCCGGCCACACTGTCTTTGTTCCCCAGCACAACTTTCCAAGTCAAGCCAGTGATAGCTGGCCGAGGGAAGAAACTTAATTTAAAATGAAGTGTGCAGGACTTTTTATAGAGAGATTGAGCAGATTCACTCTGTGACCTTCCTGAGTATTGTTCAAAGGCAGAGAAAGAACTAGCTCCACAGGGCAGGTTACCAGAGACAATGGGGAAAAAGTATAAAGCTATTATCTGATTACAACCCACAAGCCCACAGACTCGATGTACTGCTACAGAGATTAAAAAATTATGGATTGTAGTAAGTGATATAAAGGAAATAAACAGCGTGAGAGAGAATTAGAGCTATAGAGAGAGGGGAGGCATTGGGTTTCTTGATAGAGTGGCCTGGAAATGACTCCCTGGGGCGACTTGAAGTCGGAGAATGAACTGTCCCAGTGTTTCAGGCAGAGGGACTGGCTAGTGTCAAGTCGCAAGACAGGGAAGACCTTGGCACGTTCTCGGGCAATGACTTGCTTTTTCTTTTTTAATTACAATTTATGGGATAAAAAACATTTTATTACTGAAATCCAGAACACATGCATCCAAAATAAAAATTTCATGAAATTCTCCTTCTACATAAAGTGCTAAAATGCACTCTTGTATTTTCTTTTACTTCAGGTTCACTGAGACATAATTTACATACAGTAAAATCCACCCTTGTTAGGTGTACAGTTCCATGTGTTTTGACAAATGTATGCAGTCGCAGACATCACCACAACAAGATATAGGACATTTCCATCCACCTCAAAATTCCCTCAGGCTCCTTTGTAGTCAATCGCCTCCCCCAACATGAAGCCACTAACAAGCACTGATCTGATTTCTGCTCCTACAGATTTTTAAAAATAGTTTCTCTTAGTATCTGTCTATAGGTTTATTGATTTTAATGATCTTTTCAAATAACCTACTTTTGGTATCATTGATTTTTCTCTATTTTTCTGTTCTCAATTTCATTGATTCGTGCTCTAATCTTCCTTATTTCTTACTTATTCACTTTTTTTTTTTTTTTGCGGTACCCGGGCCTCTCACTGCTGTGGCCCCTCCCGCTGCGGAGCACAGGCTCCAGACGCGCAGGCTCAGCGGCCATGGCTCACGGGCCCAGCCGCGGCACGTGGGATCCTCCCGGACCGGGGCGCGAACCCGCGCCCGCCGCATAGGCAGGCGGACCCCCAACCACTGTGCCACCAGGGAAGCCCACAGCAACTTTTGTGTTTTTTGTGGTTTTTTTTGCGGTACGCGGGCCTCTCACTGTTGTGGCCTCTCCCGTTGCGGAGCACAGGCTCCGGACGCGCAGGCTCAGCGGCCATGGCTCACGGGACCAGCCGCTCCGCGGCATGTGGGATATTCCCGGACCGGGGCACGTACCCGTGTCCCCTGCATCGGCAGGCGGACTCTCAACCACTGTGCCACCAGGGAAGCCCCCTTACTTATTCACTTTGAATTTAATTTGCTCTTCTTTTTTCTGGCTTCTTAAGATGGAACATAGATTAATAATTTGAAACTTTTTTTGTTTTCTAGTTTAATGTTTAAATTTCCATTTAGGCACCACTTTGGCTGTGTCCCACAAATTTTGGTATGCTATTTTTCCATTTTTATTCAATTCAGAATATTTTCTAGTTTCCCTTGTGACTTCCTCTTTGACCCATGGGTAATTTAGAAGTGTGCTGTTTAACCTGAAAATATTTGGGAGATTTTCCAGATTTCATTCTAATTTAATTCAGCTGTGGTCAGAGAACATTTTTTATGATTTCAGTTATTTAAAATTTGTTGAGTCTTGTTTTATGGTCCAGACTATTATCTATCTTGATGAATGCTCCATGTGCCCTTGGAAAGAAAGTTGTTCTTCTGTTGGGTGAAATGTTCTATAAATGTCAATTAGGTCAAATCTGTTGATAGTGTGTTCAGGTCTTTTTACCTTTGCTGATTTTCTGTCTACTTGTTTCACCAATTACTGAGACAGGAGTCTTGAAGCCTCCAGCTATAACTGTGGATTTATCTATTTTGACTTTCAGTTCTATCCGTTTTGCTATATGTATTTTGGAGCTGTGTTCAATGCATGAACATTTAGGACTATTATGTCTTCTTCATGAATTTTTGTTTGTTTTTGAGATTTTTTTTAAACTTTTTTTTTTATTGGAGTATAATTGCTTTACAATGTTGTGTTAGTTTGTGCTGTACAATGGAGTGAATCAGCTATATGTATACATATATCCCCTCCCGCTTGGACTTGCCTTCCATCCCCCCATCCTGCCCATCTAGGTTATCCCAGAGCACCGAGCTGAGCTCCCTGTGCTATTCCACAGGTTCCCCCTAACTATCTATTTTACACATGGTAGTGTATTTGTGTCAAACCTAATTTCCCAATTCATCCCACCCTCCACTTCTGCCCCTGTGTCCATACGTCTGTTCTCTACATCTGCGTCTCTATTCTTGCCCTGGAAATAGGTTCATCTGTACTATTTTTCTAGATTCCACATATATGCATTAATATACGATATTTGTTCTTCTCTTTCTGACTTACTTCACTCTGTATGACAGACTCTAGGTCCATCCACATCTCTACAAATTACCCAATTTTGTTACTTTTTATGGCTGCATAATATTCCATTATGTATATGTACATCTTCTTTATCCGTTCATCTGTTGATAGACATTTAGGTTGTTTCCATGACCTGGCTATTGTAAAAAGTGCTGCAGTGAACATTGAGGTACATGTGTCTTTTTGAATTATGGTTTTCTCAGGGTATATGCCCAGTAGTGGGATTGCTGGGTCATATGGTAGTTCTATTTTTAGTTTTTTAAGGAACCTCCATACTGTTCTCCACAGTGGCTGTATCAATTTTACAGTCCCACCAACAGTGTAAGAGGGTTTCCTTTTCTCTGGGATGCTTGGTACGATTTCAATTTTCTTAAATTTTCCAAGGCTTGATTTGTGACCCAAGATGTGATCTATCTTGGAGAATGTTCTGTGTGCACTTGAGAAGAAAGTGTATTCCGCTGCTTTCAGGTAGAATGTCATATAAATATCAATTAAATCTATCTGGTCTATTGTGTCATTTAAAGCTTGTGTTTCCTTATTTATTTTCTGCCTGGATGATCTGTCCATCGGAGTAAATGGGGTGTTAAATCCCCCACTATTACTGTGTTACTATTTCCCCTTTTATGTATGTTACCATTTGCCTTATGTAGTGAGGTGCTCCTATGTTGGGTGCATAAATATTTACAATTATGATACCTTCTTCTTGGGTTGATCCCTTGGTCATTATGTAGTGTCCTTCCTTATCTCTTGTAACAGTCTTTAAAGTCTACTTTATCTAATATGAGGATCGCTACTGCAGCTTTCTTTTGATTTCCATTTGCATGGAATATCTTTTTCCATCCCCTCATTTTCAGTCTGTATGTGTCGCTAGGTCTGAAGTGGGTCTCTTGTAGACAGCATATATACGGGTCTTGTTTTTGTATCCATTCAGCCAGCTTGTGTCTTTTGTTTGGAGCATTTAATCCATTTACATTCAAGGTAATTATTGATATGTATATTCCTATTACCATTTTCTTAACTGTTTTGGGTTTGTTTTTGTGGGTCTTTTTCTTCTCTTGTGTTTTCCACCTGGAGAAGTTCCTCTAGCATTTATTGTAAGGCTGGTTTGGTGGTGCTGAATTCTCCTAGCTTTTGCTTGTCTGTAAAGCTTTTGATTTCTCCGGTGAATCTGAATGAGATCCTTGCTGGGTAGAGTAATCTTGGTTGTAAGTTTTTCCCTTTCATCATTTTAAATATATCCTGCCACTCCACTCTGCCTGCAGAGTTTCGGCTGAAAAATCAACTGATAACCTTACGGGGATTCCCTTGCATGTTATTTGTTGCTTTTCCCTTGCTGCTTTTGATATTTTTTTCTTTGAATTTAATTTTTGTTAATTCGATTAATATGTGTCTTGGTGTGTTTCTCCTAGGGTTTATCCTATACGGGACTCTGGCTTCCTGGACTTGGGTGGCTATTTCCTTTCCCACATTAGGGGAGTTTTCAACTATAATCTCTTCAGATATTTTTTCAGACCCTTTCTCTTTCTCTTCTTCTAGGACCCCTATAATTCGAATGTTTGTGCATTTAATATTGTCCCAGAGGTCTCTGAGACTGTCCTCAATTCTTTTTATTCTTTTTTCTTTATTCTGCTCTTCAGCAGTTATTTCCACCATTCTATCTTTGAGGTCACTTATTTGTTCTTCTGCCTCAGTTTTTCTGCTATTGATTCCTTCTAGAGTATTTTTCATTTCAGTTATTGTGTTGTTCATCACTGTTTGTTCTTTAGTTCTTCTAGGTCTTTGTTAAACATTTCTTGTATTTTCTCAATCCATGCCTCCATTCTATTTCTGAGATTTTGGATCATCTTTACTATCATTACTCAGAATTCTTTTTCAGGTAGGTTGCCTATTTCCTCGTCATTTATTTGGTCTTGTAGGTTTTTACCTTGCTCCTTCATCTGTAACATATTTCTTAGTCGTCTCATTTTTTTTGATGGGTGGGGCTGTATTCCTGTCTTACTGGTTGTTTGGCCTGAGGCGGCCAGGACTGGAGTTTGCAGGCAGTTACGTAGAACTGGGTCTTGGTGCAGAGATGAGGACCTCCAGGAGACCTCACTCCAGTTAACATTCCCTGGGGTCTGAGGTTCTCCGTTAGTCCAGCAGTCTGGACTCGGTGCTCCCACCACAGGAGCTGAAGCCTGACCTCCCAGCCTGGGAGCCAAGATCCTGCAAGCCATGAGGCACAGCAGAAAAAAAAAAAAAAAAAAAGGCAGAACAATAACAAAGAATAAACAATTTTTAAAAATTAGAAAACTAAGGACTTCCCTGGTGGTGCAGTGGTTAAGAATCCACCTGCCAATGCAGGGGACACCTGTTCGATCCCAGTCTGGGAAGATTCCACGTGCTGTGGAGCAGCTAAGCCTGTGTGCCACAACTACCGAACCTGCGCTCTAGAGCCTGCGAGCCACAACTACTGAGCCCGCATGCCACAACACTGAAGCCCACGTGCTGCAACTACTGAAGTCTGCTTGCCTATAGCCCGTGCTCCACAACAAGAGAAGCCACTGCAAGGAGAAGCCCACGCACCACAAGGAAGAGTAGCCCCCGATTGCTGCAATTAGAGAAAGCCCACATGCTGCAGTGAAGACCCAACGCAGCTAATAAATAAATAAATAAATAAATAAAAATTTTAAAAAGGCTTTAAAAAAAAGTAAACTGCTGATCCCTATTTTTATCTCCTGTCCTGTTTAGAGGTCCCAAACTTATTTCACTTAGCTATTTATTTTGCTATTAATTTCATACTTTTATTATTTTTTAATCAAAGTTACTCATGCACATAGTCTAAAGATTCAAATAGTTGGGAAAAAACATACCTTCTCCCACCCATCTGCCCATTTCTCCAGTCCAACATAGCCCATTTTTTAAAACTATTTATTTATTTATTGAATTATAATTGACATATAATATTATATCAGTTTCAGGCATACAACATAGTGATTTGATATTTTTATACATTATGAAATGATCTCCATGATAAGTCTAGTTATCATCTGTCACTATACAGAGTTAGTACATTATAGCTCATTTTGCTTAGATGGATATTCATCATTAACCTATTATGAGTGCACAAACATTACTCACTGAATAAACTCTCATTTTCCCTTGACCTAATAATTGCCTTTTTGTTTATTGTTTCTATGTTCTTACCATTAATTCAACCCCCACATATCTTCCAGTATGTATTTCTTCTCAGTTTGTTCAAACACATCAAGTCTATCACAGAAGTCTATCACATCTTCTGAACGAAATTCCCTCTCGAAGCCTCTGATCAGCTCCAATGGGGAGTGGCTGCCCTCCAGTCCTG
>NW_006787800.1:1850629-1852881 GCF_000442215.2 Lipotes vexillifer
CTGCTGAACAGCTCTGGTGTTTGGGGTCTCCCTTCACTGTCCCCTAGGAATTTTCCTCCTCCCTTGTGTTTGACCTCCTGTTTCATACATATCAAGGCTTCTTCTTTTTTGTTTATCTCCTAGTTGTGGTGGAGCACATCCTGTAAAAGTTTCCAGAGCAAAGGTGCACGAGAGGAAAATGCTTTGAGACTTTGTATGTCTGGAAATGTATTTATCCTATTCATACACTGATTAGTAGTTTGGTTTGGTACTGAATCTTAGATTGGAAAAAAATTTCCTAAGAAATTTGAAGGCATTGCTCCACTGTGTTCTTGCTTTCAATGGATGGCATTCTTGCTCTTGATTCTTTGTATAAAACCTTTTTTTAGGGGACTTCCCTGGTGGTCCAGTGGTTGAGACTCTGTGCTTCCACTGCAGGGGGCGCAGGTTTGATCCCTGCTTGGGAAACTAGGATCCCTCATGCCACGTGGTGCAGCCAAACAAAACAAAACAAAACCTGTTTTATCTTCCTTTAGGAGTTGTTAGGATCTTCTCTTTTTTCTCACTGGTGAAATTTCAAAATGATATAACTCTGGAACGGGCATATTTTTGTTTAATGTGCTGGGCCCTGTCATTCTAGAAACTCATCTGCCAGTCCTGGGAAATTTCTTAAATTATTTCTTTGGTTATATCCTTCCAGCTGTTTTCCTTCTTTATATAACTCCCAGAATCAGATACTGGACCTCTTGGACTGATTCTCTAAATTTTTAAATCCTTTTTTCCCCTCATTTTTCATATTGTTTTCCTTTTGCTCTACTTTCTGGGTGATTTCACCAACATTATCTTTCAAATCTCTATGTTTTTCACTTCTATCATATATTATTTTTCATTTTCAAGAGTTCTGTTTTGTTCTCTGAATATTATTTTTTATAGTATTCTGTTATTGTTTCATGAATGTAATTTCTTTTCTTTACTCTCTTGAAGAAATTAATAATAGATGTTTTGGCAAGTTTTCTTCCTCCTTTTTAGTCTCTGTTTCCTATGAGGTATTTTCTTATTTTGATCTCTATATTTCCAGTTAGAGATTTTTCTTAAACTTCTGATGATCCTTGGCTGTCTGCCTATATTTAAGAATGGTGAGACTTCCCTGATGGCGTAGTGGTTAAGAATCTGCCTGCCAATGCAGGGGACACAGGTGCGATCCCTGGTCTGGAAAGATCCCACATGCTGTGGAGCAGCTAAGCCTGGGTGCACTAGGAGCCTGTGCACCTAGAGTCCGTGTTCTGCAACAAGAGAAGCCACCACCTGCAGCAACTAGAGAAAGCCCATGTGCAGCAATGAAGACACAGTGCAGCCAAAAGTAAATAATTTTTTTTTAAATGGTGCACTAAAAAGCTGATTAGAAGATCTGTTCACTTTGCATGGGGCTTTTCAACTTTAACATGATAATCTTAGTTTGGGTTCTCCCAAAAGAGAACCGAAAGCCATGTATTCGAGTGGAAGTACTTGGTGGAAACATAAGTGGGGAGTAGGAAAGTGAGACAGGGAAGAGAAAACAGCTGTAAAGCTAACTATGATTGAGGCTTAATGCTATGGAGTAACTTTGGGAAAATGGTGTAAAACACACACCTCAGAATTATTGCATACAAGGGCAAGAGAACTGGAGTATTTATACATCAAATTCTGACAGTCATTGGTTGAGAGCTGCTCCTGTGGAGGAAGGTATTAATTCCCTAGAACCTCTGGCCTCTGCCTTGTACCTGGGCAAGGTTGCCCTTACCTGGCTTTGGAGAGAGACTACAGGCAAAGAGGCTCAGATTTTGGCAGCTGGAAGTCAACAGGAGTACACTGAAGTGGGATTGCCCAGAGGATACGAGTGGGGGCAGTGATGTCTGCTGTAGTGACCTAGCTGGGCTGTTACTTGGGAACTTCCATCTGTATTTTTAGGTCTTTTCTTTTGTCCTTGTCATATTTTCTGGACAATCTCTTGTCTGCAGGGTTACAGTCTGGTTGCCAGGGTCTGTGAGCTAAGTGGGGGGAAAGGTGGGGAATCTCAACTCTCATTGGGAAACTCTAAATTTTCACTTAATCCTCCTATTTCAGGATGACACCCTTGCTCTCTGATGTCCTCCAGTCTAGAGACTCTCTAATTAGTACTGTTGACCTAAATAAATAGACTACCAGATATTTCTCCAGCAAAGATAGGCTTATTAGGGATCAGCAGAGAGTTGCAGTTCGGGATCTGCAGTCTGGTGAGGCACGTGCAAGTCCCT
>NW_006787800.1:1852937-1874177 GCF_000442215.2 Lipotes vexillifer
CCCTACACGGCAAGGGAGGGAGAATTCTTTTACGGAGAGGAAAAGGAAGTTGGGAGGGCTATAGCAAACAAAGAATCCATGGCTTTTCACTGGTGAAGTCCTTGCCAGGAAAGGAGTCTTTCTTCTTCCTATTGGTCTCTGCTGTTGTCACAGGGTGTGAGAGCTCCCCCTGCTGGTCTCCTGACTGTATTTAATTGAGGTTTCTGTTTATTGATACTACTTTTTTTACATTTCTCCCTTTTGATCAAGATCATTCTCTGAAAGTATTGCAGATCCAGAGACAGGTTTTCTAGTTTCAACGGCTTTTTGTCCCTCAGTATCAGGAAGGATCTTTCTTGGGTGTAGTGTCTTATGTCAGAGAGAAAATGCACAGACTGAAAACCTATGAAGGTCACATTTGAGCAACAAGAAGGAGCAGGAGGGAGAAGTCTCATGTACCTTTTATTCTAAAGTCCATATGTTATCAAGATCATAGACACTGGATACCATCTGAAGTTTTTTTTTTATATAAATCTATTTTATTTATTTATTTATTTATTTATTTTTGGCTACATTGGGTCTTCATTGCTGCACACAGGCTTTCTCTAGTTGCAGTGAGCAGGGGCTACTCTTCGTTGAGGTGCACGGGCTTCTCATTGCGGTGGCTTCTCTTGTTGCAGAGCACAGGATCCAGGCACGCAGGCTTCAGTAGTTGTGTCACGTGGGCTCAGTAGTTGTGGCTCGGGTTTCAAGACTCCAGTACTTAGAGGACCTCTCAGGGACCCTGGGGAAGCTGTTCATTCAGGAAACATTCCTGGTGCATCTGTCACTTGGAAGTTCTCATGCTAGCTGCTCTAAGGAGGCAGAGCTGAGTTAGAAATGGCCTTTGCCCTTGGGATCAGGACACCACAATGAGGATGAGTGAGGTTTGTTTTTTTGTGTGTGTGGTACGCGGGCCTCTCGCTGTTGTGGCCTCTCCCATTGTGGAGCACAGGCTCCGGACGCGCAGGCTCAGCGGCCATGGCTCACGGGCCCAGCCGCTCCGCGGCATGTGGGATCTTCCCGGACCGGGGCACGAACCCGCGTCCCCTGCATCGGCAGGCGGACTCTCAACCACTGCGCCACCAGGGAAGCCCAGGCAGGCGGATTCTTAAGCATCACGCCACCAGGGAAGTCCTGAAGTTGTTTTTTTGTTTTTTGGGTTTTTTTAAAATATTTACTTATTTATTTGTTTGGCCATGCCGGGCCTTAGTTGCGACAGGTGGGATCTTTTAGTTGCGGCATGTGGGACCTTTAGATGCAGCATGTGAACTCTTAGTTGTGGCATGTTGAATCTAGTTCCCTGACCAGGGATTGAACCCGGGCCCTCTGCATTGGGAGCGTGGAGTCTTAGCCACTGGACCCCCAGGGAAGTCCCTATCTGAAGTATTATGTCATCAAAGAGGTTTGGGGAAAATTTTTCAACAGGCCTGGTCTGGATATCTTGGGAAAGCTGTCTCATCAGATGTCATCTGCTTCAATTCTGGGAATCTTTACTTTCAGGTCACCAAATGATGTGCAGATACACTCAGGGTTCAGTACTTTCTTTAGGTGTGTCAGGTAAATCCAAGAGTCTATTCCTTGGAGTTTGGCAGCACAAGGGTTGGTAGAAGTACCCGATAAAAGCCTTTCCGGAGAGGCTGAAGAGAGTCCTTCTGGACGTTTCTTTTCCAAGAGATGATGTCTTCAGGTTGCAAGGTCTGATGCTTAAGGTCTTCCTCTCCTGAGTATGCACTGTGGAAAGATTGCTCTACCAAAGCACGGTTATTTTTAATAGAAGCAATTAGGCCTTTGCAATATTGGAGTGTCTCTCCTTTTATCAGTTGTGAGTCAAAAGAAGCAGAAGCCAAGTGCATTGGGCATCCTGTGACTATCTCAAAGGGTGAGTGTTTATGAGTTCCAAAAGGGGTGGATCTGAGACTTAGAAGGGCCCATGGCAATGCTTTTGGAGGGTCTCTCCAAGGTAATTGAAGGACCTCTACAAATTTTGCCAGTTAAGTCTTAATGATGCCATTAGTGCATTCAACTAAACCAGAGGATTGAGAGTAGTAAGCACAGTGAAAGCATTGTAAAACTGGCCAAACAATGCAGACTTGTTGAGGTATCTGGCCAATATAGTGGATTCCTTGATCACTAATGAAGTTTGAGAGGAGTTTCCCCAGGTAGGGATAATCTTTTCCAAATGGATTTTAGCCACAATAGAGGCAGTACGTCATCTGCAAGGGAAGGCTTTGGTCCAGAGTGAAAACATACAGACCATGACTAAAACATATATCCATGAGATGGAGGAAGTTGTTTGAAATCCATCTGCCAGATCCTGAATGGTCCATTAGGCAGTTTAAGTGTAGGAAATGTATGAATAGGCTTCCCTGGGTTATACTTCTGACAAGTGGGACAAGTGAAGTGGGCACTTTTTGTGGCCTTGTTAATGCTTCCTCACCAATATGGATTCATGAATGCTATCATTTTGTCAGTAGCCAATGGGTTAATCCATGTACAGTGGTGAGGAGTGGGAATTTTAGAGTCAAAGCAACAACGTTGAATTCCTAATCTAATTTTTCCTTTTCTGAGGCCAGTTGGTTGGGCTTCTCTAGCCAGTTTTTCTAAGTTATCATTTGGGAGAAATATCCCTTTGGACTGTGACAGAAGTTTGGCTGCTGGCAGTCCCTTTAAGGGCAGCATTTCTTGTGAAAGTATCAGCAAGGTGATTTCCCTTAGCTTCCAGAGAATCAAGTTCAGAGTGCCCCAGAATTTTACCAATAGTTAAAGTGGCAGGTAAAAGTATTGCACCTAATAATTTCTGAACATAGGGGCCATTTTAAATTTTATTTCCACTGGAAGTAAGGAAGGCACAGTGCTTCCACAACATTCCAAAATCATGAACTACTCTGAAAACATATCTACGATCAGTATAAATATTGGCAGTTTTGTCCTTGGCTGAACTACAAGCCCATGTAAAAGCATATAATTCAGCCTGTTGGCCGTAGGTAAAGATGCTGCCTCAACATCAAAAGGAGTTGTAGTAGCATACCCAGCACAATATTTACTGTTGTCACCTTTTAAATAAGGACCATCAGTAAACCATAAGAAATCAGAACTACCCAGAGGAATTTCCTCAAGATCATCAAGAGGAATCACAAGCTGGTCCATCAGCATTAAGCAGTTGTGAGGGATTTCACTGGTGAAAAGGAGAGAAGAGTAGCAGGCTTAAGATTACTGGAACATAAATGAGTTACATGAGACCATTCAACAAAAGGACTTCATAGGAGCTGAGGCATCTGGCTGAGAAATGTTCAGTGTAATGAGAATTCAGGGGCACTTCTACTGCATGAGGTACAAATGGCTAAAGGGGATCCACAACAATTTTCTCAGTGGCTTCAACCTAAAGGGCAGTGACCATAATGGCTCTAAGGCAAGGGGCATGATGGGTCGATGGTTGTCCCCGTATTTTTGGGTGAATACCCCAAGGACATTCCCTTAGTTTTCATGTACAAAAAGGAAAAAGGGAATCTGATAATTGGGATGCCTAACGGTGTGTGGGTTCATTACACTCTCCTTTAAAGCCTTAAATCTAAGTCCTCCGGTTCTTTCCATAAAATTGGTTTTGGGTTGTTATTGTTGAGTAAAACATACTGAGGTTTGGCCGTAAGAGAGAAATTTGGAATCCAATTTTGGCAATAACCAATTATCCAGAGAAAACCTCACAGTTGGCACTTAGTTTTGGGTTTTGGGAAACTTAGGATACCATGAAGTCTAACTGGATCTAGGTGTAGCCCTTGTTCTGATAGCAGATGCCCGGATATCAAATCCAGGTTTGGGCAAACTGCATTTTCTCTTTGGCAACCTCATGTCCCTTTAAGGCTGAAAGCTTTAGCAAACAGGATGCTGTCTCCCTGGGTGGGAGGAGCCTTGAGAAAGAGAGCAAAGAAGCAAACCATCTACGTATTGCAACAAAGCAGAACCTCTAGGGAACTTTCTGTCATCCAGATAAGCCTTCAGGATTTGTGATAAATAAGAAGGACTCTCAGTGAAACCCTGAGGCATTACTGTCCAGGTGAATTGTTTTTCTTCCCAAGTGAAGGCAAAAAGACTGGCTAGTTCATCAGGAATGCATTGCATAAACCAATTATAGTAAAGAATTTACTTCCAGTGGGAATGGATGTTAGTGAGATATGAGGGTTAGAAAGCAAAACTTCCTTGAGTGATTTTGAAAACCGTGGGCATTGAAGCAGAATAGAAGAGGAAGAGCATGGCAGATGCTTCAAGGTGGCCACAGCTGATGTTTATGAACACATGTAAGTCCTCTTGTGGGCTCATCTAGAAATACCAGGAGAGGGAATTGTTTGCAGGACTGGCCGATGCAGGTTAAGACCTGTGGTGGTCTGTGACATAGGTGATCCCCAATGGATACCTCCCAATATTCACAACCTCGTGTAGTCCCCTCTCCTTGAATCTATGCTGGCCCTGTGACCTGATTTAATAGCGCACAGTGGGTGTGACTATGTGCCAGTTCTGAGCCTAAGCCTTCAGAAACCTGATAGTTTCTATTTTTCCTCTTTGGGAACTCTGAATCTCCAGGTAAGAAGTCTGTCTACCCTGTTGGAGTGACTGCACGGAGAGGCCACACGGAGAGGGAGAGACCCTGAGATTTCATGGCAAAGCACTGAGAACTGAGGCCTCAGAAGTGTAACCACAGTTGAGCAGTTCTAGTCATCCCCTGGCCACTGGGAGCCCTCCGAGCTGAGGCTCTAGACACATGAGTGAAGACATCCTCATGGACCTTCCAGCCCCAGTGGACACTACAGGGTTCAGAGGCGAGCTGTGACCTGCCAGAATTCCTGACCCACTGAATTGTGAGAAACAATAAAATGGTTACTGTTTTAAGACACCATGTTTTGGGGCAGTTTGTTATATATCAACAGATAACCAAAACTGAACCAGAAGAGGAACTTTGAGTTCTCAGTGTTTGAGGGACTTCCTCTACAGACCAAGAAGGTCTGACAACATTTAGACTGTACTTGAAAAGAGCCAAACATACAAGGCAGCTAAAAGCATATGCTGGTCTGGAAGAAAACATACATTTTAGAACTTTAAAAAAATCTTTAAGAAGAATGAACCATGGGTATTGTTTTCTTCACCCACGGTTATATGCTTCAAAAGCCTAAGTTTAAAGAGAAGAATAGGAAATGCTCCCAAAAGTACCTCCAGACAGGGTGACTTTTGGACCCATCCTAGTATGAGCTCCTTCTAACACATGGCAAGGGAGCTGGGGCCTCCCTCTCCACTTGTGATTTTTTTTTTTTTTTTTTGCAGCGGCTTAAATCCGATCCCTTTAGTTTAAAACCAGATTAGGTATACTTACTTTTATGCTTGTTTTAAAAATAAACTTCTACAAGGAAGAAAATACTCACCTATTTTTTTTAATAAAAATTTATTTATTTGGTTGCACTGGGTGTTAGTTGTGGCAGGCGGGCGCTTTAGTTGTGGCATGTGAACTCTTAGTTGCGGCATGCATATGGGATCTAGTTCCCTGACCAGGGATCGAACCTGGGCCCCCTGCATTGGGAGCTTGGAGTCTTATCCACTGCGCCAACAGGGAAGTCCTGAAAGTACTCATCTTTATAGAGTCCTCCCCATGTAGTGCCAGCACATTCTCTCAAGAGGCACCTTAACATAGGGAAAGGATGGTAAGGTTAGTAGTCACAGTGGATAGGGTTTGAATCCCACCTATTTCATGTTTTAGCGGTGAGGTTTTGGAGAAGTTATTCAACCTCTTTCAGGCTGTGCTCCCTCACCATTAAAAAGTAAGAATGATAATACCTACTGAAACCAAGCAGGACCCTGCAGGGCCTTCCTGGGGATAGACCTTCCCCCCACCACCCACTGTGTCCCCTGCCTCTTGTTTGTAAAAAAAAAGCCTTAGCCTCCTAGGCCTTCCCCAAGTTTCAAAGAGCAAATTTCATCAGAGAAGTAAAAAAAATGCAGAAACAAAGGAAAACAGTCAAGCAAGACAAAGTGATAATACTTTAGCCATAAAACAAACTCAAGGACATTTAGTTCCTCCTCAGGGGCTACAGATCATATCCTGAGCCATATCCTTGAGTTGTTTTGCAGATAGTAAAACGCCCATCAGGTGGAAGACGTTAACTGCATTCTGACCACCAGCACAGAGATGGTTGGAAGATCCCACATGCCGAGGAGCAACTAAGCCCGTGCGCCACAACTACTGAGCCTGCGCTCTAGAGCCCATGAGCCACAACTACTGAAGCCCGCACGCCTAGAGCCCGTGCTCCACAACAAGAGAAGCCACGCAATGAGAAGACCACGTACCACAACGAAGAGTAGCCCACGCGCACCGCCACTAGAGAAAGGCCACACGCAGCAACAAAGACCCAATGCAGCCAAAAATAAATAAATAAAATAAATACATTTATATAAAAAAAGAAACAGTTTTAAAAGAATAAAGAGTTCATTTTTCTCAACACCGTCACACATTTGATACATTCACACACATACATATGCACATATTGACACACATGTGCATGCACACAGTCAGAGGACTAAATAAAAATTCACTAGACTTTGGATAAGGGAAGTCAGGTAGAAACAGGGAGCTGGAATGAATAATGTACGGAGAAACTATACATGTGCTTTTCTTTTTGCCCTTAGCAACTAAATGACCTCCTTCTTATTTGGTAGTGGCATCAATCTGCTTGTGAGAAGATTAGGATTGTTTCAGAAGGAATATAAAGAGAAGAAAAGAGCTAATATGCATCTATTGAAACTCAAAATAGGATTGTTCAGAAAGACAATAGGCTTGAAATTGGACTCAGAGAGAAATCATTTTTTTAATTCATTTAGCTCCCATTTAACATAATCAAGATCCAGATCTAGATCCAAGTTTCTACCAAAGGAAGAGTTAATTTAATCTCTCATCTCTGATTGCCTCATCTGTCCATAATGACAATCATAACATCTACCTCAAAGGATTGCTTCCAAAAGGAATTCCTGTCCTCTGAAGTGGCGACTAGAGCCAGGAAACCAAGGATATTGTATGAAAGGAATAAAAGAGAAGCCTGCCCCTTCTTGTCTTGGGGACTGAAGAAGAAAGCCGGGAGGTGACAATTAGATAGACATCAAAGAGGCTTACCTTGGAAATGGGGAAATGACTTCAAAAACAGCTAGAAAATAGAAGAAATCACTGAAGTTGGTACAAACTTGTGTCCAATATAGATACCTGGGCAAACCAGGGTGAGCGAGAGGGAGAGAGGGTCTAGTTTTCACTTTTAGTTCTTCCCTAGGTGGGTACTGAGTTAAGAGCCATGGGCGTGGTGTGGAAGGAAGGTGGTGAATGGGCAACAGAGGTGTGCAGTTTGGACAGCTTGGGTCAGGGGCTAGATTGGGGACATGGTAGATATTCAGGGGGTCCACTGGGCTCTCCAGAGCCACAGGGAGGTTGAGTCAGCCAGGGAGTACCAGTGAGATCAGACCCAGCCATGAGAGACCCTTGAGATACTCTAAGTGCTGACATTAGCCAAAGACCAACAGGGTGAACATGACCAAGTACATATTGACCCATACACCAGAGGAGCCAAAGGACGCAGTGAGATCATGAGGACCCTGATTGTCCTCCTACACCTGTCCCCCACAAGAGAATTTAAGCCTCGTCTCTCTCTTCATGCGCTCCCAACAGCTACTTGGCAAGAAGCCTGGGAGGAGGGAAGACTTCTGAGAAATCTGAGATTCTCAGCATTTTTACCTAGAGAGACTAAGAAGTATCTGAACAGCATGTTTATTCTATGGCATTGTACTGAAACAGCTCCAGGTTTTACTGCTACCCAGTAGATGAGGGTTGTAAGATGAGGGTTGTAAGAAAGGCCACATTGCTTATAGATAAACTTCATTTCCTCACACCTCTGAGTTTTGGTGTAAGATAATTGATCCTGATAAAGAGCTTAGACATTGGTAAGGCCCCCAAAATGTCCTGCAATAGTTAGTTTTTGCTGCGTAAACAAACATCTCCAAGATATCAATGGCTTACCATAACAACGATTTATTTTATGTTCATAGGGCTGGAAGTTGGCTGTGGTTTGGCTGATCCAAGTTGGGCTTGATCAGGATGGATAAGGCTCCAGGCTTCCGGTTGTGTTTAGTTCTGGTCCAGGGTCTTTATTCTGGGGCCCAAGCTGAAGGGGCAGTAGAGGTCTGGATTTTACCTTTCTCTTGTCACATCACAGGAGTGTAAGAGGCCAAGTCAAAATACAAAAACACATCTGCTTATATCATGTCTTCTGACATCCTGTTGGCCCAAGCAAGTCATGCAGCAAAGGACAGGGATGTATACTTAAATTATAAGGGAGCAAATAACTGGGAATAATAATCTAAATCACCACAAGGCCATTGTACCCTTCCCATCCCCTAAGAAGTAATACTCCCAAATTGATCTGGGAAATCCAGGGACAAAGTTTCCCATGTGCCAAGAGAATCATGGATTATCACAGGGGTCCCAAAAGCCAGCACACCAAGGGTGATGGAGCAGGATGAGGAGAGCCTAGGTCTTGTTGGATGATATATGTGAGGGGCTTTACCAGCTGCCTACCTCCAGACCTTTTTGTAAAATGAAACAATTTAATGTCTTCATTATTAGCTGAGTTTTCTGTTGCTTACAGCTGAATGCATCCTAACTGAGACAAGACTCTTATTAGCCCTATTTTTCCATGAGGTCCAGAGAAGTAAGTGCTGGAGGTTGGATTTGAACACAGGATTTGTCTCCAACGCACATGCTTTTACCTAGTATGATATCTTGCCTTCCAAATCTTGTGTAAGGCCTTCAAGTCTACTCTATAGATCAACATTTCTGAGTCACATGGAAATACCTCTCTAGGTAGATACCAGAGACTGACCCAACCATGGTCTCCCATACAGGAGGTGTTCAGGCAGGGTTAATTGGATGAATGAACAAACGGTCTAGGAGCAGGGCCTAATGAGCCTTATGGCAAGTCTAAAGGTCCATTTGCCAGTGTACTCAGTTATTGAAGCTCAAGGGGCTAATGGATGCTAGTCAAAGTCACATGAGACAGATAAGCTAGGATACCCGGCTATCATGTGTCTCCACTGACTGAATTTCTTGTACCTCTGTACAAGGCATTTACTGGTACTGAGGTGCAGGTGTAGAATAAACATAATAGTTACTGAGCATGAGTCAGTGGGGTCAGGACATGGTGAGGGAGGTTTCTCTAGTGGCCCGCAGAAGCCATTGAGCCATCTCTGCCTTGAGTAGACTTGGGGATTTTTTAAAATTTTATTTTAGATTTTTTTTTTAATAGAGGTAAGTTTCATGTGTACATTATATTTCTACTTCTGTTTACACTAAAGCGTGTTCACCACCATGGACTTGGGAATTTAAAAAATATAACCTAATTTCTGAGGTTTGGATATAATTTGGTCATACAGTACAAAAGTATTTAAAAAAAAGAAACTTTTAAAAAATGTATTTTTTATTGAAGTATAGTTGATTTACAATGTTGTGTTAGTTTCAGGTGTACAGCAAAGTGATTCAGTTATATATTTTTCAGATTCTTTTCCCATATAGGTCATTACAAAATATTGAGTATAGTTCCCTGTGCTATATAATAGGACTTCGTTGCTTATCTATTTTATATATAGTAGTGTTATATGTTACTCCCAAATTCCTAATTTATCCCTTCCCCCCACCTTTCCCCTTTGGTAACCATAAGTTTGTTTTCTTTGTCTGTGAATGTTTCTGTTTTGTAAATAAGTTCATTTGTATCTTTTTTTTTAGATTCCACATATAAGTGATATCATATGAAATTTTCTTTGTCTGACTTACTTCACTTGGTATGATCATCTTAGGTCCATCCACATTGCTGCAAATGGCATTATTTCATCCTTTTTTATGGCTGAGTAGTATTCCATTGTGTATATGTACCACATCTTCTTTATCCATTCATCTGTTGATGGACATTTAGGTTGCTTCCATGTCTTGGCTATTGTAAATAGTGCTGCTATGAACACTGTGGTGCATGTATCTTTTCTAATTATGGTTTTCTCTGCATATATATGCCCAGGAGTGGGATTGCAGAATCATTTTTAGTTTTTTAAGGAGCCTCCATACTGCTTTCCATAGTGCTGTACCAATTTACATTCCCACCAACAGTGTAGGAGGGTTCCGTCTTCTCCACATCCTCTCCAGCATTTATTATTTGTAGACTTTTTTTTTTTTAACATCTTTATTGGAGTGTAATTGCTTTACAATGGTATGTTAGTTTCAGCTTCACAACAAAATGAATCAGTTATATATATACATATGTTCCCATATCTCTACCGGCTTGCATCTCCCTCCCTCCCACCCTCCCTATCCCACCCCGCCAGGTGGTCACAAAGCACCGAGCTGATCTCCCTGTGCTATGTGGCTGCTTCCCACTAGCTATCTACCTTACGTTTGGTAGTGTATATATGTCCATGCCTCTCTCTCTCGCCCTAACACACCTCACCCTTCCCCCTCCCCATATCCTCAAGTCTGTTCTCCAGTAGGTCTCTGTCTTTATTCCTGTTTTACCCCTAGGTTCTTCATAACATTTTTTTTTCTTAAATTCCATATATATGTGTTAGCATACGGTATTTGTCCTTCTCTTTCTGACTTACTTCACTCTGTATGACAGACTCTAGATCTATCCACCTCATTACAAATAGCTCAATTTCGTTTCTTTTTATGGCTGAGTAATATTCCATTGTATATATGTGCCACATCTTCTTTATCCATTCATCCGACGACGGGCACTTAGGTTGTTTCCATCTCCGGGCTATTGTAAATAGAGCTGCAATGAACATTTTGGTACATGACTCTTTCTGAATTCTGGTTTCCTCAGGGTATATACCTAGTAGTGGGATTGCTGGGTCATATGGTAGTTCTATTTGTAGTTTTATAAGGAACGACCATACTGTTCTCCACAGTGGCTGTATCAATTTACATTCCCACCAACAGTGTAAGAGGGTTCCCTTTTCTCCACACCCTCTCCAGCATTTATTGTTTCTAGATTTTTTGATGATGGCCATTCTGACTGGTGTGAGATGATATCTCATTGTAGTTTTGATTTGCATTTCTCTAATGATTAATGATGTTGAGCATTCTTTCATGTGTTTGTTGGCAGTCTGTATATCTTCTTTGGAGAAATGTCTATTTAGGTCTTCTGCCCATTTTTGGATTGGGTTGTTTATTTTTTTGTTATTGAGCTGCATGAGCTGCCTGTAAATTTTAGAGATTAATCCTTTGTCAGTTGATTCATTTGCAAATATTTTCTCCCATTCTGAGGGCTGTCTTTTGGTCTTGTTTATGGTTTCCTTTGCTGTGCAAAAGCTTTGAAGTTTCATTAGGTCCCATTTGTTTATTTTTGTTTTTATCTCCATTACTCTAGGAGATGGGTCAAGAAGGATCTTGCTGTGATTTATGTCATAGAGTGTTCTGCCTATGTTTTCCTCTAAGAGTTTGATAGTTTCTGGCCTTACATTTAGGTCTTTAATCCATTTTGAGCTTATTTTTGTGTATGGTGTTAGGGAGTGATCTAATCTCATACTTTTACATGTACCTGTCCAATTTTCCCAGCACCACTTATTGAAGAGGCTGTCCTTTCTCCACTGTATATTCCTGCCACCTTTATCAAAGATAAGGTGACCATATGTGCATGGGTTTATCTCTGGGCTTTCTATCCTATTCCATTGATCTATCTTTCTGTTTTTGTGCCAGTACCATACTGTCTTGATTACTGTAGCTTTGTAGTATAGTCTGAAGTCAGGCAGCCTGATTCCTCCAGCTCCATTTTTTGTTCTCAAGATTGCTTTGGCTATTCGGGGTCTTTTGTGTTTCCATACAAATTGTGTGAAACTTTGTTCTAGTTCTGTGAAAAATGCCAGTGGTAGTTTGATAGGGATTGCACTGAATCTGTAGATAGCTTTGGGTAGTAGAGTCATTTTCACAATGTTGATTCTTCCAATCCAAGAACATAACATATCTCTCCATCTATTTGTATCATCTTTAATTTCTTTCATCAGTGTCTTATAATTTTCTGCATACAGGTCTTTTGTCTCCTTAGGTAGGTTTATTCCTAGATATTTTATTCTTTTTGTTGCAATGGGAAATGGGAGTGTTTTCTTCATTTCACTTTCAGATTTTTCATCATGCCAGAGATTTCTGGAAGTGGGTCTCCAGTCTGAAGTGGGTCTCTTGTAGACAGCAAATATATGCCTCTTGTTTTTGTATCCATTCAGCCAATCTGTGTCTTTTCGTGGGAGCATTTAGTCCATTTACACTGCAAACAGTGACAGCTTTACTTCTTCTTTTCCGATTTGGATTCCTTTTATTTCCTTTTCTTCTCTGATTGCTGTGGCTAAAACTTCCAAAACTATGTTGAATAAGAGTGGTGAGAGTGGGCAACCTTGTCTTGTTCCTGACCTTAGTGGAAATGCTTTCAGTTTTTCGCCATTGAGGATGATGTTGGCTGTGGGCTTGTCATATACGGCCTTTATTATATTGAGGAAAGTTCCCTCTACACCTACTTTCTGCAGGGTTTTTATCATAAATGGGTGTTGAATTTTGTCAAAAGCTTTCTCTGCATCTATTGAGATGATCATATGGTTTTTCTCCTTCAATTTGTTAATATGGTTAATCACATTGATAGATTTGCGTATATTGAAGAATCCTTGCATTCCTTAGGTCCTTGTTAAATGTTTCTTGCATTTTATCTATTTTATTTCCAAGATTTTGGATCATCTTTACTATCATTATTCTGAATTCTTTTTCAGGTAGACTGCCTATTTCCTCTTCATTTGTTAGGTCTGGTGGGTTTTTATCTTGCTCCTTCATCTGCTGTGTGTTTTTCTGTCTTTTCATTTTGCTTATCTTACTGTGTTTGGGGTCTCCTTTTTTGCAGGCTGCAGGTTTGTAGTTCTGTTGTTTTTGGTGTCTGTCCCCAGTGGCTAAGGTTGGTTCAGTGGGTTGTGTAGGCTTCCTGGTGGAGGGGACTAGTGCCTGTGTTCTGGTGGATGAGGCTGGATCTTGTCTTTCTGGTGAGCAGTTCCACGTCTGGTGGTGTGTTTTGGGGTGTCTTTTGACTTATTATGATTTGGGGCAGCCTCTCTGCTAATGGGTGGGGTTGTGTTCCTGTCTTGCTATATGGTTGGCATAGGTTGTCCAGCACTGTAGCTTGCTGGTCGTTGAGAGGTCTCTTGTGGACCAGTGTCCTGAAGTTGGCTCTCCCACCTCAGAGGCACAGCACTAACTCCTGGCTGCAGCACCAAGAGCCTTTCATCCACATGGCTCAGAAGAAAAGGGGGGAAAAGTAGAAAGAAAGAATTAGTAGAAGTAGAAAGAAAGAAAGAAAGGAGGGAGGGAGGGAGGGAGGGAGCAAGGAAGGAAGGAGGGAAGGAAGAAAAAAAAGAAAGAAAGAAGATAAAGTAAAATAAAATAAAGTAAGATAAAATATAATAAAGTTATTTAAAAAAATTATTAAGAGGAAAAAAAAACACAAAAAACAAAAAAACGGGTGGATAGAACCCTGGAACAAATGGTGGAAGCAAAGCTATACAGACAAAATCTCACACAGAAGCATACACATACACACAAAAAAAGGAAAAGGGGAAAGAATAATAAATCTTGCTCTCAAAGTCCACCTCCTTAATTTGGGATGATTCGTTGTCTATTCATGTATTAGATGCAGGGTACATCAAGTTCATTGTGGAGCTTTAATCCGCTGCTTCTGCGGCTGCTGGGAGAGATTTCCCTTTCTCTTCTTTGTTCTCACAGCTCCCAGGGGCTCTGCTTTGGATTTGGCCCCGCCTGTGCGTGTAGGTCACCGGAGGACGTCTGTTCTTTGCTCAGACAGGACGGGGTTAAAGGAGCCGCTGATTCGGAGGCTCTGGCTCACTCAGGCCGGGGGTAGGGAGGGTCACGGAGTGCGGGGCGAGCCTGCGACAGCAGAGGCTGGCGTGACGTTGCACCAGCCAGAGGCCCGCCGTGCGTTCTCCCTGGGAAGTTGTCCCTGGATCCCGGGACCCTGGCAGTGGCGGGCTGCACAGGCTCCTGGGAGGGGACGTGTGGATAGTGACCTGTGCTCGCACACAGGCTTCTTGGTGGCGGCAGCAGCAGCCTTAGCGTCTCACGTCTGTCTCCGGGGTCCGCGCTTTTAGCCGCGGCTCGCGCCCGTCTCTGGAGCTCCTTTAAGCAGCGCTCTGAATCCCCTCTCCTCGCGCACCAGGAAATAAAGAGGGAAGAAAAAGTCTCTTGCCTCTTTGGCAGGTCCAGACTTTTCCCCGGACTCCCTCCCGGCTAGCCGTGGCGCACTAACCCCCTGCAGGCTGTGTTCACGCCGCCAACCCCAGTCCTCTCCCTGCGCTCCGACCGAAGCCCGAGCCTCAGCTCCCAGCCCCGCCCGCCCCGGCGGGTGAGCAGACAAGCCTCTCGGGCTGGTGAGCGCCGGTCGGCACCGCTCCTCTGTGCGGGAATCTCTCCGCTCTGCCCTCCGCGCCCCCGTGGCTGCGCTCTCCTCCGCGGCTCCGAAGCTCCCGCTCCGCCTCCCGCAGTCTCCGCCCGCGAAGGGGCTTCCTAGTGTGTGGAGACCTTTCCTCCTTCACAGCTCCCTCCCACTGGTGCGGGTCCCATCCCTATCCTTTTGTCTCTGTTTATTCTTTTTTCTTTTGCCCTACCCAGGTACGTGGGGGGGTTTCTTGCCTTTTGGGAGGTCTGAGGTCTTCTGCCAGCGTTCAGTAGGTGTTCTGTAGGAGTTGTTCCACGTGTAGATGTATTTCTGGTGTATCTGTGGGGAGGAAGGTGATCTCCGCGTCTTACTCTTCCGCCATCTTCCTATTTGTAGATTTTTTGATGATGGCCATTCTGACTGGTGTGAGGTGATACCTCACTGTAGTTTTGATTTGCATTTTTCTAATAATCAGTGATGTTGAGCATCTTTTCAAATGGCTTTTGGTCATCTGTATGTCTTCTTTGGAGAAATGTCTCTTTAGATCATCTGCCCATTTTTTATTGGGTTAAAAAAAACAAGAAACTTTAACTGATATTTCGGGGGACTCTGCCTGTAGTAAGAGAAATCTAACCCTGTCCAAGCCCCTCCCTCTGTCTGTGAGAGAATCTTGAGGAATCTCTGCTGTCTTCCCCATGATCCTGCATAGCACTTGGCTCTCAGGTGGTATAATGACCCTCCCAGAACATCTAAGTGTCCAGAGCCATCTTTGGTGGAACCCTGGGGTTCTAGCAGGCCTCCAATAATGGTGGGGTCCCTGGTGCTGTCATGTCTCTGCCCCCCATCACTGTCTTTTCATACTGAGCTTCTGCACAGAAGGACCTGGATGGTGCCTCCACCTCCTTCCATATTTCTCTGCTCCCACAGCTGGGGCTGCAGTCTTTCTTGGTTCTTATCTTTTCCCTTGTTCTACAGGAGAAGGTCTTCACAGGCAGCTCAAATTTTTCCATATACAGGGATAACTTGATTCATGTCCCATTTTGTGGCTGTTTCCTTCACTCATTCATTTAATCAAACAGTCAACATACATTTACTGATGGGTAATATTGTGACATCCGTGTGCCAAACACTGGAGTAGTGGTGAACAAAAATGAGGTCGCAGGGAATTCCCTGGCAGTTCAGTTAGGACTCCGCAATGTCACTGCCAAGGGTTTGGGTTCAATCCCTGGTCAGGGAACTAAGATGCCATAAGCCATGCGGTGCAGCCAAAAAAAAAAAGAGGTTGCAGCTTGTGGTCCAGCTGAGAATACCAACATTCAGTGAGACATTACGGTGAAATGTGAAGAGAGGTATGATAGAGGAAATAAAGTGTGCTATGAGAGGCGTGGAACACAGACATCTAACCTAGTGTGGGAGGCAGCAAAGAGCTTTCTAAGGATGTGAAGTTCACAGTGAGAACTGAAGGGTGAGTAGGAGTGAACCCAGTAAAAGAGTGGGAGGCTAAGGGGCTCACTGTTGTTGTTTTTTTTTAAGGTTTTATAAGCAAGGCTTTTTATTTATTTATTTATTTATTTTTGGGTGTGTTGGGTCTTCGTTTCTGTGCGAGGGCTTTCTCTAGTTGCGGCGAGCGGGGGCCACTCTTCATCACGGTGCGCGGGCCTCTCACTGTCACAGCTTCTCTTGTTGCAGAGCACAGGCTCCAGACGCGCAGGCTCAGTAGTTGTGGCTTACATGTCTAGTTGCTCCGCGGCATGTGGGATCTTCCCGGACCAGGGCTCGAACCCGTGTCCCCTGCATTGGCAGGCAGATTCTCAACCACTGTGCCGCCAGGGAAGCCCGGGCTCACTGTTTTGTACAAGTTGTTTCTGATGGTAGAAGAACACTTCATCAGATTACTATTACCTGCATACAGAGTTACAACCAACATTAACAACAACAACAACATACACCTTTCCAGAGAAGAGATAAAAGAGTATATACTTTAAAACTATTTGGGGGAATTCCCCTGCGGTCCAGTGGTTAGGACTCAGCGCTTTCACTGCAAAGGGCCTGGGTTCAATCCCTGATTGGGGACTGAGATCGCACAAGCTGTGCGGCGCAGCCAAAAAAAACAAAAACAAAACAAAAAACTCATGAAACTCACTGACAAACATAGTGGGAAAAATCCTAAACAAAAGTTTTGCAAATCAAACCAAGCAGTGTTTGTGTGTGTGTGTGTGTGTGTGTGTGTGTGTGTATACTATCAATACTAACTTGACAATTAAAAAAAAACATAAATAATGATTATGTTGTCTATAAGGATTTGATTATCTACATAGAAAACCCAACACATGGACTTCCCCAGTGGCACACTGGTTAAGAATCTGCCTGCCAGTGCAGGGGACACGGGTGCAAGCCCTGGTCTGGGAAGATCCCACGTGTGGCAGAGCAATTAAGTCCCTACGCCACAACTACTGAGCCTGTGCTCTAGAGCCCGCGAGCCACAACTACTGAAGCCCACGCACGCTAGAGCCCATGCTCCGCAGCAAAAGAAGCCACCGCACCGCAATGAGAAGCCAGCACACCGCAATGAAGAGCACCCCCCGCTCACCGCAACTAGAGAAAGCCTGCGCGCAGCAATGAAGACCCAACGCAGCCAAAAATAAATAAATAAATAAAATAAAACTCAACAAATAAATAAATAAAAGAAAACCTAACACATTATTAGAATTTATAGGGAGGCTTAGAAACATTACTGATTAGAGATTAATAAGTAAAACAATTAGTTTCCTTTATAGCAGTAGCAGATAGAAAGAAAACATAATTTAATTAAAGCCCTTTACAATACAATAAACATTTTAAGATAAGTAGGAATAAATCAAAAAAATTTTCAAGAAATTTCTGAGAAAAATCACCGCATTTTATTGAAGACCTAAATAAATAGACATACGTGTTCATGGATAAAAAGACATAATATAACAATGACGTCACCTCTTCCCAAATTAATCGATAAATCTAAAGCAATTCTAATAAAAATTCTCAGTAATATTTTTTCTGGACTTCATGAGCTGATTGCAATATTTATATGGATGAACAAAGGGCCAAGAATAACCAAGAAAACAAGTTTGAGGGTTTGCCTTACCATATATTCCCCTGACCCCAACCTCTAGTCTGATCTATATGTATGGATTTACCTATTCTGTATATACTATATAAAAATAATGATACAACATGTGACCGTTTGTGTCTGGCTTCTTACACTTACCATAATGTTTTTGAGGTTCATCAAAGTTGTAGCACATATCAGTATTACATTCCTTTTTATGGCTGAATAATAGTCCATTCTATGTATAAATCACAATTTGTTTATCCACTTAACCAGCTGATGGACATTTGGGCTTTTCCACCTTTTGGCTATCATTAAACGATGCTGCTGTAAACATTCTTGTACGAGTTTCTGTGTGGACATATGTTTTCATTTCTCTTGGTATATGCCTAGGAGTAGAATTGCTGGGTTATTCAAAGATAAAAAAAGTTGGATACTAGTTAATACGGTAAGGACAGATTGTAGTCAGTAGTATACTAATGCATTAGAGAAAATAGTCCACCATGAACAGAACTCAACTTGGATTTGTACAGAGGTAACTGGGCATTTTAAAAGGGGAATAGAGAGGGGGGTGAGTGGGAGCTCAGTAGAGTCAGGGAAGTGAAAAATTACAAAAAGCAGGAATTGGGGGTTTGGTCCGTGTGAAATCCATTTGGGTTTGTTAACTGGTGCTTGTCCAATTTAGACTCCTACCCTCCCAGAGAGGCCAGGAGACAGGGGCCCTATCTTCAGGTGTTGACTGGAACAAACAGAAAATTATTTTGTGTTTTCTCAGGCAGACACTTTAAGGGGGGCAAAAGTCATCCTGGGGATGTGACCTTGAGCTGTTAGAAATTATGTTCGTGTTTAAGTCTTTTTAAAAAAAATATTTATTTATGTGGTTGTGCTGGGTCTTATTTGCGGCAGGCAGGCTCCTTAGTTGCACCTTCAGGGCTCCTTAGTTGTGGCATGCATGTGGGATCTAGTTCCCTGATCAGGGATCTAATCCAGGCCCCCTGCATTAGGAGCACAGAGTCTTATCCACTGCGCCACCAGGGAAGTCCTCTGTTTAAGTCTTTACAGGCCAAAGTAGAAAAAGAGCTTAGAGGAACGTGGCTAGAGTTTGGTCAAGGAGAGAATATTTTCAGTCAACCCTAGTTATCTTTGTGTACCTTTTGGAATACATGTGAATTATTGCTATTCCAAAAATTAAATGAATAATAAAAAGAACATTATAGTAGACATCATATATAGGCATATAACCAAGAAAGAATTACCACCTAGAATTTATGGAGAACTTCCACAAATCAGTATGAAAAAGACAATCAACCCAAGAGAAAAATGAAGACAGTATGAAAGACAATTCCTCAAAGAAGAAACAGAAAATGCAATTTAAAATAACAGTGAGGGACTTCCCTGGTGGCCCAGTGGGTAAGACTCTGAGCTCCCAATGCAGGGGGAGCTGGATCGCGCATGCATGCTGCAACTAAGAGTTCACATGCCGCAACTAAGAGTCTGCATGCCACAACTAAGAAGTCCGCATGCTGCAACTAAAAAAGATCCTGCATGCCACAACAAAGACCCAGCGCAGCCTAAATAAATAAATATTTAAAATAAAATAAAATAACAATGAGATAACATTTGACATCAATCATATTGGCAAAGATAAGTCTGGTAATATCAAGTGTTGCTGAGGTTATGGGGAGATAGAGACCCTCTTACATTGTGTAAGAGTGTAAACTGGAAAAACCACTGTGGAGACCATTTGGCAATATTTAGTAGAGTTGACAATATAATTCCACTTATAAACTAATATCCAAATTCTCCCATATTTGCATAAGAAGGCATAGAGAAGTATGTTCATTGAAGCATTTTCTTATATAGCAATAATTTGGAAATAACTTCAATATCCGCAAATAAAAGAATGGAAAAATTACTTGTGGTCTATTTATATAATTGCATGTTACAGAGCTGTGCTCTCCAATATGGTAGCCATCAGCCACATGTGCCTATTTAAACTTAAATTTAAATTAATTAAAAGTAATTCTAGGGGAATTCCCTGGCAGTCCAGTGGTTAGGACTCGGTGCTTTTACTACCCCCCGGCTCGCGGCAACTAGAGAAAGCCCGCGCACAGCAACGAAGACCCAACGCAGCCAAAAAGAAAGAAAGAAAAAATAAAACCCAACACATTATTAAAATTTATAGGGAAGCTTAGAAACATTACTGAATAGAGATTAACAAGTAAAACAATTAGTTTCCTTTATAGCAGTAGCAGATAGTAAGAAAACATAATTTAATAAAAAGCCCTTTACAATACAATAAACATTATAAGATAACTAGGAATAAATCAAAAAAATGTTCAAGAAATTTCTGAGAAAAATTACCGTATTTTATTGAAAGATGCTAAAGAAGACTTAAATAAATAGACATATGTGTTAATGGATAAAAAGACTTAATATAACAATGGTGTCAACTAAAAAATTTTTTTAAAAAGATAAAATATCAATCTGTGATTATGGTGTTAAAAGACATCTCATTATATATTTTTATTTTATTTTATTTTAAATTTATTTATTGTATTTATTTACTTTTGGCTGTGTTGGGTCTTCATTGCTGCGTGCGGGCTTTCTCTAGTTGCAGCGAGCGGGGGCTACTCTTCGTTGCAGTGCGCGGGCTTCTCATTGCGGTGGCTTCTCTCGCTGTGGAGCATGGGCTCTAGATGTGCGGGCGTCAGTAGTTGCGGCACGCGGGCTCAGTGGTTGTGGTTCATGGGCTCTAGAGCACAGGCTCAGTAGTTGTGGCGCACGGGCTTAGTTGCTCTGTGGCATGTGGGATCTTCCCGCACCAGGGATCGAACCCGTGTCCCCTGCATTGGCAGGTGGATTCTCAACCACTGTGCCACCAGGGAAGTCCCCAGGAGTTTGCACTTTAGACTTCAGCAATGAGAGGCAATGCTTCTTAATCCAGGGAGTGATGTGATGGTATTTGCACTTTTGAAAGATCACCCTGACTGCAAAAGGGAAAAAGAGTCAGCGGGAATTAGGAGAGGATGGTAGAGGCAGGTGTATGCAGCTGTAGTAGTCCAAGTGAGAGGTGAGAGGTTGGAGATATGGAAGGATGAGCAGCAGGTAAAATCTGCAGGACTCGGAGGTGAGTGAGATAGGAGGCTCGCAGTAATTGTGGAGAGAGGGTAGTTGGAGGGAGAATGTTAGATTTCTGGCAAAAGTGGTCAGAAAATGGGAGACAGGCACAAAATGAGGAGCAGTTGCTGGGGAAGCTGTGTTTGGACATGTCGAGGCAGGGTCGCACCTACGGTGTGTGGGCAAAATCTTTAAACAAATTGATTGTAAAATATGCTACAGGGCTTCCCTGGTGACGCAGTGGTTGAGAATCTGCCTGCTAATGCAAGGGACACAGGTTCGAGCCCTGGTCTGGGAGGATCCCACATGCCGCGGAGCAACTAGACATGTAAGCCACAACTACTGAGCCTGAGCGTCTGGAGCCTGTGCTCCGCAACAAGAGAGGTCGCAATAGTGAGAGGCCCACACACCGCGATGAAGAGTGGCCCCCACTTGCCACAACTAGAGAAAGCCCTCACACAGAAACGAAGACCCAACACAGCAAAAATAAATAAATAAATAAATAAACTCCTACCCCCAACATCTAAA
>NW_006787800.1:1874201-1894995 GCF_000442215.2 Lipotes vexillifer
TACAAAATACATTAAAAAACTAAAAATAAAGGGCTTCCCTGGTGGCACAGTGGTTAAGAATCTGCCTGTCAATGCAGGGGACATGGGTTTGAGCCCTGGTCTGGGAAGATCCCACATGCCGCGGAGCAACTAAGTCCGTGCGCCACACTACTGAGCCTGCGCTCTAGAGCCTGCAAGCCACAACTACTGAGCCCACGTGCCACAACTACTGAAGCTCGCGTGCCTAGAGCCCATGCTCCACAACAAGAGAAGCCACTGCAATGAGAAGCCCACACGCAGCAATGAAGACCCAACACAGCCAAAAATAAATAAATAAATAAATAAAAATACTACAAAATACATAGGCCCAAGTGAAGTATAGTGATATATTGGTGAAAATTTATATTAATGGGTAAAATATGTACTTACATATTTTTTTAACTGTCTGATCTGTACATATGAAGATTTTTTGTGGTTTCCAGGCATCATCTCTTCCCATTCAGGTCCAGGAACCATTGTTTCTTGTTCTTTATTGTTCAATGTACCGTTCCTGGATAATTTCATACCTCACGCCTTGAGGAAATACAATGTCATGGCTCTTTGGAATATGTTTGTATTGGAACAACATAGATCTCTCACCTTTGAGGTTCCCTCATACTTATTACTTAATACTGGTACATCATTACCTGGGATGCTGTGTCACGTATGAATCCTGGCTTCCGACAACTCTCTCAACGGTTGTTACGTAGCTTCACTGATTATGACCACAAACGCAAGATTTAGAGTACGCAGGAAAAAGTAAAGGATCATTTGTTTTCTGGTCATATTAAACTGATAGTTTGGAATTTGTTAATCCACACATACGTCAACCCATGTTTCAAACATATATTCTCTCTGCCTCTCTAGGACACAATCACTGCCTTCCTGGAATGTGATGGTTTTCAAGGATGTGGCACCTCTGCCTTTTACACACAGCCACCAGCAGGGGGCAGCAAGAAGAGCAGTCTCATTTATATGAGGTCCATCCATCCCTTTGAGCTGCATGACTAGAGACTAACCTCGGACGCCGCCACATCAGCTGATGAGAAGGGCCGGCCTGCTTGCGGAGCTGAGGTCTTGAAAGCCTGAGGAGGAGGTAGGCAGAGCCACGCCCAGGGGACAACCTGGAGTAAGGTGCAGACTGTAGAGCAAGTGGCTGACTTTCCTGGGGGCCAGTGGAGCCGGTGGAGCGGTGCCAATAGCCAGGGACACACACAAGGTGAAGGACACCTTTGACCACCTTGCACCTTTTCCAGCCTCATCTCCCCAGATTGTTCTGTGCTCCAGCCCTTTTCAGTTCTGCGCACTTGAAGAGCCTGGCTCTGGCCTTCCGTGCCCAGCAATGCAGTAACTCATAGTGTTGTACGTGCTGTGCTAAGTATGTCACATTCATGATCTCTTAGTTTTTTGTGATTGCCTATCTGCTCATCTGTTTGTACTCCTCACTGGCAAGAACTTCAGAAAAGTCAGGGACCACGTCTGTCCCATTCACTGCTGTATTCCTAGCACCCAGCACAGTGTGGCATGTTGGAGGAGCCCCAGGCTCCATGCTACAACTGGCCCAGGATCAAGAGATTTTTACACTGAATTTGAGTCTTGCAAAACATGAAGCAAGATGTTAACACTGATTTTCTTTAATAACTCAGTTTTTCTGAGGAGCAGTGACCAAACAAAGGAAGATGATTCCCTAGACTTACTTTAAAGGGCGTATCTTGCCTGGACCTTTGACACTGCTTTTTGGAGTGGCTGTCTTCTGGGATGCCTGTCCATGCAGATGAAGGGTATGGCAGTAGTGAGTGATGCCTCCTTGGCAACTGTTTCTGGAGACTGGAGGTCTTCATGTCTAAGGCAGGGATCTCGAGGCAGGAGAGTGTGTGCAGAGACTCCCTGGTTTATTCAACACCTTCCATTTCCCATTAAAGACATGACAGTAGGATACAGAAAACCACATTTCTTTCTTCTAACCAAACTTCTAGCCCACTTAAATGACCACTTATTTCTGAGTCCAGATATGAACATTTCCAGCATGAGAAGCTCTCCAGGACCTTCATTCATTATGGTTTGTCACAGTGGAATTTTGTGACACATGGTTAGAAATAAGATTCCCGTGCAGCTTGAGATGAAGCACGGATGCCACCTGGTTCTGAAGATGCCCTCAAGCCCAGTGCCACACGGCCGTTCTCAGCCACAGGCTTGCTTCTCCTCCTATTCTAGATCTGTGCCTTTCGCTGGATTTGGGTAGTTCGGGAGAGCAGGGAGAGGAAGGAAGAGATGGCAAAAGCAACTCCAGCCATCTGTTTGGAGTTAATGTCAGGAGCTCTCTTATCTTTCTGAAAACTGGAAAGCCACTGGGGAAATCACCACATGGACTAAATATCTCTATTAGTCTTTGGGTAGAAAAATGCAAACTGAAATTTTCCAGCGTCCCCTGTCTGACTTTTGTGTCCTCAAAAACGTCAATTGATATCATTTGGGAGAGGTATCGTCAGTCCCAAGGGAAGCTTTTTTAAAGTAATTTTTTCATATCTAGGTATGATAACCATGTTACATGACATATGTAAACATGGTAAAAAGTTTAGCATTTTTATTATTTTTCCCCACTCTTTTTCTCATGCATCCTTTTTGTTGTTGTTGTTAAATATAATTTTGGTTGTAGTGTATATACAAGATGGTGGTCTTTTTCACTTACCTTACATTATAAATGCTTTCCTTTGTGGAAGATCAAGATATAGTGATGTCTATAAAACCCTTAGAGGAAAACATAGGCAAAACACTCCATGACGTAAATCACAAGATCCTTTTTGACCCACCTCCTAGAGAAATGGAAATAAAAACAAAAATAGACAAATGGGACCTAGTGAAACTTAAAAGCTTTTGCACAGCAAAGGAAACCATAAACAAGACCAAAAGACAACCCTCAGAATGGGAGAAAGTATTTGCAAACGAAGCAACTGACAATGGATTAATCTCCAAAATATACAAGCAGCTCACACAGCTCAATATCAAAAAAACAAACAACCCAATCCAAAAATGGGCAAAAGACCTAAATAGACATTTCTCCAAAGAAGATATACAGATTGCCAGGAAACACATGAAAGGATGCTCAACATCACTAATCATTAGAGAAATGCAAATCAAAAGTACAATAAGGTATCATCTCACACCAGCCAGAATGGCCATCATCAAAAAATCTAGAAACAGGGCTTCCCTGGTGGCGCAGTGGTTGAGAGTCCACCTGCCGATGCAGGGGACACGGGTTCGTGCCCCGGTCCGGGAAGATCCCACATGCCACGGAGCGGCTGGGCCCGTGAGCCATAGCCGCTGAGCCTGTGCGTCCGAAGCCTGTGCTCCGCAACAGGAGAGGCCACAACAGTGAGAGGCCCGCGTACCGCAAAAAGAGTCATGTACCACAATATTCATTGCAGCTCTATTTGCAATAGCCAGGACATGGAAGCAACCTAAGTGTCCACTGACAGACGAATGGATAAAGAAGATGTGGAACATATAAACAATGGAATAAGAAACGAAATTGAGTTATTTGTAAGGAGGTGGATGGACCTAGAGACTGTCATACAGAGTGAAGTAAGTCAGAACAAGAAAAACAAATACTGTATGCTAACACATATATATGGAATCTAAAAAAAAAAAAAGGTTCTGAAGAACCTAGGGGCAGGACAGGAATAAAGATGCAGACATAGAGAATGGACTTGAGGACACAGGGAGGGGGAAGTGTAGCTGGGACAAAGTGAAAGAGTGGCATGGCATGGACATATATACACTACCAAATGTAAAATAGATAGCTAGTGGGAAGCAGCCGCATAGCACAAGGAGATCAGCTCGGTGCTTTGTGTCCACCTAGAGGGGTGGAATAGGGAGGGTGGGAGGGAGACACAAGAGGGAGGAGTATGTATATGTATAGCTGGTTCACTTTGTTATACGGCAGAAACTAACACACCATTGTAAAGCAATTATGCTCCAATAAAGATGTTAAAAAAAAAAGATATAGGGATGTGTTTTTTGAAAGCAAATGTGTTATGAGATCTTTTTTTCTTTTTAACTTATACAGCCCACAAGGAGAGAAACTTGACATTTGGAATCTAACTTGGCAAGATAATTCACAGATATGATTAATTATAACAAAATCAGCAACTTCCTGGCTGGGTTAACAATGGGATAAACAATGGGTTATCAATATAGGGTCGCTATACCAATGTAACTTCATATAATAAATATAACCTTAGCTCGAAATGAACAAACATAATTTGCTATAACAAACATTCTGACAAATGCAATTTTCTGTAACATATAATTAGAGCTTTCAATTTTATGTTGTAATTTCTGGAGTTAGTAGCTTAGCACAGGGCTACCAGACTTTATCCCACTTTTTAAAATGGAATGGTAGTTACCTTTACTAGAGACAGAGCATAGATAAAAATCTGAAAAAACCTTCTTCCCCTTTTGCCAAATGTTGGTTGATTGTGACCTGGAGTCTGCCAGGATACTACTTACTCCTGTACCTGTACCAATCCTGCACCAAAAAACCTCATGTCAACAAGTTCTTTTCTTGCAATGTTTCCCATTAGCTATCACCGTGACTTGTGTTACTGGTTTGAACCAAGATTGAATGAGTTACAGTCTTTTTAAATTTGTAAAAATTTTTATGCCACACTTGTTACTGTCGAGTCTTCAAAATCACAATTTTCAGTGGCTACATCATGTACCACGTGCTCTCAAACGCCTTTCTTTCATTGATCCATCTCACTTTACAATCGTACACTGAATGATAAGGCTCTGTGTTTCATGTCTGTCCTTTCATTTGACTATGAGTTCTCTAAGGGCAGCGCCGTGTCACTTTTTGGGTTTTTTATTTTTTATTGAAGTGTGGTCAATTTACAACGTTGTGTTAGTTTCCAGTGTACAGCAAAGTGATTCAGTTATACATATATATATATATGTATATATATATATATATATATATTTCTTCTATATGGTTTATTACAGGATATTGAATACAGTCCCCTATGCTATACAGTAGGATCTTGTTGTTTATTTTATATATGGTAGTGTGTATTTGTTAATCCCAAACTCCTAATTTATCCCTCCCCACCCCCTTTCCCCTTCAGTAACCATAAGTTTGTTTTCTATGTCTATAAGTCTGTTTCTGTTTTGTAAATAAGTTCATTTGTGTCATATTTTAGATTCTACATGTAAGTGATATCACATGGTATTTGTCTTTCTCTTCTGACTTACTTCACTTAGTATGATAATCTCTAGATCCATCCTTGTTGCTGCACATGGCATTATTTCATTCTTTTTTATGGCTGAATAGTATTCTATTGCATATATATATATATATATATATATATATATATATGTATGCAATATATCTTCTTTATCCATTCATCTGTCGACAGGCATTTAGGTTGCTTCCATGTCTTGGCTGTTGTAAACAGTGTTGCAATGAACACTGGGGTGCCTGTATCTTTTCAAATTAGAGTTTGCCCCAGATATATGCCCAGCAGTATGAATGGTGGGTCTCATAGGGCTCTGTCAGTTTTGGCTCTGGGTTGAATCAACCAACAGCAGCCCACACAGTAGGTGTGTTGTCCCTAGCGTGTGTATAGATTGAATATGTATTATGCAATATAGTTTTATCATCTTCTATTTAAAAATTGTCCATTGGTGAAATTTTTGGTTTTTAGTACTTTGCTTTCGTAAATTTTTTTTCTTGAATTATAGCTGATTTACAATGTTGTGTTAGTTTTAGGTGTACAACAAAATGATTCAGGTATACATGTATATATGCTTTGGTTAATTTTTGTGCATATGTCCGATTATTTCCTTAAAGTAAACTCTTAAGTTGGAATGCTACATTAAGAGGTTTTGGTACTATCAAGTTTCCCGAACTTGTCGGAAAGAAGTACCAATTTATACTCCCAGCAATAATGTATGGGATTATCGACTTGACAGGAAAACATATTTCGTTATTCTCATTTTCTTTTCATTCTATTTATCTTCTTGTGTAATATATTCATATGGTTCAAAATGCAAAAGTACTGCCCCCTGCCCAGGCACACTTTGAGTTGCCTGGTCATCATGTCATCTTGGTCTTCACTTCCTACTCAGTCTAGGAAATATGGGGGCTTTTTTCTCACCCAAAACGCTTCTTTCCTTGGGGGATGAAAGGCTGATGGTGCACCTCAGGCCAATGGTAGTCATGTTCTTCTGCCATGAGCTACTCATATCTGGTGCCTGGAGAGATCTCCATAACGGTCACTTGTGGATTTGGGGCAAATGGTCTGGAGTAGGGCTCCTCCTCTGCTCACTGTGTTTCCAGAAGGTGAGTGTGTGAGGGTCCCTGGAGAGCCCCCCTGTGCCTTTTTCCCTAGAGCCTGAAGACAAGGACCAGGGGGTCACTGCAGCGTTCGAATATTCCGGGATAAGCTGGAAGCCTTCCTCTCCAGAACAAATCACAAGGCCCACTCCTCCCCGGGACTGTCTATGGAAACGAGTGGGTCTCTCCCTCACAGGAGTGGTATCTACCTATGCCTTGGTTGTGTTATCAAATGGAACTCTGGGATACAGGGAGAACAACTTGGGGGAAATCAACCACCTCTGGCTGGGGACCTCAGCTCCTGTCCTGCACCCACATGTCTCCACCCCTGTGAAATGGAAGCTGCTTTTCTCTTTACTTTTACTTATCTTGCTGCTCCCAGCTGAGATGACAACTTCCTCTGGAAATATTTCTCCCACTCCTCACCTCTGAGCAAGGTGATCTGACTCTAGCACCTGTCTTCCTTCTGCCATATGGTAACATTTTATTGTCTGTGTCCCCTTCACTCCCAACCTGGAAGCTCTGGAACGAAAGAGATGTTTATCTCCTTCATCAGTGTAGCCCAAGAGCCTAGCACAATGCATGACAGAGTGGGCACTTAAGAAATGATGAATTGTACTTGAAAACTGAGTGACATTTTTATAACAATTTTGAGAAATACAATTCATTCTTTTAAAATGTACAATTCATTGGCTTTTAGTATATTCACAGAGTTGGTCAACCATCACCACTATCTCATTTTGGAACACTTTTTATCAATCCAAAAAGAAACCCATACCCATTAGCCAATCACCATTCTTCCCTCCCCTGGTCCCTGGAACCATTCATTTACTTTCTGTCTCTATGGATTTGCCTATTCTGGACATTTCAGATAAATGGAATCACACAATATGTGGCCTTTTGTGTCTGGCTTCTTTCATTCAGCATAATGTTTTCAAGATTCATCCATGTTGTAGCATGTATGAGTACTTTCTTTTTATGGTTGAATAATAGTCCATTTTATGAATATACTAAATTTTGTTTATCTAAAGAGACTTTCACATTTTTTGGTTTGTTTCTCTGTTTGGTTTTTATCTTTGGAATTTCAACTAGGCAACAACATGTATGGAAAAAAGGCTGCAAGGCAGTACAACAATACGAACAGTGGTTTCTGTGGCTAGCAGAATGATGGATTTGTTTTCCTCTAAATATTTTCGTTTTTCTTTAAAATTTTTTTTTACTTAAGTATAGTTGATTTACAATGTGTTAATGACTGCTGTACAGCAAAGTGATTCAGTTATACATATGTATACATTTCTTTATATATTCTTTTCCATTGTGGTTTATCATAGGATATTGAATATATAGTTGCCTACGCTATACAGTAGGACCTTGTTGTTTAGCTATTTTATATATAGTAGTGTGTATATGTTACTCCCAAATTCCTAACTTATCCTTCCCCCCCCGACCTTTCCCTTTTGGTAATCATAAGGTAACTTTACTGCACACTTTGCCATCTGTAGAGAGGCCTACAAAGGGCTGGGCAGGGAGAAGGGAATCCGCCAGAGAAACAAGGAAGAGAAGCAGAGGAAGAGGGGACACGGGGTTCAGGAATGTGATTTCCAAGGTAAGAAATTCTCCTCAGCTTGCAGGAGGGATCTCTGGCGAGGGGGAAAGGACCACCAATGGCAGTCTCACTCAGCCTGCTCCTGAGATAGGCAGATGAGAGAGACTCTAGCAGGACCAGGCATCATGGACTCTATCATCCCCCTTAGCCCAACACCAAGGCCTTGGAGAGAACTGACATCTTTACAACATCAAGTCTTTCTCTGCAAGTACACAGTATATCTTTTCATTAATTTAGATTTTCTTGAACATCTTCCAATAAGTTTTATCATTTTCTCCACAAAGGGTTTACATTCCAGTTGTTAAATTTATTCCTAAGTAATTTGTATTTTTATTGCTATTGCAAATGGTATTTTTTAATTAAAATTTTTATTGCAGTATAACATAAAGTGCAAAAATCAAGTGCATAGCTTGACTTTTATATATGTATATAGTTATGTAACCAAATGGTACATTTTAAAAGTTACACTTTCTGACTGATGGTTGCTGATGATAGAAATGCAATAGATTTTATATATTGATTTTTTTTCTGTATTGATTTCCCACCTAGCAACTTTACTAAACTCACTTATTAATTTCACCTGAATTTTCTTTTGGGGTTACACATGCAAATACTGTATATTTCATCTGTAAATACTGAAATTCTTGTTTCTTTCCAACGTCTATATATTTGCTGTTGTTGTTTATTGGACTGGCTAAAACTTGCATTATTGTATTGACTAGGATTACTGAGAGCAGGTTTCCTTGCCTTGTCTCTCATCTTAAGAAGAAGGCTTTTGGGCTTCCCTGGTGGCACACTGGTTGAGAATCTGCCTGCCAATGCAGGGGACAGAGCTTCAAGCCCTGGTCCAGGAAGATCCCACATGCCACGGAGCAACTAAGCCCGTGGGCCACAACTACTGAGCCTGCACTCTAGAGCCAGCGAGCCACAACTACTGAAGCCCGTGCACCTACAGCCTGTGCTCCGTGACACGCACTGCAGTAAATAAAAAGAGGAAGGCTTTCAACACTTCACCATTATTGTGATGTGTGCTGTTGGATTTTTGAATATGTCCTTTAACAGGTTATGTTCATTTTTCTTCAATATCGATGGATGTTGAATATTTTGAGTAGTTTTTCTGCATCGATTAAGATGAATAAACTTTTTCCTCTTTAATGTCCATATTTCTCCTAGTCTAACATCTGTTTTTTAACTTTGATAAATGTTTTTTTTTTTTTTTTCTTTTGCAGTACGCTGGCCTCTCACTGCTGCAGCCTCTCCCGTTGCGGAGCACAGGCTCTGGAGGCGCAGGCTCAGCGGCCATGGCTCACGGGCCCAGCCACTCCGCGGCATGTGGAATCCTCCCGGACCGGGGCACAAACCCATGTCCCCTGCATCGGTAGGCGGACTCTTAACCGCTGCGCCACCAAGGAAGCCCCAGATAAATGTCTTTTGATATACATTTCTTCTGTTTCCCTTCTCAGTTCTCTTTACCCATCCAGGGTTGGTCTTTCCTAGTTTCCTCCATCACTACTCACTCTTCAAGCTCCTGCTCCGTGTACTTTCCTAGGATTTCAAAGGTTGGGGGATGATGGCAGGGTTTAGACACTATGTCTCCCCACAGTCTGCTCCGCACCACAAGACGTTTGAATTCAAGTTAAAGCACTGGATTAGAAGATATGTGGCTTGAGTTCCAGTTCGGTCAATCTCCAGTTATGCACCAAGACAAATCCCTTAAGTCCCCTGCCTTTCAGTCTCATAAATAAAATCCCTGCCCTGCCTACCTCCAGGATGGTTGGTAACTAAGAGTAGTAGAACAACTCTGCAAATTATTCACAGGTAAGAGGTTGTTGTTTTTGTTACTAAGGTTATTAGAAGTAGTGTGAGATAACCGATATAGCTTGGTGGGGTCTTTTGTTTTGTTTTTTTTGGCCATGCCTTGCGGCATGTAGGCTCTTTGTTCCCCAACCAGGAATCGAACCCGTTCCCCCTGCAGTGGAAGCACAGAGTCCTAACCACTGGGCCGCCAGGGAAGGCCCATAGCTTGTATTTCAAAACTAGTGGAATCTAGATCCACTCCCAATGAGGAGTGTGACTTTGTACTTGTTACTTCACCTTTCTGAACCTGGCTCCTTCATCTAGCTTGCAAATAAGAAATGCAAAGCACTTGACACATAGTAAGAGCCCAGTGAATTGAGGGATCATTAAAAGGGATAATGCACGGGTACAGTTAGTCTGAAAACCATAAAAAATATTCCATAAACGTAAGCAGTAAGGCCTCCATGGGCTCTAGGCTCGGAAAGACTCAAGCCAATTCTCCAGCACCAGTAACAGCGCCCAGGTACGTAGGAGGTAAGGCAAGGAGGCTGACTGGAGAGAAAAATCCTTCTCTCCTGGGCCTCGAATTCCCACCGTCGGGCTTCCATGGAGCGCCAAGCTGTACTCAAGGTCATTAAGTTTGGTGATAAATGCCAAAGAGACCGGGGAATGGGCAGATTCAGCCACTCTGACATCCGCATAAGGGATCCAGCATCAACTTCCGGGATCAGTTCTAAGCATCTGGGAGACGTCTCGCACCATCCGCAATCACATCGATCCAGTCGGGGCTAACGAGTGCGCTTCCTACTGCCGCCGCTAGGGGGCACTGGTCGCGCCCCGCACGGGTTCTGTTTGCGCACGCGTGATTCCTTTCCCCCAGCGTCCCCGCCCCCACACGAGTTACGTTAGGGCGGCGTGTTCCCTGCAATTTCTGACGCAGCGAGCGGTGGCCGGGAGCCGAGCGGAAGTTCAGCGCGACTCCCGCTAGAGGAGGGGTGGGGTGAGAAAAGAAATAGTGAGGCCGGAAGTGTGACTAACCCGCGGAAGGCGGTGGCCTGGCGGGGTGTGGCCTCGGGCGGTGGAGGGCGCTGCGATTGGCCCTCGGCTGTGGCGGCGGTGACGATTGGCCCCTGAGTGCGGAGCGAGGTGAGCAGGGTGGCGGCCGTTGAAATTCAAAAGTGGCGGGTGTGGCGCCAGGCTGGCAGCTCCGGAGCCCGGAACGCGCGTGTTCTGTATCGCGAGCGCGCGAGAGAACGCGGGTCCCGGGAGCCCCGGAGCCCTGTCCTCTTCCATTGCGCTTCCCTGCCGTGTGTGGCACGGAGCTGGACATGGAGCCGCAGGTGAGTAGGGGTCGGCGCGGGGACGACAGCTGGCCGCCCACCCCGCAGTGCTGAAGTGCCGGCGGCCTCAGTTCTGACTGCCTGCAGGGCCAAGGTCGTGCGCCCCCGCACAGTGGAAAGGCATGAGGGGTGGAGAGTGGAGAAGGCAGGGAGCAGCCCCAGGAGTGGGGTTGGGGGGAGTCTGCCTGCCTTCCCGCAGCTTCAGGGAGTCCCCCACGCCCTTGCTCACTTTCATGTTTCCAGGATTTCCCATTTCGAATTCTCAGGCTTGTCTGAACACGTTCCCACCTGTCCATTCCTACTCACTATTGCAGTGTGAGTACTGAGATGACCACTAGCTCTAGGGAAGTGGTGTCTGAGGCCAAATCCCTGCTGATGTCCTTTCGTGTCCTCTCTCCTCTTTGCGGCCTCTTCGGGGTGTAGGAAGGGGAGAAGGGGAATGGAGTACTGTGAACTGAAGGACTCCTCATTATCTCTCCTTCCCCAGGTTTTGCAGAGATCTCTGCTCAGTGGGACTAGTTAACTTAATTTCTTCTCTCATCAGTGCCCTGCCGCACCTCACAACCACCTGCAACCTCCCCTCTCCAGTGGAGAGAGGGGTGTTTGTGACAGTGAGAGTGGGTTGACTTCTGGTGCCAGAAAAGGCCTCCTGCCTGAATCGTCTGTTTACTAGTATTTCACATTCAGATTTACCCAAAGTCAGGTTTCAACTTGAAGAGATACTCTTTGTATCCTGCCAGCCAGAGAGCAGAGCAGTGTGGTGTGACAGTGAAAAAAAATAGAAGCCTTCTCATATTTATTCATCACATATTTACTGAGCACCTTTTATGTGCTTGGGATGCAGCAGTGAGCAAGAAGAGATCCCTGTCATCATGGAGCTGCCATTCCATGGGAGACAGGCAATATGTGATAAGTAAATTATATAATGCTGTTAAGAAGGTGATAAGGGCTATGGAGAAAAGGAAAATTTTGAGCAGATTAAGAGAGGCAGGGGAGGCCAGCTGACAAGATAGACTGTTAAATTGGGTTGTCTTAGTAAGCTCCGTTAAGAAGGTGAGAGTTGAATAAAGACTTGAAAGAGGTGAGGGAAACAGGCAAGTAGTTATTAAGATCATTCCAGGCAGAGGGAATCCGCTAGAGCAAAGCCACTAGAGTTGTGTAGCAAACCCGAAATGGAATGAGCAACGGGGAAGTTTGTAGGAAGGGATGTCAGGTAACAGAGAGGGGGCTGTTGAATGCATTGCTCCTCGCAGGGGCCGTTGTGAAGACTTTGATTTTTTTTCTCTGAGTGAAATGGGGAGTCGCTGGATGGTTTTAAGCAAAGAGAGACAAGATCTGTCTTACAATTTAAGAGGACCACTCTAGGGGCTTCCCGGGTGGCCCAGTGGTTGAGAGTCCACCTGCCGATGCAGGGGACACAGGTTCGTGCCCCGGTCCGGGAAGATCCCACATGCTGCGGCTGGGCCCGTGAGCCATGCGCGTCCAGAGCCTGTGCTCCGCAATGGGAGAGGCCACACAATGAGAGGCACGCGTACCGCAAAAAAAAAAAAAAAGAGGACCACTCTAGCAGCTGCATTGAGATTAGACTGTAAGGAAGAAAGGATAGAAACAAGGAGAGCTTTTAGGAATGGGGCAGGTTTTCTCAACTTTCACATTATTGACTTCTTATGGGGGGCGGGGGGGATTGTCCTATAAGTTGTCTGTTGTTTAGCAGCATTCCTGGCTTCTACCCACTAGATGACAGTAGCAACCCCCACCTAATCATGACAAAGTGTCTCCAGACATTGTCAAACGTCCCCTGGAGAGTAAAGTCATCCCTAGTTGAGAACCATCCCTAGTTGAGAACCAGTAGAGTGTGATAATCCAGGTGACAGATGATGGTAACTTGGATCATGGTAGTAGCAGGGGAGGTGGTTACAAGTGGTCCGATTCTGGATCTATTTGGAAGATAGAGTTGGCCACGTTTGCTGATGTTAGGCTTTGTGTTACGTAACAGAATGAGAGGACTTTGGGTGTATTTGCTTGAGCAGCTGAAAGATGGATTTATATCAACTGAGATGGAGGAAGCTGCAAGAGAGCAAGGTTGAAGGAGGGTTAGAAGTCAGGAGGTTAAGATTTCAAAGTCTGGGCTGGAGACAATAGTTTGGGAGTTGTCAGCATATGAATGGTGTTTAAAGCCATAGGAGTGGCCTAGAGTGTAGATAGAGAATAGAAAGACCACTGTTAAAGTTTGGTTATATGAAGAGGATCTACCAGCGAGGTAGGAAAACCAGGAGAGGATGGTCTCCCAGAAGCTAAATGAAGCGAGTGTATTAAGGAAGAGAGAGTGATCAGTTGTATTACACGCTGCTGATGGGTCAAGAAACAAAAAGATGAAGAATTGGTTTAGCAACACAAGCAGACTTGTGACCTTGAGGGCAGTTTTTGTGGAATGGTGGGAGTGAAAGCCTGACTGGGACAGGGTTAGGAGAGAAAAACTCTTTTTGGTTGGAAGTAATAATAACATGTATTATATACTGATTGGAATGATCCAGGAGAGAGTGAAAATGATGGTGCAGAGGAGAGAAGGAAGGCTTGCTGGAGCACTGTTCCTGTGTGGGTGAGGGTGGGAGTGGATGCTCACCTGCAGGAGATTCCTTAGCAGCAGGGCATCCATCTCTGATCCTGGGAAGTGGGTATAGGAGGGGTTCCATGAAAATCTGTTTTTATAGAAGGTTAAGTGCATATGCTTATTGTGGAAAGTTGGGAGTCATCCTGTCTAGCTTTATAGATGGGAGAAAAATAAATACTGTATTCTTAGGAGTTGTCCTGTATAAACAAACCTTTGAACACATTTTCTGAACCCACACAAATTCCCGGGAGGTAGGCCTTTAGTTGATCCACTATGGTAGTGTAGGGAGAACGAAGGGCACAGGTAATTTAAAAAAATTCAGTGTTTGATCTTGAAATACTTAAAAGAAAAATTAATTTTCATACTACATTTGATTAAAGTGAATTAAAATCAGCATTCTTTGTGCACATTTCTGCAGGTGGCAGGAAAAGAGAACACCACCTCCTTTTTTTTTCTTTTTATTTGTATAGGAGCCAATGGTTTGGATGCATTGCAGTTTATTTGAGCATTTCCCTGCTGGTGGACATCTAATTTCATTCCTTGAAAAATGTATTGAGGGAATTCCCTGGCAGTCCGATGGTTAGGACTCCGTGCTTTCACTGCCAAGGGCGCAGGTTCGATCCCTGATCGGGGAACTAAGATCCCACAGACTGTTCGGCGCTGCCAAAAATAAAAAAAAAAAAGTATTGAGTCCTACCGTGTAGCAGACATTGTACTGGGCACCCTGGTTCTATAGTTGTGAACAAAACAGGCATGTTCTTGTGATGCTCACAGTCTAATGTTAGGAAAGACAATAAACCAATAAACTAAAAATTTAAAAACCAGGATATCAAATTGTTTCAGAGTTTTCTCTTTAGTGATGTTCTGTGAACATCTTTAACCTCACTTTCCCAAAGTTGAACTTAGCATCTCTTAAAAATTAGCCCTTCAGGCACTCTCAGATCTCTCCATATTATTTCTTACAACTGCATGTGAATCTACAGTGGTTTTAAAATGAGAAGTTTAACTAAAAAACAAACAAACCCAGATTTTCCTTCTGTGATCTTGGGAACCAGGGCAGGCTTCTTGGAGTCAGCCTGGACTCCATCTCCTTCACTGCCTGACCTCTAGCTACTCCCCCCGACCCCCACGCCAGCTCTGCTTAGCCATCAAACTCTTAGAACATCCCCTCTCAACTGAGTTCCATGAGAATTAAGATCTAATGCCCTAAGGCATCCTTTGTGTCTAATGCATTAACTTCTCTCTGAGGCACCTAGAATGGTAAGAGCTGTTTTTTATATTCTTGGGAGGATTGAGAAAACAGATCATTTTCTGTAGAGCTTAATTCTCTTGTACCCCAGTTTGGAAAGGCTGCCCTAGAAAGTAAGCTCTGGGCAGGCAGGGACTTTACATTCATTACTCTCACACCAGAGCCTAGAAGAGCAGTCATTCAACAAATCTAGTGCAACAAATCCTTGTTGAATGGATGAATGAAGGAATGACGCCATCCCTCTGCTGTGATAACCCTCATCTTCTATTTCCGTTCATTCTTTGCATTGCGCACAGTTCACTTTTTCAGTAAAGATCATGTCATACTATTCTCATGTTTAAAAATCATCAGTGTCCCTCTTGTCTTCAGTAGATCCCGGATTCCTTATCACGGCATACCACTGCCACGGTCTTTCCCTTCTACCTCTCTTCTCCTCTCCCCACTTTCTATGCACATCCCTGTGTTCACTTGAACAGAATAATTTGTCATTCCTTACAAGTCCCTCTCCTTGCTTTCTGCTTGGAATGCTCCTCCTTGGCCCAAGCCCATCAAGCCAACTCTTCCTCATCTTCAAGGCTTGGCCTAAAAGTACTTTGTAGAATTGTGTCTGACACTCTCCCCATCTAAACTGGATGCCCACCCACTCCTTTGGGATCCTTTTATGATAGCACTTGGTAAAGATTTAATGATCTCTTTAAATGCTTCGCTTGCCTACTGTCCTGTCACAATCTTGAGGGCAGGGACCACGTCTGTTACTCCAGAGTCCAGATCATTTCCTGGCATGTAATAGGCACTTTGTAAATATTGAATGAATGAAGTAAACTGAAGGGCAGAGAGAGGTTGGCCTTGGAATTAATAGTTACCTATAGTGAAAATCAGAAGTTGATCTATACATGGTGCTTTTCTGATGGTGGGATAGGAGTAGGGTGACCGCTTGTCCTGGTTTGCATAGGAATGACCTGGTTTTAGCACTGAAATGCTGTGTCCCAAGAAACCTCTCAGTTCTTGGCAAACCAGAATAGTTGGTCATCCTATGTAGCAGTAACCATAGGGTGGGCATGATCCCCAGGTACTGAACTGGGCTGCTTAGGGGAGAGGATCTTTCTTTCCCACGCCCCTACCTCATACCTGTACTTCGGTGGTCTCCAGACTGGTCATACCCCTGTTTCCTCGTCTTCCCCATGCAAGTCAGAGTACTTACACCTCATTATTTATTTATTTTTGGCTGCATTGGGTCTTCATTGCAGCACGTGGGCTTTCTCTAGTTGTAGTGACCGGGGGCTACTCTTCGTTGCTGTGCGCAGGCTTCTCATTGCGGTGGTTTCTCTTGTTGCAGAGCACAGTCTCTAGGTGCGCAGGCTTCAGTAGTTGTGGCTCTAGAGCACAGGCTCAGTAGTTGTGGCTCATGGACTTAGTTGTTCCGCTGCATGTGGGATCTTCCTGGACCAGGGCTCGAACCCGTGTCCCCTGCATTGGCAGATGGATTCTTAACCAGTGTGCCACCAGGGAAGTCCCTATTATAATTTATAATAGGCTCTTTTGTATGTTTTTCACATGCCTGATCAGAAACTGTATCTGGTTCTCCATATATGCAGGGCTAAAGCCTAAATTCCTTAGCTTAGCATCAATGCCCTATGAGACAGTGTGATCAAGTGGTTACAAACATGGCCTCCAGAACCAGACTGTCTAGATTCTAACCTTGGCTTTGCTTTTTATTCACTGATAACTTTAGACCAGCTAGTTTACCTCTTAGCCTTCCTTCCCTCATCTGCAAAATGAGGCTAATAATAGCTCCTCCTCAGTGGGCTGGGAGGTTTAAGTCAGTTGATACAGATAAAGCATTGAAACAGTTCCCAATAAATGTTACCTGCTCCTCCTACCCAGTCTTCAAACTTATTCTTCCAACTCTCTCCCTTGTTTATGATCTCAGCTTTCCCTAAAAGGGCATAGTGGTTTCCCAGCTGTACCATGTGCAAGCTTAAGGTTTTGCCTTCTAAAGGAGTGTTCCTTTTCCCTGTTTTTTTAAGTACTGCCCTTAAACTTAGCTGAAATTCAGCATCTGTCCAGCTATTCCCTTAGGGTTTGTGTTACGTCCCACCTTTCTCCATGGTTTTTAGACCGCACATCATCTGTGAGCCGCGGTTTGTGGCACAAGAGGTACTCATATAATGCTTGTTGGTGGTGATGAGAATTAGGTTGGGGGGCCATAAACGGGAGTTCTTGGGACATTTGGGCCACAGGGTATTGTCTGAAGGGTCTCTCTCTTCCCAGCAGAGGTCCCCCTTGTTGGAAGTGAAGGGGAACATAGAGCTGAAGAGAGCCCTGGCCAAGGCCCCTTCCCGGCTCCCTCTCCCGGGAAGCAGGCTGAAGAGGGGTCCCGACCAGATGGAGGAGGACTTGGAGCCTGAGAAGGTGAGCTGGGTTTGGGAATCCATGTACGTGTGTGTGTGTGTGTGTGTGTGTGTGTGTGTGTGTGTGTGTGTGTGTGTGTGTGTGTGTGTGTATAAAACCATCAGAGGGTAACCATGGACTCCACCCCCATCCTTGTCTTTCCCCAGAAAAGGACACGAGGGCTGGGCACCAAAGTGGCCACGTCCCACCCCAGAGCAACGGCCCTCACCACTGTGCCACAGACACAAGGCCAGACCGCAGGTGGGCTCCAGGGCACAAAGTCCAGTTCTCTTCAACTCACTTCTTTCTTTTTCTTTTTCTTTTCTTTCAATCTTAGCTTATTTTGAATAGGTAATATGTTTCACTTGTTTCAAAATTCCGAAGGCACGAAAGTTGTTATACGGTGAAAAATCTCCCTCCTGCCCATGTTCCCCAGGCACCCAGTCCCCCCGCCAGGGGCAACTGTGAGTCCTTCCAGGGGTGTTCTGTGGGTTTGCAAGCAAATATGGGCGTGTTCCCCAACATGTTTTACACACATGCTAGCGTACTTTACACCTGGTTATCCCCCCTTGCTCTTTTTGCTTGTCTTGGTCCAACTTGTTTCTGGGCTTATTGGTCCTAGGAAGGATATCTCTAGGAGTTGGTCAGATTTAAGGGAAGAAGGAAGTTATCTTATTTCTTCTAATCCTCTGGAAAAGCAGCTCCTCTGCCTTCGGCCCAGCCAGAGTACATGCCACCCTGAGAATCATGACTCTGCTTTTCTTCTGTCCAATCTCCCGACAGTGCCGAAAGTTCCCAGGAAGACAGGACCCCGATGTTCTGCAGCTATCGCCACAGGTAATAGTGCTTAAGAGCTGGGGCCGAGAAGGGATTGGGGGTAAAGGGAGAAGGATGGAGGTGGAGGGACCCTGATGCTATAATTCCTTATGTCACCTCCCCCATTCTTTAGTGCTGAAGAATCAGAAGCCAGGCCCTGCTGTTCCTGCCCAGAAGCCTGGCAGTAGGTGACAAATATAATCCTTGGGTGAGAGGCTGGGATAGGGAAGAGGAGGTGGTGAGTACCTAGAAAAATCCTTTTGGTCTCTTCCCTGTCCGAAGAAGAAGGAGCTGGAGGGTCAGGTGTGGAGGCCCTAAAGGCTAAGAGGGAGGAGAGAGCGAGACAGAGCCAAGAGTTCCCTGACCTTTGTCTTTTCTGTGCCCGTCTTAGCAACAGCTGCTCCTCCTGTGGTGGGAAGGAAGAAACCCAGCAAACGTCCGGCCTGGGACTTAAAGGGTCAGTTATGTGACCTAAACGCAGAGCTGAAATGCTGCCGTGAGAGGACCCAGATGTTGGACCAGGAGAACCAGCAGCTGCGGAACCAGCTCAGGGAGGCCCAGCAACAGGCCACGGCCCTGGTGACAGAGCGCAGGACACTGGAAGAGGAGTTGGCCAGGATGCGGGCCCAGGCTGAGCAGGGCCAACAGGAGCTGGGGAACCTGAGCGCTCGGGTCGTAGCGCTGGAAGAGCGCATGACCATCCCGGAGGGCTTAGTGCAAGAGCTCCAGAAAGAACAGCTGGAACTGCAGGAGGAGCGGAGGGGACTGGCTGCCCAGCTGGAGGAGCAGGAGGTAAGGGCCAGCTTCTCGCCAAATGCTGACCCTTCTTTCTAGGTTGCCCGGAAGTCACTTTGGGCTTCGAATCCCTGACCACCTCTCTCTGGCAGTACACCTTCGTCCCCTACCCTGCTCCCCCGTCGCCCCCACCCCCACCCACTCCTGACTCTGTCTTGCTTTCTGCCCCACTTCACCCTATCCTGACTCTGTTTCCGTATCTTCCCCGGGTCTGTGTCGCCTCTACTTCTCCGCCCCCTTTCTTCTTTCTCTGTTTTTCTGATAAAAATTCTCACTCATTCTCTCTCCTTCTTCTCATCCATTTGACTCCTTGGCGAGCACCAACTAGATTGCATTACTTGTAGTCTCTCAAATGACTCAATTCTCAATTCAGGGCATTTTGCATATACACGTCCCTCTTTGTGGAATATTCTTTCTGCACTCCATCCTTCCCTTGGTCCACTCCCATACTTTTTGGGTGTCAGCCTAGATATCATTCTCCTTGTGCCCCTTCTGGATGCTCCCATAGCACTCCCTATTCTAGTACTATGATTCCTATTTCCTTATCTCTTTCTTTACCAGACTGTGAGGTCCTTGAGGGCAGGGCCCAGCCCACCTCCCACCCCCCCATCCCATCATGACATGTTCTTGTTCTTGGTTGCACCTCACCCTCTGTGTCTGCTCTGTTCTGGACAGAGGAGGCTACAGGCATCAGAAGCTGCTCTGTCGGGCAGCCAAGCGGAGGTGGCATCCCTGCGCCAGGAGGCTGCAGCCCAGGCGGACTTACTGGCTAAGCGGGAAGAACGTCTCCATGGGCTCGAGATGGAGCGCCGGCGGCTACACAACCAGCTGCAGGAACTCAAAGGCAATGTCCGTGTCTTCTGCCGGGTCCGCCCCGTCCTTCCAGGGGAGTCCACCCCACCCCCTGGCTTCCTGCTATTTCCCTCCGGCCCCAGCGGGCCCTCCGACCCTCCAACCCGACTCAGCCTCTCCCGGTCTGACGAGCGGCGTGGGACCCTGAGTGGGGCGCCAGCTGCCCCCACCCGCCATGACTTCTCCTTTGACCGGGTATTCCCACCAGGGAGTCGACAGGACGAAGTGTTTGAAGAGATTTCCATGCTTGTCCAGTCAGCCCTGGATGGCTACCCAGTATGCATCTTTGCCTACGGCCAGACAGGCAGTGGCAAGACCTTCACCATGGAGGGTGGGCCTGGGGGAGATCCCCAGGTGGAGGGGCTGATCCCTCGGGCCCTGCGGCACCTCTTCTCTGTGGCCCAGGAGCTAAGTGGCCAGGGCTGGACCTACAGCTTTGTGGCAAGTTACGTAGAGATCTACAACGAGACTGTCCGAGACCTGCTGGCCACTGGGACCCGGAAGGGCCATGGGGGTGAGTGTGAGATTCGCCGGGCAGGGCCGGGGAGCGAGGAGCTTACTGTCACCAACGCCCGATATGTTCCTGTCTCCTGTGAGAGAGAGGTAAGTGCTGAGGGCCACTAGCCTGGACACTGGGGAGGCATGGGCAGGGTGACAAGGATGGAGGTGGACGAGCAGGGGCAGGAGAACGCTGAGGATGAGGAAGGGTGAGTGGTGAGGGGTAGGTTGCACATTCAGTTTTGGCTGGTGGGCTATGAGGTGCATCCGCCTTTGTGGAACCAAGGAGTGGAGAGAAGTGATGGGCCTGCTGAAGCGGGTGCCACTGGGCCCTGCCCGTCAATCTCAGGTCTCACCTCTGCCCACTCTTCTTGCTCAGTTCATGACATCCATGCTGGTCTCCCGGCTGTTCCTCAGCCTGCTCGTCACACCCTCAGATCAGGGCCTTTGCACATGCTGTCTCCTTTGCCTGAACATTCCTGCTCCT
>NW_006787800.1:1895011-1896728 GCF_000442215.2 Lipotes vexillifer
TGCTGGATCTTTCCTGCTCCTCTCCTGGAAGGGTTTGCTCCCTCGCTTAAGATTTTAAGGCATTGAGGCCATCCCTGACCATGCTTTTTTTTTTTCCCTAACGTTTGGCCGCACTGCACAGCTTGTGAGATCTTAGTTCCCCAACCAGGGATTGAACCCGGACCCCGGCAGTGAAAGCACAGAGTCCTAAGCACTAGACCACCAGGGAATTCCCGCTGGCCATCCTTTCTAAAATTGCAACCCTCACCCTCACGCACTACTTTTCTGTTTTATTTTACTCCTTAGTACTCTCGGACACACTGTATATTTTACTTATTCTTTTGCTGGCTAGAAAGAAAGCATCAGGAGGGCAGGTGCTGAGTCTTGCTCATCGCCTTACCTGACCTAGCTATGTACTGACTTCTGCCTGCCTTTGCCTCTTGCTGCTGTCCATCCCCAGGTGGAGGCCCTGCTCCATCTGGCCCGCCAGAACCGGGCAGTGGCCCGCACAGCCCAGAATGAGCGATCGTCACGAAGTCACAGTGTGTTCCAGCTGCAGATCTCTGGGGAGCATGCTGGCCGAGGCCTGCAGTGTGCGGCCCCCCTCAGCCTTGTGGACCTGGCTGGGAGTGAGCGGCTAGACCCCGGCTTGGCCCTCGGCCCTGGGGAGCGGGAACGCCTTCGGGAAACACAGGCCATTAACAGCAGCCTGTCCACACTGGGGCTGGTCATCATGGCCTTGAGCAACAAGGTAGTAATGGGGGTGGGGGCAGGCGGACCCCAGGGAGAGGTTGGGGCTGGCCATGCTGAACCCAGCCCTGTCCTAACCACCTGTCCCCCCCAACCCTCTAGGAGTCCCACGTGCCTTACCGGAACAGCAAGCTGACCTACCTGCTGCAGAACTCTCTGGGCGGCAGCGCTAAGATGTGAGTGGAAGGGGTGGGCTGGGAACCACAACGTTGGGGTCAGGGTGGGGGAGGCAACACCGTGAAGACCTGGTCCAGGCTCTGCCCAGCCACTGATGCTGGGGCTTGGCCCCCCCTCTCTCTCCACAGGCTCATGTTTGTGAACATTTCTCCCCTAGAAGAGAACGTCTCCGAGTCCCTCAACTCCCTACGTTTTGCCTCCAAGGTGCGGTCACTACCAGTCCCATCCCTGTCAGACCTCCTGGGGATTATAGGCTTCTCCACCCCTACCCTGCTGTCCTTCAGGCCAGGGGGCATGGTTCATCCAGAATGGATGTACATTTGCCAGGCATCTGGGGCAGTACCTACTTGGATCCTTTTTTTTTTTAAACTATTGACGTTTGGGGGTTTTTAATTAAGTTTTTAAAAATAGGTAGTTGAAAGGTCAAAACTATATCAATAGAAAGCTATATACAACAAGTGAGATTTAACCACTGCCCCTGTCCCCATTCTCCCCACTTACCCTAGTAATCATTTTCATCATTTATCATTTTACTTATCCTTCCAATGTTTCTTTTTGCAAATACAAGCAACATGCATGGGATTTCCCTCCTTATATAAGATGTCTCTTCTCCCCCTCTCATATATTATGTTGTCCCGTGCTTTTTTTTTTTTTTTTTTTTTAACAAGACAGCCCCAGGATTATTCCCCACCAGCACAGAGATGATCCCTTTTTTTTGTGGTACACAGGCCTCTCACTGCTGTGGCCTCTCCCACTGCAGAGCACAGGCTCTGGATGCGCAGGCCCAGCAGCCATGGCTCACGGGCCCAGC
>NW_006787800.1:1897048-1900593 GCF_000442215.2 Lipotes vexillifer
TTATTTTTACATCTGCCTAGGACTCCACTGTGTAGATGCACCAAAGTTTATCCACCAGTTCCCTCTACTGGACACTTGGATTATTTCCACCCTTTTACTATTACATACAAGGCCATGTTGGCTAACCTTATACATTAACATTTTATATTTGTTTAGTTACATCTAACTATCTAGGGAGAGATTCCTTGAAATGGAATTCCTGGATCAAAGACGTACAGGTTTTTTCAGACTATTCCAAATAGTGTGAATTCAGGCTCCAATCCCCACGAAGATCAGCTGTGTCCATGGCCATGAATTCTCTAGGTGATTTAAGCTCCCTCTACTAGAGTTAAATCAGGATGTTTCTTTACTGTCTGCCTCCAGAGAGTAATTTTTTCCTCTGGTTACTTGTTTTCCTGAGGGTATAGTCCTACGATGTGTTCTGGCTTTATTCAGGGTCTCTGATCTTGTGTGCCCTTCTGCACCCTTGCTGCCATTGTAGTAGTCAGCCACCTTAGCACCCTGCCCTGGTCTACTTTAATCAGTATTTCCCTTGCAATCTTGGAAGTTCAAGTAAAGTTCTTTTTTTTTTTTTTTTTTTTTTTTTTATTTTTGGCTGCTTTGGGTCTTCATTGCTGCACGTGGGCTTTCTCTGGTTGCGGCGAGCGGGGTTGTGGGAGCATGGGCTCTAGGCGCACGGGCTTCAGTAGTTGTGGCTCGCAGGCTCTAGGCACACAGGCTTCAGTAGTTGTGGTGCAGGGGCTTAGTTGCTTTGCGGCAAGTGGGATCTGCCCGGACCAGGCCTCAAACCCGTGTCCCCTGCGTTGGCAGGCGGATTCTTAATCTCTGCGCCACCAGGGAAGTCCCCAAGTAAAGTTCTATCAACATCATTAACACCCAACTCTTTAATATCCTCTAATACCCAGTAGATGTTGAATTTCCCTATTGTCTCAGAAATGCTTTTTATACATTAGGTTTGCTCTGTTCAGGATCAAAGCAAGGGCCGCCCATTTCATATGGTTGAAATTGTCTCGAGTTTCTTTTTAAATTTTTATTTATTTATTTATGGCTGCATTGGGTCTTCGTTGCTGTGCGCGGGCTTTCTCTAGCTGTGGCGAGCCGGGGCTACTCTTCATTGTGGTGTGTGGGCTTCTCACTGTGGTGGCTTCTCTTGTTGCGGAGCATGGGATCTAGGTGTGCGGGCTTCAGTAGTTGTGGCACATGGGTTTAGCTGCTCCGCAGCACGTGGGATCTTCCCAGGGAGTAGGGCTTGAACCCGTGTGCCCTGCGTCGGTAGGCAGATTCTTAACCACTGTGCCACCAGGGAAGTCCGAGTTTCTTTTAATCTATAATAATCTCATCCCCTTTTATAGCATTTATTTGTTGAAGAAGTAGGGTCACTTGTCCTATAGAATATACCATATTCTAGATTTTGGCTGGTTGCTTCCTCTTTTCTTCACAATTTTTGTAGATTTAGAGCCTTGATTTGAATCAGGTTTAAATTTCTTGGGAAAAAAACTTCGATGGTGTGATACACTTTCTATTGCATCATATCAGGAGGCACCTAGTATCTAGTTGTTCCACTTTTTTTCCCCTTCCCCCTAATTGTTCCACTTTTAATGATATAAAAATTGATCATTGGGGGCTTCCCTGGTGGCACAGTGGTTGAGAGTCCGCCTGCTGATGCAGGGGGCATGGGTTCGTGCCCCGGTCCGGGAGGATCCCACGTGACACGGAGCGGCTGGGCCCGTGAGCCATGGCTGCTGGGCCTGCGCATCCAGAGCCTGTGCTCTGCAGCGGGAGAGGCCACAACAGTGAGAGGCCCGCGTAATGCAAAAAAATAATAATAATAATAATTGATCATTGGATTTGGGTATTGTCAGCCTGATCTGTCCATTTAAAAACTCCCTATGGGGCTTCCCTGGTGGTGCGGTGGTTGAGAGTCCGCCTGCCGATGCAGGGGACGTGGGTTCGTGCCCCGGTCTGGGAGGATCCCACATGCCGCGGAGCGGCTGGGCCGGTGAGCTGTGTCCGCTGGGCCTGCGCGTCCGGAGCCTGTGCTCCACAATGGGAGAGGCCACAACAGTGAGAGGCCCGCATACCGCAAAAAAAAAAAAAAAAAAAAAAAAAACTCCCTATGAACTTTTTCCCCTAGTGATTTTATCAGTAATGCTATCTAGATCTAATATTAGGGAGTTTTTAAATAGTGATTTTTTTTTTAAATGGTGATTTTCTGATTTTCTAATTTTCTCAGTTCTACATTTATTAATCATAATTCTTCTATAAATAACTCCCCTTTGCCATCTATTTGGTTATTCTGAAATTCAGTTCATATAGGTAAGATGGGATAAACGCTAGATTCTTTATCAATTTTCAGTATTATAAGTTGGTATCCTGGCAACTTTCAAAGGTGAACAGTGAGTTTTTATCCAGGAGGTAATATCTTACAGATACTTACTTGTACTTTTGGTATATATCCTTTGCGGTCATTATTCGTTCTGATGCTCAAATTGCCCATCTTTGGTCAGTGGAAGCTCCAGCTTGGCTCCTGTGTCCTTTAGATAGGTCCCCAGTAGTCTTTACTCCAGATCCATCTTGTACATATCCTCCCCTAGGCTTGGAATCATTAATTTTCCAAATAGCCTTGGTTCCTAAATTTGTGTTGTTCTTGTTTTATCTAGCTTATTAAGCATTAGTGTTGGGAGGGCTTTGGGGGTGTCTAGTCTGAGGTACTGCTAGAAACAGAAGCTCCTCTCTCTGCTCCTTTGTGGGGCTTTTGTTCCTTCTCAGGCCTTTCCTCCTCTTCCAGACCTAGAATACCTAGTGGGCATGGGAGAACTGATACCAGCCTGAACTTCCTTTCAGAGGAAGTTATTTTAGGATTCTCTGAGGGCAGCCCTAATATTGGGGGTTGGGAGGTGATTTGGAGAAAACTGTTCTTTTGGTTACTCTGAAAACGTTTTTTATTTTGTTTGTCTAAATCCCCTGCCCGCAGGTGAACCAGTGTGTTATTGGTACTGCCCAGGCCAATAGGAAATGAAGACGGATCTAGATTTTGTGTGTGTGTGTGCGTGTGTGTGTGAGAGAGAGAGAGAGAGAGAGAGAGAGACATATACGGGGAAGGGGGCTTTATTGGGAGGGGGGCACTGTGATACCTGGGCCTATCAAATAAAGAAGAGGGTTTTTTGTTGTTGTTTTTTTAAATAAAGGTTTTATTAGCGGTTGCCCAATAAGGGAGATATTTTTCATGCCTGTAAAGATGGGAACTGTGGATCTTCCATTCTGCCAAGCATTTGTGTGTGTTTCACGGGGTTAGGGCTTCGGCTTTTCTCCCTAACAGACCATCCCCGGAGTCGGGTGGCCTCTAGCTCCCATACCCTGCCCCCGTCGTCCACATCTAGGAGTTGCCCACTAGGTGTCCACAGTCACTAGTTCTGTTTCCCCTTTGCCACAGGCCATCCCAGCCCGGGGCAGGAACTCCTCTGGCGAGTGTGGGAAGGTAGGAACCCGAGCCCAGGGGCGCGGCTGGCGTTCCCTCCCACAAACTGCTGGCTCTTTCCTCCCGC
>NW_006787800.1:1900612-1908088 GCF_000442215.2 Lipotes vexillifer
CCCCGCCCGCTGCCCATTGGCTGGCTCTCGGCGGCGTCACCGCCTCGGTACTAGCCCTCCCGGTCCATGGACCCGCCTTAGAAGTGCGGGGCGGGACGCAAGCCCCGACTCCCTCGCGCCAACTGCCGAGGGCCACCGCCCCGTAAAGGAGGGGCTGGGTCCTCCCAGGTGCCGCGCGCGCGGGAGGGGTCACGCGTGCGCAGAAGCACGGCGACGGTGGGCGGGGGGGCAGCTAGGCACAGCGAGGGCGGGGCCGGGGCAAAGGCGGGGGGAGGGCGGGGCACTCGAGGGAGGAGGGCGTGGCGGGGGCAGTGAGAGGGTGAGTGGAGGGCGGGGTCGTGAACTGGGGCTGGGGGGTGGGACTTGGAATGACACTGAAGGTTGGGGGGGCAGTTAACGGATGTGGCATGGGGTGAGGGCCCGGCCGGAGGCCGGCAGGGGGAATTTCCTCCTGCCCCGAGGGCAGGTCTCCCTTTGGAGGATGGGGCTGCGGGGATTCCCTCTCTCGCCGGGTCCGACAGTCTGCCCGCTCCATCCGCGGAGAAGGCGTCGCTTGCTCTGCACCCTCCAGGCCTGTTGGAGGTGAGGGAGGTGGGGTGAGGTGGGGCCCGCCCCCCTACCCCCGGCTCCTCCTTCCCCCCAGTCCTCCCCTCCCACCATCCTCCCCCCGAGCCGGTTTGTCCCTCCCCTCCCCTCCCCTTCCCTTCCCTTTCCTCCCCTCTTCTCCCCTCCCCTCCCCTCCTTCCCCCCGCCGCCTCCTCCTCCTGCCGCTGCCGCTGCTTTGGCTGCTGCGTCATACGCCCCAGAGCCGCCGGGACTGAGGGGCTGGGCCTGGGGACCCCCCGGTCTCTGCCTGCACGCCCCCCGACGCCCAGACGTGCCCTCCCCGCGCGGGGGGTTCGCCTCGGTCTCCCACGTCCGCCTCTGCCCGGCTCCCGGCGGCCCCAGCTGTCACTGGTAAGGAGGCGGCGGGAGGCGCCCGTGGGAGGGGGGCAGGGAGCCGGGGGTCGGCGCGCAGGGCGCGGGCGGGAGAGCCGCGCCGCCCGGGCATCGGGTCGGGTCGGGCCGACTCAAGTCCCCTCTCGGATTCGCCGTCATGGGGAGTAGAGACCGAGACTGGGACACGCCCCCCTCCCGGGGCACTCAGGGAAGTTATCTAACCCGGGGGCGGGAGCCCCGAATTTAAGGGTAACCTGACATAACCTGGCATCAAGATGATTGTTCTGAATGAGACACGCGGGCCCCGGAGGCAACCGTTTCCACTCTGGAAAACATATCCAGAAAAAGCTCCTAAAACACATCTCTGGGAAACAGTACCCCAATTATGATCCCTCTAAACAGCAATAGAAGGTGGTAGTAGAAATTGAGTGGTAACCTTTGCCTCTGCAACCATCATTTCTGCTAAAATCTCAAGGCCAGCATATAACATCCCAGGGGAGCTCTGGAAGCTGGGAAACTAGAGAACTAGGTTGGTAGGGGGGGTAGGGAGAAGAGAGCCAGTGGTGACTGTGTTGGGAGAGTTGGAGTCAAGAAGCTCGGGAGGGGGGCCCAGTGGTTTCCCATCCAGGTGTCTCAGGGAAATGGAGACTGGAGGCACACCTGCTTGAGTCCTTGACAGAAAAATAGGCAAAGAAAATGGGGACCAGTTCCTCAATATTCATAACTTTCTCCTCCCATCCCACTTCTAGCTAGGCCCCCCCAGGATGCAATGGCACAGCCCCCCCGGCTGAGCCGCTCTGGTGCCCCCCCACTTTGGGACCCAGCTTCCCCTGCTCCCACCTCAGGCTCCAGGCCTCGACTTTGGGAGGGTCAAGATGTGCTGGCCAGATGGACAGATGGGCTGCTATACTTGGGGACCATCAAAAAGGTAAGATCTTTGATCTCTGACTTGTCACCTTTTCTCATTTCCCTTATCTAGTTCTGACTTCCATTTGATCTTCTGTGCCCACCCATTCCAGGTGGACAGTGCTCGGGAGGTGTGTCTGGTCCAGTTTGAGGATGATTCCCAGTTTCTGGTTCTATGGAAAGACATCAGCCCTGGTGAGAGGCCTGAGGGTGTGCATCCCGTGGAAAAGAGAAACCTGGTATGGGGGGCAGAAAGGGCTTAAGGACAGGCCTTCTGACACTGTATTCTTCACAGCTGCCCTCCCTGGGGAGGAACTCCTCTGCTGTGTATGTCGCTCTGAGACTGTGGTCCCTGGGAACCGGCTGGTCAGCTGTGAGAAGTGTCGCCACGGTGAGAGAGCGGGACAGCTGAATGGTCCAGCTTGCCCTGGGCCTTCCAGGCTGCCTCTCACCCTTCCCTCTAGCACTGGTCCTTATACCACCTGTCCTGGCCTGAGTCCCCAAGTCACTGCTCTGGCCCATCTCCTCAACACTGTAACCTCACTCCCTTCCCACACAGGGAGTGGCAAACATGGGATGGGACATGTGAACTCTGCAGGCAGAAAGTAGTTCAGATACACCCTTTTCTACCCATGTGACCTTGGGCAAGTCCCTAAACTTTTAATAGCCACAGCTGCCTCACCTGCTATTAAAATAAAGGTAACACGCCCACCCCAGCAGGACCACAGTCAAGAATGAAATGAGATGGGTAAGACTCTTCCTGTCCCAACACCTAGTGCAGACAGGTATGCAATGCAATGAGTGGTCTATCAATATTATCATTATTCAGCTTATCACCAGGACTGCCACGTTCCAAGGGCCCCAGCCCCTGGAGAGGGAGAGGGCACGTCCTGGGTCTGCCGCCAGTGCGTCTTTGCCATCGCTACCAAGGTAAAGGCACCTTCCTGTGGGAGCCTCCCACCCCCAGCCTCTCTCGAGTCCTTTCTTCCCCCACCTCTGAGGCCGCTTGCCTGTTCCACCTGCAGAGGGGAGGTGCGCTGAAGAAGGGCCCCTATGCCCGGGCCATGCTGGGCATGAAGCTCTCCCTGCCGTACGGACTAAAGGGGTTGGACTGGGACGCCGGGCATCTGAGCAACCGGCAGCAGAGCTACTGTTACTGTGGTGGCCCTGGGGAGTGAGTAGTGAGGGGCGGGGGTTAGGGAATAAGTTGTGGGGGGCGGTGGTGGATGCAGGGAATGAAGGAGAAAGAACAGGGTGGCTGGCTGGAGTGTTGAAGGTGTGGGAGAAGGTGGTGAGCTGGGGCAGTTAAGGAGGGGTATTTGGGGTCACTGGTCCTGTGTTTCCCCTCAGGTGGAATCTGAAGATGCTGCAGTGCAGGAGCTGCCTACAGTGGTTCCATGAGGCCTGCACCCAGTGTCTGAGCAAGCCCCTCCTCTACGGGGACAGGTGAGCCTGGCTGGGCTCTCCAAGAGCTCTGCTCCCATCACCTCCGTCCCCCACCCTCCCATCCCAGACCTGGTCTCTTCCCAACCTCTGCAGCTTTGCTTACCTGTTGGCCCGGTCCTTGCTTGGGAGTCCCCCCCACCCCAGCATGGTGTAGTTTTCCTGTAAAAAGTATTTTTCTCCCTCTTGCCCATGTCCAGGTTCTATGAGTTTGAATGCTGTGTGTGTCGGGGGGGCCCTGAGAAGGTCCGGAGGCTACAGCTTCGCTGGTGAGCTGGATGGGGCACGACCTCAGCGTAACTCCTCCCTCAACACCCCCAGTTTTTCACCTTATAGGCCCCAGCCCCCTGCCTTGGGACACCCCCTGGGTTTTGTAACTCTTCTACCACCTTGACAAGTTAATGTTTCTCCAGGGTGGACGTGGCTCATCTTGTCCTCTACCACCTCAGCGTTTGCTGTAAGAAAAAATACTTTGATTTTGACCGTGAGATCCTCCCCTTCACCTCTGAGAATTGGGACAGTTTGCTCCTTGGGGAGGTAAGGGGTAGTGCAGGGGTCAGGGTGGACCAGGGAGATGTGGAAAAAAGGGGGAGGGAGGGAATCACTGCTCCCCTGACCCCACTTTCCTTCCCCTCCCCCAGCTCTCAGACACCCCCAAGGGAGAACGTTCTTCCAGGCTCCTCTCTGCTCTCAATAGCCACAAGGACCGGTGAGTTGGAGGGAGGCTCAAAAAGAGATGGCAGCCTGGGAGGGGAGGGGCTGCAGCCCACCTGGAAGATCACCTCTGAAAAGGACTGAGTAATGGCATCGGAGGGTCCCTTTTCTATGGCACTGATCTTATATCATTTCTCCCCTTACCCCAGTTTCATTTCAGGGAGGGAGATTAAGAAGAGGAAATGCTTGTTTGGTCTCCATGCTCGGATCCCTCCCCCTGTGGAGGCCCCTACTGGAGATGGAGCCCCCACCAGGTCACTGGTCCAGGGGGGATGGGGAAGTTCTCAGGGTGTATGTATGGAGTCGGGGAGGTCTTGGGGTGTCCGGGAGGGGGCTGGGGGGATAAGGAGGCCTCTTACAGCTTCCCTTCAGGGCAGGGCCCTGGGGGAGGGGTCTCACGTCCCCTGGGGAAGCGCCGGAGGCCGGAGCCAGAGCCCCTGAGGAGGCGGCAGAAGGGGAAAATGGAGGAGCTGGGGCCACCCTCAGCAGTGCGCAACCAGCCCGAGCCCCGGGAGCAGAGGGAGCGGGCTCGTCTGCAGAGGGCACTGCAGGTACAAGGGCAGGGGCACCCCGTGGGGCAAATGGTGGTGTGGGAAGAAATCAAGGATTATCTCTCAGTCCTTTGCTCCTTCTAGGCCTCAGTGTCTCCACCACCCTCCAGCCCTAACCAGAGTTACCAGGGCAGCAGCGGCTACAACTTCCGGCCCACAGATGCCCGCTGCCTGCCCAGGTCAGTGCACCTCCTGCCTCCAGCCAGGTGTACTCCCTTGGAACCTCTCTTCCAGTTGTCTACATCTTCTGGACTTTCTCACCCAGAATTCTTTCCCCTCTCTCCCTTGGCTGCCCACTTCTTTATTCCTAGAGACACTTAGAGCCAATGTCTGCTTCCCAGTATTCTGGGGACAGAGGTTCCTTGAGGGTAGTGTTTGAGCTCTGCCCTTCTCAGGGGAGAGGGTCCTGTTCCCCTGCTTCGGGTCCTGACTTTCCCCCTCCCCCAACCCCAGCAGTCCCATCCGGATGTTCGCTTCCTTCCACCCCTCTGCCAGCACCGCAGGGACCTCTGGGGATGGTGAACCCCCAGACAGGTGAGATTCTACTCCTTTACCTGTGATACCTCTGTCCTCTTCACCTCTGTGCTCTTAAGTTCCTTGGTCTCTAACCGTTTTTTTTGTTTCTCTAATCCACATATGGCGTCCATTTCTGGTCAGTCCTTAATCTCCATCTGGACTGACAACTGCCTTCTCTCCCTAGGTCACCCCTGGAACTTCACATTGGTTTCCCCACAGACCTCCCTAAAAATGCCCCCCACTCGATGACTGCCTCATCTTCCTCAGTCCCAGCCCCCTCCCCAGGTCTTCCTAGACGCTCAGCACCCCCTTCTCCCCTGTGCCGTAGTTTGTCTCCTGGAACTGGGGGAGGAGTCCGAGGTGGGGTCGGCTACCTGTCCCGAGGGGACCCTGTCCGGGTCCTTGCTCGGAGAGTACGGCCTGATGGCTCTGTGCAGTACCTGGTTGAGTGGGGAGGAGGGGGCATCTTCTGAACAGCCTGCCTCTGCCCACTTACTTCCCCATTCACATACACCGGCACTTTCATACCCTGACCTCTGACCTCACCTACAGCTGGGATGTACCTGCGGCAGTAGGGGGTACTTCGCCCTACTGCCCAGGCTGGAATCCAGGTGGGGGGTTGGGGAAGAGGCTCTCTCTTCTCTACTCCCTTCATGATTCCTGACCCTTCCCCCATTCCTCTTCCCATTTCCTTTGATGTTATTTTGTTACAGCTTTTTAAATATTTTTAAAAATTATTTAACCCCTGGGGACGGAGACTGAGGAGGGGAGGATGATAAAGGATCCTGGGCTCTGTATCACTGAAATAAAGATAAATAAACTTAGAAGCTCTGAGTCATTCTGAAAGACGAGAACAAAGCGACTAGAAGCACTTCTGATCTTCCCAACCAAATTCACTTTTTGACAAAGAAAAAGGAAAATGACAGAACTAAAGCTTTATTAAGGGTCCAGTCATCACCTGGAAGGCAGGGGGCATTGAAGTATATGAAGGGAACGTGGCAAAAACAAAGGCTCATCACGGTGGGGCTGTGCCGGACTCAAGAACTGACCCTGTAACCTGGCGCACCCAATGCAGGTACGGAGAGTTCCCCTGTTCCACAGGCAATGCAATCACCTCGGCCACTTCGTAAGGGTGCACAGAACTGGGAAAAAGATGGGGGATCACTCAAAGATTTACCCGAAGGAGTCCACCCCCTTAGACTGCCCAGCAAGTCTCACCCCACAGGACACACCCTCACCTCTACCCATAAAGTTCTCACCGGACAAAATCTGTCAAAGCTGGAACCAAGGAACTTTGGGTTTTAATCATCTAAGAGGGGGAAAGACAGTTGAATCAAAGGGTGAAATTGATTTCAGGATCTCAGACGAGGGACAGGGATCAAAGTAAGTGGTCAGGGAATTAAGTTTTTGTTGGGTGAGGGAACGTTTCTCACCATCAGCACTTCACTGTCCTCCTCAATCTTTCCTTTCCACTCATAGCTGAAAAGGTCAGGAAGAAAGCATTGTGGCAGCAAAGATTTCCCCCAAGGAAAAATGACTGCCAGTCAGACCCGAGAGATAGGTTAACCCCCCAACTTCTATGACTCACATGGATGTAATCTGAGGAATGAGGTTGACGCAGGCTGCCAGGTGCTTCTCCACCACAGCCCTGAAGGTGAAAAAACAGCCCCATTTAGAGACCCCGTGACCCGGATTTTTGCACTGGCAGCCCAGAGACAGGCAGGAAGCAGCGGGAGGGCACTCTTCTCCCCCACCTCCAACTCTCCCTTCCTAAGCATCCTTCCTCGCTCCACACTGAGGTCCCCACCTGGCGATCTCCTTGGCGACCTTCTCGTTGGGGCAGGTGACAAAGGCTGCAGAGACCGAGCCGGCAGCGTAGGCGGAGCCCGAGGCCGGCGAGGGCTGGGACGGGGGGCTTCCTGAAGCCATGGACAGCAGGGCTCGGGGTAGCAACAGAAGGCGGGAGAGTACAGGCAGCAGGGCCGGCATCCAAAGAAGCGACAGGAACAGAGCGGCCTGAGAGCAGGAAGTGAATTCTGTGTCTCCCCATAAATACCCCAGGAAATTGCACCCCGGGAACCCTTTGCTTGGATAGACACTCAGGCTCTGCCTTCCCTCTTCTGCACCCCGAAGAAAAAGGTCCCTGAAGCTGAGAGAGAAACTTGGAAAATTAAGACAAAGACTCGGTTTTCACTACCTCCTCCCGGGCCAACCTCTGGGATTTGGGGTGCGGGTGGTGGTCGAAGCTTCGAGGACCGGAAGAGGCGGGGCCGGTCACTCACCCCTCCGCCGAGCAGAAATGCGGGAGCCCGCCCCCCCCTCATGCAGCCTCTGCTGGTAGAGGAGAGTTGAATATCAAAGGCCACACGTTACGCCGAGGAAGGGTCCCAAAGCTAGGGAGAGCGGC
>NW_006787800.1:1908106-1910354 GCF_000442215.2 Lipotes vexillifer
GAAGAGCGGCCTCTTCTTACCTGGGCAGCAGCCACGTGATAAGAAAACAGCGCTGACCACGTGACAGTAGAAGCCGGACCACCCTAACCCCCAGAGCCAGCCAATCCTTGCCCTCACGTGGCCCAGTTTGTCCCGCCTCCCAGTGAGGGAGGGGCGAAGAGGGATCCAACCAATCAACAGCCGGATCTGCAGACGTGCACGGAAATGGGACACCCGTTTCCGTGTAAAGCGGAAACGGCCTATTGCGGGCTGAGGAGAGCCGCAGCGGCGTTCCACTGTCACGTGAGGGGGCCGGTCCCCTCAGGCGGCGGTACCTCAATGAGCTACGCGAAGAGACCAATCGCGGGACAGCCTCGCAGGCCACGTGATGAGAGACCTGGCGCAAGGAAAGAGGGTCTGGAGACCCCGCAGAGTCGATGCGTCAGGTTGTGGAGTGGGGAGTCATCCTTAAACCCCAGAATGTGCCTAGTAACACGGTTCCCGAGGCCTTAAGGAGTGGGAGGGTCTTAGGAGATTGAACCTCAGGAGGTGGAGAGAACGCCCCCGCCATTTTGGTTAGGAGTGACAGATGCCTGAATTGGGGATGCACAAGTATAACCTGAGGAACCAGCTGTCCCTGGGTAGGGGGGAGTGATTAGGAAGACACGGCATGGCAAGACCATGCCTAGGTGAGGAAAGATGCATTTTAAAAAAAGGACAGAGTGAGACCCTGTAAATGGGATAGAAGATGATTAAAATGGGACTGAGGGCGCTCAGCCCTCTTAACTGAAACCCCAAAGCTGGAGACAGACTGGTGAATCGGTATGGGGTGTGGGGGAAGGGCTGCAGGTTGGGGATATGGAGAGAACACCAGGAAGTAGTGATGGTCCTTTTGTCCCTTATCCCCTTGCTGTTTCACTCTCCGGGACAGGTCTACCTCTCACTCTTGGGTCTCCTTCCCTTAACCCATCCCCCTAGGAGCCAGGACCTGTCCTACATAAACTCCCTGGGGCCCAAGCACATCCTGTGACCCAAAAATGGAGACAGGGGCCAATGAGAGGAGAAATAGGTGGGAGGAGGCAGGGAGAAAAACGCTCTTGCGTCACCCCCTACCCAGTATTCCCCCTCCCTCCTAGTTCTGGGGTCTCTGGTCTGCTCTGTGGGTATGACTGGGCATTTCCCAGGCTGAGTTCTTTCATACTTGCCTCTCTGGGGCTGGGGTCTCCCTGAGATCTCTGTCTTTGGGTTTGGAGTTTGTCTCTGAGATCTCTGTGGGGTCTTTCAGTACTTGCATTGGCATCTTTCTCAGGACTGAGTTTCATTGTTTTTTGTTTAGGGGGTTTCTGGGTCCGCGATCACCCTCTCTCAGAGATCTTAGAAACTCTTCTTTATGAGTCTGGGGTCTCTTGAGTTCTGCATCTCCGGGCTAGCTGAGTGTCTCCTGGCCCCGCCCCCACTGCCCCCAGGGTCTGGAGTATCTGTCCCTCGAGTTGTCAGTCTCCGAGTCTGCAGTTTCTTTTCTCTGAGATCTAAGTCTGGGGTCTCATATCTCTCTCTGGATCTGAGTTCTCAAAGACCTAATTCTAGGTCTGGGTTCTTTCTGAATCTGGGTCTCATCTATTTCTTTGAGTCTAGTTCTTAGGTCTCAGTCCCTGAGATCACGTCTGAGTCTTGAGCCTAAGATATCTGTGGCTATGGAGAACCTTTTTGAGACAGGATGCTCAGGTTTTGACCTTTGACCCATCTCGCAGAGTGGGGGGCGGGGGAGTCTGGGGTCTTTTTTTCTGAGACTGGGGTCTCTTTTCCTCTAGACTTTGGGTTTGTGCCTCAGATTATCCCCCGCCCTCCCACCACCCCGGGTGGCAAGGTGTCTTTCTCTGTGGGTCTGGGGTCTCCCCATCTCAGGGTCTGGGGTCTGCATCTTTAGAACTGCTCCCTCTGTGGTGTGTTTTTGAGTCAGGGGTCTCTCCCTCTCTGGTTCTCACTGAGTAGGGGTGGGGGCTGCAGAGACTCTCTCCTCCTCCTCCTCCTCCTCCTGCTCTTTCCTCTCGCGCTCGCTCCCCCGCCCCCCTCTCTCTCTCTCTCTCTCTCCCTCTCCCTGCTGCCGCTGCTGCCGTTGGCTCCTGTTCTCCTCCTCCTCCTCCTCTCTGCTCCTCTCCGCTCCTCTCCGCTCCTCTCTCCTCCTCCTCCTCCACCTCCTCCTCCTTCTCCCCCTCTCTCTCCCCCTCTTTCTCTCCTCTCTTTCTCCCCCGGCCCCCCCCGCCCCCCC
>NW_006787800.1:1910482-1915875 GCF_000442215.2 Lipotes vexillifer
GGGGGCTGGGCAGAGCTGGGGCCGGGGAGGGGAGCAGCTGAAATGGAAGGGGAGAGGAGGACCGGGAAGGCGGGGATGGGAGCAATGGGGAAGGAGGGATTGGAGGTCAGAGAATAGGGATAGATAGGGGCCGGAGGGGCCAAGAAACAGGCCTTGAAGGGGGGCTGAGGGGAAAATGATGAAGGGGAAAGAGATCGCCAGAAAGGGTGGGAAGATAGAAGGACAGGGTTGGGGGAAGAGCTGCAGAAATAATTTGGAGGTGGGAGCTGAGAGATGAGGAAAATATCAAGGAAATAGAAGGACAGAGTTTTAGGAGAGGGGCTAGGAGGGGAAAATGAAGAAAATGAAAACATAGGGGTGAAAAGAGAAGCCAAGAAGATGGGGGGAAGAATATGGTGGGGGGGCTCAGAGTATGGTAGTGGGTAGAAAAAGACAGGAGATGGAGGGAGAGAAGAAGGGGCCAGATGGAGAGAGAGGGAGGCAGTGGGGGGAGGGGGGAAGAGGAATGGAGGGTCCAGATGGAGGGAAGAGAGGATAGAGAGAATGGGGAATGGGTTGGGGGAGGAGAGACCAGGGCAGGGGGAGGGCCAAATTCAGTGTGTGTTTGTTGGGGGGGGTGGAGGGGGCAATACAAGTAAGACTGAGTGATGGGAGTAGGGGGCGGGTTAGGACCCTGCCCCACACTCTGACCCTCATCAAGGCCCTTGACCATTGAAATGTAATCCCTGGGGTCTTATCCACTTCCTTCACTTCACCACTTTTACCCCCCTCCCCCACCTCCAATCCTTATTTCCATTCCCCCTCCCTCCTCTGGTGTCCATCACCTATATCTTTCCCCCCATATGGTGTCCGTTCCTTATATGAGTCCCCCTTCTGTCCTTCCCCTATATCAGTCCCTTCTCTGGTGTCCATTCTCTTTCTCCCTCACTTCTATCTGGTAGCTCCCTTATATCTCTACCACCTCTTTGCACCCTCCTTCTTGACCCCCTTGTCCTAGTACCTATGAGGTCCACCTCATTTTCTCTGCCCCATGTCCATTTGGGCCCTTCTGGTATATTCCCTTGTCCCTAAAGATTTACCATCATTCCTGTCTCCTTTTCTCTTAGATCCATCCTTGTTATTTCTTCTCCACCCCATCCTCTCTTCCCCACCCCATTCCCCATCTTATCACCACTAGTCTGTGCCTACTGACTTTCCCCAGCTCTTATCACCCATTCCTCTTTTCTTGGCCCCTCTACTTCCTGGGGTGTTGGAGATTTGGGGAGCAAAGACATAGGTTTTGGTGGTTGGAACAGGACCTACAAGAGATCCCCATCTGAGCCCTGTGGAATTGCTCATCCTAGTAAATCTTTCCCCTTTCTCAACTGTGTTTCTCTGTCTCTTGCATCTGCTTCCCAGAATCATCCTTTCTTAAGTCCAGACAATATTTGTGTGTGTGTATTTCCAGAGTTGCTCCTAAGCTAAGTTCCCCATGTCCTTCCCCGCTCCCGGAAGGTGTCCCCTGAAGTCTTACCTGCCTCCCTGTGGCTGCAGCCTGAACCAGTCCCTCCCATGATGATGATATGTATCAACAGATGTCTTCTCTGGGGGTCCTCAGGGTCTGATTGCAGTGGGCGTGTTTCCTGCAGTGTCTGCAGTCCCAGAGCCTGGGTTTTGGTAATCTCTGTATCTAGAGGGTATTGGTTAGAATCTCTGAGGTGGCATTGAGATAGTGAGAGTTTCAAAGTATTGGGGTTTCTAGATACCTGTATTCTGGGGGTGCATCTCTGACTCTTACCTGCAGATTGGGTAAATTTGAAACATGTTAGAAAGGGGTTAGATTTTTCAAAACTCCTATTCAGAGCTTTCAGTTGAAGTTCAAAGACCAGTTCTTTTCCTGCAATATACCCATGATTAATTATCCTGTAAAGGTAACAGGATTTTTCTTCCTCTAAACTCTGACTCTGATTCCTTAAGCCTATTTCCTATCACTTTGATGTCACCAATTTGATTTCTGTCTTCTATAGGACCTGTCCCCTACGTCCCTGTGATGGTGTGTGGCATTGGGGTTTAAAGGGGAAGCAGTTTGCAAGGATGGGGGCATGGGAAGAAAAACAGCAAAGTTGGGGAAGAGGGACCCTGGGTGGGGGTGGGTCTCTGAGCAGGGGTGACCCTTAGTCTACTGTTCTTCTTTTTTAGAAGTTTTGTCCCCAACCCCAGCTTTAGTCTTGGGAGACCCGCTCTATGTCACATGCCTGGATCTTCCATTCTTCCCTCCCCTCTTTCTTCCTCAAGCTCCTCACTGAGCCTTGGGGAGGTTCCTGACTTGTAGAGTTGGCTCCCATCCTGTCTGTGTAGATGCGGTGGTGGGGGGAGCGGGTGGTGTAGGGGGCAGTATTGAATCTTCGACCTCCGACCTCCGGGCATGGAGTAGGGGAAGACATCAATTCAGTATTCATTCAAACAGCATATTTCCTACCTCCTCACTCCCCATCCCCTCCACAGCCTGCAAGACCCATCCTTCCCCCCACCACTAGCAGAACCAGATCTTTCCCCAAAGGAAGAGCAGGGTTGGGCTAGGGGAGAAGGGAGTGGAGGAAAGAGGAGCGGCAGGAGGGGGAGGCCCTCTCATGACTCTGACTCTGGGAACAGGTAAGTTCCCTCACTTCCTCTCTTTTCCAGATGTTTAGCTCTCAGAGTCTCATGACCCAAATGTCCCTACATCCCCATCCTTCTTTCCCACAGCTCTGTAGTCTTCCTCTTACTCTCTTGCAGATGGGTGGTGCCACGTCCAAATCCTTGTCTTCTGCAGCTATCTGGATGACCTCCCTCTTTCCAGACACTTGCCACCAACCTCCCTGTGTTTTTCTTCTGCCAGTTTTGCTGCACCTTCCACCTTTTTATTTTTCTGAAGTGGTTGGAGAGCTCCTTCACCTTTCTCTGCCTCCAACTTGTACCTTCTCTGTCATGATATAATTCCCCTCTCTGAACCACTCCTCTGTATTTCTTCTGCCAAGTCTCCAGAGTCCCCTGTGATGTGATTCCCCTCACCTCTTTTTCCCCAGACAGAGCAGCTTATCTTCTGTTCCTGTAAAGTTACCGGGGGCCTCACCCCCATCTGTGATCTCCTCAAGGCGGGTGGGTTCCCCTTCTGCCCCTTTATGGACTCTCTTCTTGCCATTTTAGACACCTCTGTCTCCCAGATACATAGAGCCTCCCTTACCGTTTCTGTGTGTCTCTGCCCCCTAGATGTACGGGGACCCCCTATGCACCGAACCCAATACGTTCATTCCCCATATGATCGTCCTGGTTGGAACCCTCGGTTCTGCATCATCTCGGGGAACCAGCTTCTCATGCTGGATGAGGACGAGGTGAGCAGGGTGGGAAGGCTGGGAAAAGACCTCTGGGCAGTGTGGGAAAATGTGGAGAGAAGGGTGGGGAGAATCCTCATTAGCGAAGGGACGTGAGACACAAAGAAGGCAAAGAGAGAAACACTGGCAAGTGGTGGGAGGAGGGTGGCCACTGAGATTGGGGTTGGGATGTCAGAAGGGGCAGGTGTTCTCTCCCCTTGGCCAGGGGGTCTTTGAGGGCCATGTACAGTGATGGGGAGGAGATATGGTTCTAAAGATTTGTGGGTGCCTCCTGCTTTCACCCTGCTCATATTGTGGGATAGGTTAGGCTAGGGAAGGGAAACTAAGGGGCTTGGAGGAGGGGTAAAGACATAGGGATCACTTTGGAGGGATTGTCTCCAAAGCAATCGTCAGGACCCTCTCCTCTCCCCCCACTCAGTAAGCCCCATCACCGACCACTCCCTGTCCTTTCCCTGGCGTGGGGCAGAGTACAGGACTCAGAGAGTGGGGTCTCTGAGTGGGGAAACTGGGAAGGGCCTGCAGGGTACCAGGAGAGATGACAGAGGTCAGTAGGTCTGGGTGTGGTTGGCGGTGAAGATGGGGAAGGCCGAGATCAGGGTTTAGAGAGACACTGGGAGGGCTTTCGCCAGGGACATGGGGAAGGAATATAAGGGAAGAGATGCCTGGGGGTGAGGGGAACTGGGAGTATGGGAAGTTGTCTAAAGGAGTAAGAGTGGGATAGGGGCAGGGACTAGCCAGAGTGAAAGACGTGAAATGAACAGAGCATCCTTGTGGGAGGTGGCGGCCATGCAGGGTGATTATAGTGTGGGTTCTGACTTTGGAGCTGGGTCAGCAGTGGAGGATCCATCAGAGGAAACAAGATGTGAATATGAAGGGTGGATGCCCAGAGGTGTGATTGGGCGTGGGGGTGATTTGAGGACCAGATTTAGAGAGTGATAGGGCAGCCTGCAAGACCAGAGGGGTGGTGAGAGATGCACCCCAAAAGCTGTCAGGGAGGCAGGGTTAGAACTGGAGTTGAGGTTAACCAGGGTTTCAAGGGATCTGGGGGGCAAGTGAGTGTGGAGAGATGGCTGGGTAGAGAGCTTCCAAGGCACAGAGTCAAGTCCAAGTGTCCAGGGGAGGACACGGTGACTCAAGGGAGAGGTGGTTTGGGGAGTCAAGTTTTAGGCACTGGGGGGCATTTGAGTGATTCACTAGTGGTCACCGGTCTTGACCAAGGGTTTGAGGTCTGTAGGATGAACTGGGGAAACTGGAGACTGCGTGAGGATGAAGAGGGAGGACAGTGGGTGGGGGGATGAAGGAATGACAGAGCTGGGGACAGACAGGTCCAGGGGACCAGTGGCCAGAGACTGAAATAGGAAGGGTGCGGAGGGAGGGAGTGGGAAATGACAGAGTGTAGGGCCACAGGGAGCTGGAATTGGCTGAGTTGTGGAGCCCGGGCTGGGGACTAGTGGGGTGGGTGGTTCTTGGAGGGGTGGAGGTTAGGAAGGAGGTGGCAAGGGCGAGTTGGGGATGAGGTTTAGGGAAAGGTGATGGCTAAAGGGAAGTGAGAGGGGCGATGGAAGGAGATGAAGGGTGGGGGGAGGTGACCAAGCCCTCTGGGGGGTGGGGAGGTTGGGTCCCATTCTGGCCGCAAGCCTGGCCGTGGGAGGGAGACAAGCTGTGGATCCTGATTATAAATGCAGCTTCTGCTACCCCCGTGACAGCCACGGAGGGAGGGAAGGGGGTGAGGGAGGTGGGAGGTTGGGAGGAAAACAGGGAGAATGGAGGAACTGAAGGTCAAGGGGAAAGTGGATTCAGGGAGCAGCGAAGGCCAGAGGGGTTTCGGGAATTCCCGGGAGGGTGTTTCAAAAGAAATGGTGGAAGAAAAGAAGAGGGTGGGACGGGAGGGAATGAGGGAGACAGACTCGGAGGGAGAAGGGAACGAGAAATCGAGAAATCCACTCACCCCGAGACACTTAAAAGAGTATAGAGGGGCGGGGGCAGAAGGTGGTCAGGCCTGGTGGAAAGGCAGGCTCATCCTTCCTTGGTGGGGGAGGGAAA
>NW_006787800.1:1915885-1916306 GCF_000442215.2 Lipotes vexillifer
TCTGACCCCACCCCCCCGCATCCCCTAGATACACCCCCTTCTGATCCGGGACCGGAGGAGCGAGTCCAGTCGCAACAAACTGCTGAGACGCACAGTCTCCGTGCCGGTGGAGGGGCGGCCCCACGGCGAGCATGGTACGGCGGCCGAGCAGGCTCGAGCAGGCTCTCGTGCCCCGGACAGTCGCGGGGAGAGGGCTGAAGGTGGACAGGGTTGCATGGGAGGGGGAGTCCGGGAACCGAGGAGCTGTCAGGGGCCGGGAGGAGGCGGAGACAAAGTCTCGAGTTCTGCGAGTGGGAACCTGGGCGGAGCAGGCGCCCTCCTCTGGGATCTGAGCGGGACGGAGGCTGTGGGTGAGAGACCCCAGCGGTCCTTGCTGTTTCGCTCCGTTTTTCCTCTCCAGCAGCGAAGTTTGACTCTTTCC
>NW_006787800.1:1916317-1918136 GCF_000442215.2 Lipotes vexillifer
CTTGCAAAAATAGTCTCCTTAGATCTTTAGCTTCCTGTCCGAGTGTAGTTGCCCGTGCCCCTCCCAGCCCCAGGTCTGGGATCTTGGAAAGAATGACCTAGTTCCTATCCTGCCCCCAGACCTCAGCCCCACCCCCACGCTCCTGATTCTTCTTCCAGACCTTATGGCCTGTGGACCCTCCCTATTTTCTTTACCCTTTTCCCCTCTTCTCATCAGCTGTTTCTGTTTTCTGCAATTCTATCACCTTCTTTCTCTTTCCTCCCCGATTTCTTTATTTTCTCTATCCCTTTTGATTCCTCTGCCTCTCCCCTCTGCTCCCGGTGGATCTCCATCAGACCCCCATCTCATCTCCTTTCTGCCTGTCTGTGGAGCTATGTGCTCAGTCTGTCTCTCCAACTCTCCCTCTCTCCATCTGTCTCTTCCCCTCCCTCCCTCTTTCTGCCCCCCCTCCACCCCCCTCTTTAGTCATTTAAAAAAAGATTTTTGTCTTCCTGAGAAGTTCGCTTAAAAGGTTTCCATGGGAACAGTGAGGGGAGATGAAGGCAGAGAACAGAGATCTGCAGCCAAGGTGCAGAGAGACGCCCTCAGCCCCCTGGAAACCCCCTTGTTACTGCCCCCTACCACTCTGTTCCCCTTCCAGGACCAAGGGCCTGGGTCCTTCATCCCCTCAACCCCTTGTGACCCCTTTCTTCCATCAGCTACCCCTCCCCTCAGGGATCCAGGCTTCCAGTTTCTCTTCCTTGGAGAGAGCCAGTGGCCTGTCTCCATCCCTTGGCTCCCTTCAGCCCTCTTCTCATAGGCCCAGGCCTTACTGCCCTTGGGGGCCAGCTCTGGGACCCTGGGTGGACGAGTGGCCAGGAGTGTGTGTCATTGTCATGGAAACTTCAGACCATGGGGGTGTGTGGGTAGCACATCTCTGTGAGGCAAAGACGGGTGGTGGTGGTGGAGTGTGTACAGAGAATGTGTGTGATGTCTGTCACATCTGTGTGTGTGTGAGAGAGAGAGAGAGGGAGTCAGTCATGTCCATGTCTGGGAAAGGTTTGTGTACATGTGTGCATACCTGTGTGTCGAGGCCAGAATGGTCACATGCTTGTGGAGCATGTTTATCATATATCCGGTGGTTGGCGTCTCAGCCCACATATTCGCCTTCTTTCTCCTTACCCTCAGTCCTCAGGGTCTGGGGTCTCTGGTGTGGGTCTCCTGTGTGTTTAGGGGGAGGGCACCCATGTGTGTTTGGAGTTGGAGGACGGTATGTGGAGGTGTTTGTGTTGGAAGTTCAATAGGGGTCGGGAGGGGGTCCAGGGGTATATATATTTAGAGGGAGGGTTTAGCGAAAGAGTTGATAGCTGGTGAACGTTTGGGGTTCTCAGGTGGACGTGGAATGTGTAAAGGGCATGGAGGATGTGCTTCAGGGAACATAGGAGTCTTTGGGGCCCTGGGGCCCTGGGTCTGAGAAGGTCTGTGCAGAGGCTGTGGACTCTCGAGCCCAGGAGAGGTCGCCGGACCTTTGAGGGGCATCGGCATCCAGGGCTCCTCCTCTGCTGGGTGGAGCCGCCGCCCCTCGTTCCCTCCAAGGTTTTGATGGGGGGTCCTGCTCAGGAGGATGGTGGGAGGCCCGGTTGGTTTTGGGGGTCCCCTCGTCCCCCTCCCGTGTCTCTCTTGCGCTGTCTCCGGGCGACGGGGCTCGTGACAGAGGCGGCCACGGCAGCAGCGGTCGCCTAGCAACGGCGGCGGGGCCCGGGCAACGGCGGCAGCGGCGGGAGCGGCGGCGGAGGGAGCCTTCCCGCGGCCGTCACCGCTCGGCCGTCCCGGCCGTCCC
>NW_006787800.1:1918337-1922344 GCF_000442215.2 Lipotes vexillifer
GGGCGGGGGCGCGTGTGTGCGTGGGCGCCGGGAGGGGGGGTGGGGAGGCCGCGGCGGCGGCGGCGGCGGCGGCGGCGGCGGCGGCGGCAGCAGCTGCTCCCTCCGCATGTTCTCGCTGCATCTTCCGAGTGGGGGGAGTTATGGTAACTGGAGGGGGACAGCGGAGGTCGGGGGGTCGGGGACAGGCCTCGTGGGGGCAGGGTCTCGAGCGCGCGGGGGCGGCCGGAGTGGGGTGGTCTTGGAGACCCTCGGTGGAGGTGGCAGCTCGGGTGTCCGCGTGTGTGTCGCTGTCCAGGCTCGTGTCCCCTGTGTGTTGGTGCCATGTGCACACGGGGGCCCAGTTCCTCGTGCACACATGTGCAGCCAGCGGTTTTCAAGTCCTGTCGTATCCTGCCTCTGCCGGCTTCCTGCTTAGGGGGCTGCTGGGCTGACCACTGGCTTGTGGGGCAGCTTTTGGCCATACTGTTACCTGTCACCTCTGACCCTGAGAATGCATGTTCCTTGCTGGGGCTCACCTCCTATCAGCCTCCTGTGTGTGGGGATGTGTGGCTGCATGAGAAGGATTTTCTGTGTCCCTGGTGGCAAGTGTGTGTCTTTGCATGTGTGTTTCATCATTGGCCTGGGTATCTGTGTCAATCCCAGCATGGGTGTCCAGGGCGTGTCTGGATGTGGGTGGTGTGCAAGTGGGGGGAGAGAGTAAGTGTGTGAGCGTGTTCCTTGGAATCCTACCATGTATGAAACACCTTTGGGCTAGCAGGTGTGAGCCCCTACTCGGTTAGGGAGGGGGGACAGAAGAGCTGAAAAGGGATAGAGCGGGGTAAAGAGGAAAAGTGGGGAGTTGGGGGAGAGGAGGAATGAGAGGCTTGCAGAGGAGAGAGAGCCCAGGAGAGAGAATAGCTGGAGAATAGCTGGGAAGGTGGGAGATAGTGGAGCCAGATTTAGAAGAGAGAAGAGGTTTTAAGATGGGGAACTGGTTGGAGACAGCGGAGAAGGGGCCTGGAAGCTGGGGAGGCAGCTTGTGGGGCGGAGAGAGTCAGGCCTTCGGTAAAGTGATCTCAGAGGAGAAAGGGCAAGATGGGGTTGGGATTTGTGTAGGCCGTGTAGGATCAGGCTTGGTTGGATCAGGGGAGGCCATCATAGAGGCTGGCTCACAGTGAGGCCTGGCATGGCAGGAACTGCTGTTAGAGGTTCCTGTTCCCAGCACAGAGTTTGCCCCTCATTTCTCTGCTCTCTATCCAACTCTGTTTGTCCACCTGCTTTGGCAGCCTCCCTTTGTGGCTCCCCTTGAGAGCTGCCAGCTGGGTGTGACAGGGAAGAAAGGCCAAAGGGAAGGTTAGGGATTTGGGGGATTGGAGGGCAAGGGGAGATTCTGTGGGTGATGGCAAGATTAGAGAGGTTGGAGAGGCGGGAGCGTAAGCCCTCGCTGTGTGTGTGTGTGTGTGTGTGTGTGTGTGTGTGTGTGAGTCCAATTGTGTGTGTATACAGGGTGTGTACATGTGTGGGTGTGTGCACAATGCCTGTGTTACGGGTGTGTGTAGGTGGCTGTTACGCGTGTGCATGCGTGTATACATCGTGCAGGGATGGGACATGGAGACCCAGGATCGTGGTGTATGCTTATCAGGTTTGCTCTGTGTGGACATGGGCGTGTGCCTGTTTTCTGCACATGTCACTGCATGCAGCATTAATAACAGGATGTCCTGTGATTCTGTCACTCTGCCCCTTTTCCCTCTGTGTTTCTGCTCTTTTTTTCACTGTGGCAGTGAGGGTTTTTGTAAGTGTATGTGTATGTGGCCTCCGTGTACCTCTGACTTATATGTGAGTTCTTGGATCTTAGTGCTTGGTTGTATGTATAAGGTTATATTACTTCAAGAACCAAGCAAACCAATTAGCAAATCCGTTCTCCTTCTGTTAATTCTTTAGTTCCAAAATGTAATTTTAGTGGATTTGAAGTTAGACTTTCTGCCTTTATTACAGGAGCTTGCAAATGAAAATAGTGGCTGAGCTACATTCCATGGCATGAGACAGGCAGCTAGACCTGAGAAAGGCAAAGACTAGGAAGGAGATATTCTGAACCCTTAGATGCATTGTTGAGTGTGTTACAGAAGTGTAATTAACACGTTTGCTCCTTGGTCTGTCTGTATTCTGGTAGCAACCACGGATTCATGTGTTAGAGTCAGGGAAAGGCTGGGGGAGAAGAAGGGGTTGTCCTGAGACATTGGTTGTGGTTGTACTTCTCATGTGAATGAAGGATGTTTGTGCTTTGGGGATACAGGGATACCTTGATGTGGTCAGGATCATGGTATACTCAAACATGTGTTTTAGAGGTTAAAGTGGCTTCCCTTGTGTGGGGGCCCTGTGTGTGTCTCTGGGTTAAATGTCCCCTTCTGTAACGTGCTGCCCACATGACTGCCCGAGGGACTCGGGCCCCACATCCACACTAGCAGCTCTCATGTGAGTGTCTGGGTCCAAGTATGTACTCCCCTGTTGCAGTGCTCACATATGTCTAAGCATGTATCCTGTGGGGTATCTGGGCCCCAGGGTCTCAGAATGTGGACCCGTGGTACCCCCCCATTCTCACAGTTGCCTGTATGTCTCATAAGCACCTAGATCCCTTTTTATTTTTTGTATCATGGGTCTTATGTGCACGTACCCCCCACAGCTCGGTGTATGTTTTTGTGCTTTACACATGTGTTCCTGAGGGACTAACAAGGGTTCCTGTGTCATGGGAGCCACATTTTTGTGTGCACATCTTCTAACACCCAGGTTTTAAAGTCCTAGGGAAGCTGGAGACTGATTCTAGGGCAATTTGCAGGCGATTTGCAATTCAGGAAGCCGACAGTGAACGTGTAGCTGTGGCCCTCCCTTGTTTTGGAAACTAGAGGGTTAACAGGCAGCTCTTCCGGTCCACCCCCCCCCCAGCCTGTAGCTTCTTGTTGCCATGGAGATGGTAGCCCCGCCCCTGATGCAGCACCTGCCCCCCCATTGGCTGCAGTGGTGACTGTGGGGCTGAGGGGGGAGCCCAGGCCTGGGCAGCCATTCTGGAGCTGGAGCCCGAGCTTGGCATCCCCCACTTTCATTCTCCTCTAGCCACTTGGCCCCTCTAAATTCCCTGGCAGCAGACCCTCAGCTTCCCTCCTCCCAGCTGCCACCCTTCTTGACTCTGAGCAGTCTGAGCTTCATCGGCATTCATCTCCCCTCCTCCCCCTCTCCCTGCCCTCACTTGGGAGTCCCCCGAGTCCCCATTGCCCATCTTCCCCACTCCCTGCCCGTTCCTCTGCATTCTTCTCTTTTCCCCTTTCCCCCTTCACTTCTGAGTCCCTGCCACTGCAGTGCACGTGGAACCAGCCCCTTCTCCCCTCCCCCCGACCCCTTCCTTGAATTTTCTGTCCCCAGGCTTTTTCCGCTTCCACTCCTCACAGATCCTTTCCAAGACTTCCCCCTCCAGTCCAGGGAGGGGGTCATGGGAGGTAGCTCTGGCCCTCCAGACAGACAGGGGTTCCAGGAGTAGGCGCCAGGTGGAAGTTGTACCCAGCTGAGGGAGGAGGAAGGCCTGCCTCTGGTCAATGACCTTTAACCTGACTTTCACCACCAGCTCGCCCCTTCCTGAGGGGGTGGGCACCAAGGACCTAGGTTCTGTGGATCTTCAGTGTCCTTTATTCCTGGAGTTTTACTGACCCTCTCAGCCATGCCCCTTTGCTGACTGCCAGGCCCAGCCCCAGTCATGGGCCTAAGGCCTCCCACCCCGTCCCCCTCCGGGGGCTCCGGCTCGGGTTCCTTGCCCCCTCCTTCCCGCCGCCAGCTTCTCAGCCGCCGCTGCTCTTCCTGCTGCTTTCCGGGGGGTAGGTGAGGCTGGAGCTAAGGGGCAGAGGGAGGTGGGCGAGTGTGCTGGGGCCAGGGGTGGAAACCTGGGCTAACGGCAACCCCCTACCCAACTTCTGTTCCGGCCCTTTTCTCCCCTCCAGAATACCACTTGGGTCGCTCGAGGAGGAAGAGCGTACCAGGGGGGC
>NW_006787800.1:1922354-1923813 GCF_000442215.2 Lipotes vexillifer
CCCAGGGGGGAAGCAGTACAGCATGGAGGCCGCCCCCGCTGCACCCTTTCGGCCCTCGGTGAGTGAAGGCGCCTGCCAGATGTGGCTCAGCTGGGTCCCCTCCCCTCCAGCCCCAGCTGGAGCCTGAGGATTATGAGAAAGGAGGAAAGAGGGGAGAGAGAGTATGTGTGTGTGTGCCCCCAACTCTTTGGTTTCCCCCTTCTTGGCTCTGCCCCCTTGCTTCTCAGACCAGCCCTCCCACCTTCTCCAGGCTGGTGTGTGTGTGTGTGTGTACACTCACATCCATGAGAGCACAGGAAGACAAACTGGTAGCAGGGCTCCTATCCCCCTTTCCTCGCCTCTAGAGATTTCCCTTTTCCCCCCATCCCACCTTCATCCAGGGACTCTTTACCAGCTGAGCGGTGAGGAGGTAGAACTGACTCTACCCCAAAACACACCTATCCCCATTTCCCCCCCCACCCAGCAAGGCTTTCTGAGCCGGAGGCTAAAAAGCTCCATCAAACGTACGAAGTCACAACCCAAACTTGACCGGACCAGCAGCTTTCGCCAGATCCTGCCTCGCTTCCGAAGTGCTGACCATGACCGGTACAGGGCCTGGAGCGGTGGGCTAGAGCGGGGTGGGATGAGTTGGATGCAGTGTAGGCGCCTCCAGAGTGAGGCTGGAGGGGTGGGGGTTCTCAGAGTGTAGAGCTTGACGGCTTCAGATTGATTGAGAGGTGTGGTGGGACGGGGGTCAGAACAGAGGAGCAGCAGGAGAGGGGCTTGGTACAGGGTGTCCAGAGAGGGTGAGCAGCGGGGCAGGAAAGGGGGTGAAGGTGAAGCCAAGGAGGGATGGACTCTTCTGACCGTCAGAAGGATGGGCTCCAGCCCAGGATGGAAGGAGCTGTACAGAAGGATGGAGAAGGAGTGACGGAGCCTGGGAGGAACATTTAAGGAATCCAGGGAAGGGGCGGTGAGCTGGTTGGTAGGAGGGGAGAGTGTGATCCAGGTAGAGGGTATGAGGAAAGGGTGGTAGGGTGGGGTGGGGCTGGCAGGTATTATGGAGGAGAGAAGGTGCAGCGTAGAGCGTGACAGAGAAGGGGAGGTGGCGCGGGTATGCAGGTCAACAGACTGGGGAGGGGAGTTTGGAGGGTTAATCCATGGACTGAAGCCTGAGGAAGAAGCCCGCAGAGAAGTCCAGAGGGCACTGTCTCCGAGGCTGGGCTTGAAGGAAATCTTGTTTGCTCCTGTGGTCTGCTCTTTGGGGTCCCTCTTTGGGTTTCCCCCTCACCCAGCCCGCCCCTCCCCGCCCCAGGGAGAACCCTGTCCTTCCTTTCCCCCCATGTCTGGCCGCCCCCGGGATGGGGCAGGTAGGGGAGGTTGGGATAGGTGAGTCACACCTTCCCCTCCCCCTTCCCATGTCACCGGAGCTGGATTTGGGGAGGGGGGGTGTGAGGGCCTGGTATTCCTGGCCGCGGGG